>NC_058134.1:237957089-237983693 GCF_016433145.1 Gracilinanus agilis
GTCAAAGAATGCTCCAAAACATTAATCCTAAGAGAAATGTGAATCAGAACAAGCCACCCAGGTAATTGGCAAAGATGGCAAAATATGGGAATAGTGAATACTTAAAGAGCTGT
Organism: Gracilinanus agilis; assembly: GCF_016433145.1. Taxonomy (NCBI): domain Eukaryota; kingdom Metazoa; phylum Chordata; class Mammalia; order Didelphimorphia; family Didelphidae; genus Gracilinanus; species Gracilinanus agilis. The sequence goes on from NC_058134.1 coordinate 237,957,203, forward strand.
GAATTACAATAATTATTCTGGAAAGCAATTGGTAAATATGCAAATGAAATTACTAAAATGGCCATATCCACTGCCCCAGATATTCCATTCATTGTATATAAGCCAGGGAAGTCTTTGGGGGGAAAAAAGTTAAGTTCCTTTATATGCCAAAATACTTAGAGCAGCACTTTATTTGTTGTTATTAACAAAGAACTAAAAGCTACATATATATGTATATATATAATATAAAAGGAATATTTAAATAAATTGTAGCATATGAGTGTAATACAATATTATTATGCACTGGAACTGACAAATAAAAGAAATAATTAAAGTAAGGCAAGAATTACATAAACTGATACAGAATGAAGCAAAATAAAAACAAAACCAAAAACCAATAGATATGACTCGAAGAGTATCAATGGAAAAATGGAAAGAACAATCACCATAAAAGAAGTGAAAGGTAAGGGTGAAAATTTATCAACAAGCTTAGTCCCAAAAATTAGCTACAAGAAAAAAATACACTTATTTTCTCCTACTCCTTCCCAGAGGGGGAGACCAGTTCATGGGCTTAGAACAGTGCACATATTTTCAGATTTTTTTTAAAATGAATTGACAGATTTTGCCATTCCCTCCCACCTCTTCCACTTTTATTTTATTTCTTCTTCTTATATGCAGGGGGTCTCTGAGAGGAAAGAGGGGAAAGGATACAAGGAGAAATGCTGGCGATATTTAAAAATCTTTTAAAGTCATTCTTTCTCCTAATATTCTCAGCACCAAGAGTCAGCCTCTGATTCCATGAGATTAATAATTTTTAGTGGGAAACCTCTTTAGTTATTAATAGAGTATTATCAATGTCACTGGGAAAATCATAATCTATATTCTATCTGTACATGCTGAAATTTTAACATCAGGTATATAGAATAAATCTTTCAGTGCCTCTATTGCTGATGGAAGAAATTTCGACATTATCAATGTAGGTGACCTCCCTGAGCTTCAGTTTCCATAAGTATAAAATCACAGAGTTGAATTAGGTGTTCTGTGAGGTCCTTCCATCTCTAGATTTGTGATCGTATTAAGTTGAAGAGACTAAAAAGATAGGGAATAGACAACATGAAATTCTAATTTCATCAAAAATGATCAATCCCTTTTGTGGCAGCTAGATGGCACAGTGGATATAATGCTGGGCCCGGAGTCAGGAAGACCTGAGCTCAGATTCAGTCTCAGACATAAGCTGTGTGACAGTGGCCAAGTCATTTCACCTCTGTCCTAGTTTCCTCATCTGTAAAATGGGGATAATAATAACACCTACCTCCTAGAGTTGATGTGAGGATCAAATGAGATATTTGTGAAGTAGTTGGCAGTGTCTGGCACATAGTAGGTGCTTAATAAACGCTTGTTTCTTTCTCTCCTTTCTCTTTCTCCCTTTTGCAAAGTATTTTTTTATATTAGATTTCATTGAATAATTTAACATTCCTCTAAATATACTAAAACCATAAATCTGTCTAGAGAGTTGAGAGTAGGAATGGAAAAAGTCCTGCTGATATGAAATGGCATGATCTACAATGCTGATATTCCTGAATCACGTATCTCCCTCATGCTGCTGGAATACCCAATTTGGATGCTCAAAACAAAGACCAGTCACTGAATCTGCCCATTCTACAGTGGCAAGAAATTCTCCAGCAACCTATAATTGTCCCTTTAGCCAAAGATCAGCTACAGGTGATGTAAAGAATACAAGATCTAAAAATGCCCTTTCCTGCAAGATTCCCATTTCCCTCGGGTCCACTTTTTTCTTCTTCTTCTATTTTCTTTTTCAGGAAATCAGATTCACTTTCCTGGTTTGGGGATGAGGGTGGAGAGAGAGAACCCATCATTTCCTATTTACCTTCCAGACCCTGTGTAATGAGATCACTAATGCCAAGCCTCCCAAATGCAAATAAACTTTTTTTTAGTTTGCCTTCTTCTTTATTGTCTCTCTCACATCTTCCCCAATCTCTCCAGAATAAACCTTTGCAGGGGGCTTTTACATAATTTGCAAGAAACTCTAGGCAACTGTGCCAGAACATATTCATCCGAGTCCACCCGGGTGGGGCTGGTGGGATTGTGTTTTCTCACACAAGTGGAGTGAGTACACAGGACACGTTTTGTGCTTCAAACTGAGCTCCCTGGCTTATCTGTTGTAAACTCTGGCTTCTGCACCATGCCACGACACTCACTATTTCCTAGAGAACGGATTCTGAGAAAAAAGAAAGAGCCCCACTTCCCTAGAAACATTAAATTAACACAAGGGATCTGTAAACGAAACAGCAGACGTTTGAAAGCCTTCCCCTTGACTGTTTCCTGCCTTCTTGGAAAATCTCTACATTAAAATAGATTGGATTACACTACAGGACCAGTTGCTACTCAAGAACCCCCCCCCCACACACACACACACACACACACACACGCACGCAGAGTAATTCTCATTTTTAACATTTTAATTTCCTTTAGTTTGAATAATATCGTTGGCTGGTGGGGAGGAGAGTGTAAAAGTGGATGGGGGTGAGGGGAGTGCGTTACAAGAGACAAAACTTTCCACAAAACTGACTTGCAGATCAGACAGGTTTTTTGTTTTTTTTTTGTTTTTTTTTTTTGGGGGGGGGGTTGCGAACAGCCTGGGGAAGGTGAGGGGATCAGACTGTGGTAGCGATACTGAATCAAAAAACCCGAGATGTTATCCGAGGTGTCGGGGACTTTAGAACGCCCCCCCCCAGCTCCCCCTCTTTCCTGCTCCCTCCTCCACCCCTCATTTTACAAATGAGGACGCTCGGTATTGCTGCTGGGTCTCCGAGGCTCTTTACTTGGTGGACACAAAGGAATAAAATGACCTCGCGGTGCTCCCAGGGAGTCCGAAACAGCAGCGGGACAGTGTGCTCACCCCCGGGCTCGCAGCTGGTCCCCAGCGGGGAATCCCGCACCGCACGACGGCGCGAGTCCGAGCCGAGCTTCAGCATCCCCCAGAGAGCCCTGGTGAAGGATGTTCATTTCACCTCCCTGTAAGTTTCCCGTTTTCAGGCGCTCTAAAGGCAGTTCCCAGGTCTTTCTTTGGCGGCCAGGGCACCCAGCCTGCTATTAACCTGACTTCTAGAGGTGTTGAGGGTGTGCCTGGCTCTTGTTTATTCCCTGTTGCACATGAAGACGGCTATTTATGCTTTCTAGTAAATGAAACTAAAACACACAGCCCTAATGTAGGGCTCGCTGCTAAATCCAGATATTCAAAAGGCACGTTAGTATGATTCTGGGCAACATATTTAACTCTGCATGAAAATGACAAAGCTAATTTCCAAGAGTTGCAGCTGCACAAACTATTCAATGGGTCATCTAATAAGCATGCAGCCCCCTAGGAGCAACAACCTAGGATGCTGTTTTCCAAATTTTCTGCAAGTTTTAGGGGGCAGGCAAAGTCTGCCACCATGCACTTTATCCATTATCATTGATGGACCCCCCCCCCTTTTTTAAGGCAAGAAAATATATAAGAATATTATCTTTTGGCTGGTTTGAGATTGCCAATCATTTCCCCCAAGGCAAAGATTTTTAGCAGCCTGGCCATTCTCAGAGCAGCACAAACCAAAATATAAAGCAGCTTTAAAACTGAAACTTCCCCATCCTTTAACAAGTATTTAGTACATAAAAGAGAAAGGGACAAATGTAAACACTTAATTTGACAGCACAAATAGCAGACTGGTGTAATTTCTAATAAAAAAAAAGTTTTAAACAACAACAACAACAAAAAACCAAATAACTGTGTCTCCTAAAGAGCAATAACTTTATTATAGTGTTGTTTAATGAACAACAACCCTTCGAATGGCCAATCCTTTTTTTTATAGGAAGAAAACATCATGATTATAGTAAGTTAAGAATACCTAGTTATGATCTGGAGATTATTTCTAACTTCCATAGAACATTTTCCATTGACTATTATTCTCCTAGGTAAATCCACAGCAAAAACACACAAACTAACAAATAAAAAGTGAAGACATAAAATAAAAGAGAAGAGTTGTAAAACAAAATTAAATAGCTCTACAATGTTTTTTTCAATTTTTAACAAATCATGAATTTATTTTTCATAGTCAAAGAAAAATTATCATGCCTGAATGATCACAGAAGAATTGGTACTACTTGAACCTATCTACTTCCTCCTAAACGGTATTTACCAAGTTCTTCAGTGCTGGAAAATTTGTTGCCACTTGTTAAAATAGTTATGAAAACAGAAAATCAGGCCAGAGAGCAAGGGCATGAGTAGCTCTGATTGATTTGCTTAAATTTCTATAATATGCCATTAAATAAGGTTAAATATCAGAGCTCTCTGCTTTGACCAATTTCTTGTTTGTCTAGTTTTAAAAATCAGTTGAAGAAAAAATTAATGAACAAGTTCAAAATAATTAATACTGACCAGCCAGAAGTGATTTCAATAACTAGCAGGTGAATTATAATCACTAATATTTCATATTTTTTAGCTTTTTCCACAAACATTTTAATCATTAAACTCCAAATGTTATTTATTATAAGTATACACATTAAGTTAAGTGTATTTTTCTTCAACATATTTTTACTTTTCTTTTTTAAACTTAAACTCTTTTGACCAAAGTTTAGTTTTAGTTTATGGTTTGGTTCTTAACATACAAAGCTTGGGTTTTATTTAATGAAAAACAGCAAAACTTTCTCCCTACCGAAGGGGAGCATTGGGAAAGCAAATGTTTCAAACGTTCTAAATAAAGACCTCTTATAATTAAAGCCCAGTTTTTCTACAGAAGAAAACAAGCCCAAGTACAATAACCATAAATCAAAAGCAGTGTAGTAATTAGTAGCATCTATAATGAAAAGTAATGTCTCATTTATCTGACCCTGGTTTTTATATTTTATGCAATAGTACATATTGAGTTGTTTTTTTTTTAAGAAAGAAAAAAAATCTTATTACAATAAGAGGATAAGAGAAAGGAGTTCCTACTTTCCTCTCTCCCTTTTAGAAATTGGTAGGTCAATTTTAATTATTGAAAGGAATAACATTACCAAAACATCATAGCATAGAGAATAAAATAATAAGACAGCATAGAGATTGTGGGAAATAGCTTTGACTGCTTTGAGTTATGCTTTCCTAGAAAGGTTTATAAAATATCAATACTGTACCTCGAAAACTCTGTTTTGAATTACAAAATGTGAAAAACCAATAAAAGGGGAAGCTAAATTTCTGTAATGCACGTAAATTTAACCCAAAAGCATACTTTCAAAATAAGTCCTTTAATGAAGCCGAAAATGATACACAATATCAGCCTTTAAACATATGCCTGTAAATCCCATAAAGAATTCTCTAAGGAGTACTCATTAAAATAGGTAAGTAGAGGTTATGGCCCCCATAACCAAAAGGGCTTGAGAACGGAAAATGATGGGGGGGAGGGGGGAGTGATGCCCCAAATCTGGCAATCAATCTAATCATGCTTACTGCTGCCAGCCCAGAATCAGCTCCTTTTTTTGCTAAGCTTCTGTACCTTACCAGTGTGTCTCCTGAACAAAGGGAGGCAGAGCTCCCTTTAGGGCATCAACTGATATATTTTACTATTAGAAGACAATGTGGAGAGTGGAGGAGATAGAATTGAAGGGAGTAAAAAAGACATTTCATTTTCTCTGATGTTCCATTTTTCTGTCTTTCTACTAAATGAAAAAATCCCCAGCATCTACCTACTAGCATCCCATTTCCCAGAGAATTGGACATTAGAAAGCTCCCTGGGAAAGAGAAGCCACTGGAAAATTACCCGATTTCTTTTGAAAGACTCTGTTTTGAGATTCTGCAGTAAGTTTAGTGGGCACACTACTTTTTTGCTTGTTTGTTTTTTTAAAGGCATCTGTTCTGACCTACTGATTTTTATTCATTTGGAATTGGATTTATGATATCTTCAGTGGTTTTCTAGGAAGAATCAAGACTCTCTCATGTTTACAAAGATAAAGCAGCAGCAAGGTAGAACTCCTGAGCCTAGAAATACTCTAGATACAAAATTAAGGCCTAAAAAAAAAAATCTGGGGTGTGAGCAAGGGAATGGGGAGAATGAGGACAGAGAGGGAGAAAAATAACAAGAGAGAATTAGAGAGAAAGAGAAGACAAAATGGAGAGAGAGACAGAGAGACAGAGACAGAGATTTAGAAGAATGCTTTTTAAAGATAAGGAAATGTTAGCTTCACTTAGATATAATTTCTATTCGTACTAGAACCTGTCAGTTTTTCAAAGTTTTCCTGATATACTTCATAATAAAAGCTTACTTTTCTTTTTTAATTTCAGAAAACTGATCATGTTAGGTTTATCTAATTTAAGATTTCTTAAAGGAGATTACGATTAGGATGGAGTAGTTGTCTGACAACTAATAGGGGAAAATACCAGGCTGGCCCTTCTTCCCAAGTCCAGATACTCTCAGTCTTATCCACCAACCCCCTAATACTCCTGTCCTTACTCTCACATCCTAGCTTCCCCCTTTCTTCTCAGAATCCCTACTCACAGCCACCCCCACCTTAAAAACCATCGGCCAGCCCTTCTCTCTCTCTCTCTCTCCTCTCTCCCTAAAAAGCAAAACAAACAAAAAACAAGACAGTGATTTTTGCTCCAACTGACATCACAGTGAAGTCCAAGCAGAAGAACATGCCTGCCCTATTCAACGAGGCCATGTGATCACCCTAGTTAAACGTAGTTCTTGCAGCAAAAAGTGAAGCCAGCAGGAATTGTTTATGGGCCTCTCCCAGCTTGCCTGCCCTATAGTTTACTGTCTCATCCTGCCTCCCTCCAGTCTCCTAAAAGAATTTATATAATGAGCTTAATTCCTCACCTCTTCTCAGTTCAGATTTCTAATGCTGCAGGTCCCAGCCTTCTGAATTCCCCCAAACAACATTCCCTAACCCATAATAAGCATACAAATGCAAGCACAGCTCTCTGGCTCCAGTCCTTGGAATTATAAACTGACTACCAAGTTTTCTTGGCTTAGGAAGTAAATGAAATAGGCCAAATGGATGCTTTTAAAGGTATACTACCAAAGAATAGAGAATCAGAGATGGAGAGTTGGAAGGACCCAAGATCATCTAATTACAATCCCCAGATTTTACAGAAGGGTCTGGAGGGGCTAAATAATTTGCCCAAAATCACATGAAGAATTAAAGATCAAAGATGACATGTTAAAAAAAAAACCTGGAAAGACTTATATGAAGCGATGCAAAGTAAAGTGAATAGAACCAGGCAAACACTGTACACAGTAACAACAACAACGTACAATGGATCAACTGTGGACAACTTAACTATTATCAGCAAGGCAAGGATCCCAGACAACTCCAAGGGCTTAGGACGAAAAAGGCTTTCTAACACCATAAAAGGAACTGACAGAGTCAAAATGTAGATTAAAACAATCCATCCTTCACTTTATTTCTTCCATGAATTTTTCTCTAGCATCTGCGATCTGTTTTCTTTCACAACATGATGAACATGGAAATATGTATTATATGATAATATATGTACAACCTCTATCATGTTACCTGATTTCTTGGGAGGGGAGAGAGAAAGCCTGGATTGCAAAATATCAAGAAATTGTATTGGCATGTAATCTGGAAAAAAATGTTTAAAAATGTATTTTAAAAGATGGTACATCAAGCCAGGGGCTCTGGCTTCATGGTGTTCTTGGCATCCCACCACTGTCTTGTATCTCTACATCTAAGAGTGGTCCTGGGAGTCCACCCTATGCGATTTTTAGGAAGGAAGAGAGCTCCTAGGAGCAGCCAAATGAGTTGCTACCACCACCTCTGAGAAGCTCCACCTCTCACCAAGGGAAAATGTGACCCAGAGTGGCCCTGGTTTCCATGGATGCATATAATTTTATTCCCCCCACCCCCACCCCGGGCAGAGGTCAGCTCTCTACCGTACCTTCTTATCTAGGTGGCTCATATGTGTCAGGAGGAAGTACAAGAGATTCCAGCTCAAAGCATTTTTATCTCCTTATATATAACCCTGAGATAAAGGTCAAAACTGACTTTTTAAAGTCTCCGACAATTCAGTGTTCTAACATTGTTTTTCATTTCTCTTTCATGGACTCAGAGTTTCCAGGAACATAGCCTGGGTCATTTAGGCCATCCCTCTGCCTCCAGACTGTAGCACTAAAGCAAATGCTTAAAAGTTCTAATTAAATATTTCCTAACCCATCTGAGCTCCATATCCTCATAGTTAAAAGACCTCCCCATCAAGGCGACTAATCAATAGAACCTGGGACAGGGCCACAAACCCAGCTTGTTAATGATAAATCCTTTTGTGTTATGAGTTTACATCCATTTCCTCCTCTTAGGTCTTCAGTGGAGAAAGAAAATATCTGACTTCCATCCCTGGAATAATAATCCAATTGGGAAGTAGAAAAATGGGCTCATGTGGTCAGGACCAAGCTTCCAAAAAACTTTAGAGTAATTAAAAAACAAAACAAACAAACAAACAAAAAAAAACATGTGATATACTCAACTGTACCAGCATCCCTCTTTGCCTGGGCTTGAGGGTGAATTCTGCATGTATCTGACCCGGGAAACAACCTCATAAATTTGGGGAGGAGGGCAAAATTTGAGAGGACAAGGTAATACCTCCAAATACAAGGAAGTCAACCTGAATGACAGGAGCCAAATTAGAATGATTATGAGCTGTCCTTAGAAATCCATGTGCCACTTACCCAGAACTGGAAAGTTTGCCAAAAAGGGTCGGACCACTGTTGAACCCTGGAGAGCTTGTTCTTGACTTCTCTCTAGGAATCCTAATATTGGACTGTGTGTGAGAACCCGGCTGACCTGAGTCTTAACTGACTTCAGGGCCACATTCTGCTTGCTCATTCCTTGTTTTGTCATTACCTAAACTCATTTCCCCATGCTGCAAAAAATGCTTTCCATATCTCTCATATTCTCAATTTGTATCTTTCTCCCTGCCTCCCCCGCCTGAGTTTCCCCTTTTCCAGGCTCACTCAGTATTGCCTTCCGCTAAACCTCTAGGAAGGGCAGCTAGGAGGTGCAGTGGAGACAGTGCTGGGCCTGGAGCCAGCAAGACTTCCCGAGTTCAAACCTGACCCCAGACACTTACTAGCTGTACAACCCTGGGCAAGTCATTTAACCCTGTTTGCCTCAATTTCCCCATCTGTAAAATAAGCTGGGGAAGGAAATGGCAAATCCCCCAGTATCTTTGCCAAGAAAACTCTAAATGAGGTCACAAAGAGAGTCAGACACAACTAAAGAACAACCATCAGCACCACATTTATAAGAAGAATGCATTATGGTTTTAAAGACTCATCTTAAGCAACAAGAGGCCTTTCCTGACCATCTCAGCTGCTAATACGCTCCCTCCCAAACTACCTTTGTGTTTTTAGTTGTATATATTCCCTTGACAATATTCTACACATACACATGTATCTATTGTCTCCCTACCCTTAGAATGGAAGCTCCTCCAGGGCAGGGATGGTCTTATTCCTGCATTAGTATTCTCAGTGCCGAATGCACATAGTAGGTACTTAATAAATGCTGGTTGAATGATCCTTTGCCCTTTAAATTTTTGCATATGTTATCTTATTTGATCCTCACAAAACCTTTACTTTCTGTCTTAGAATCTGTACCATGATTTGCTTCTAAGGTAGAAGACTGTTAAGGGCTGGGCAATGGGGGTTAAATGACTTGCCCAGGGTCACCCAGATAGGAAGGGTCTGAGGCCAGATTTGGCCTCCTCATCTCCAGACCTGGCAACCTTGTACTATTATTATCACCATTTCACAAATGAGAAAACTTGAGTTTCCATTTGGATAGGATTTCACTATTTACACGTCTTTGATGCTAAGTAGTACAGAAATGGAGAAGCAGCCTGTTTTATGTGTCAGAAGATGGTTGGGTGTCCAGGTCTTTTTCACTTCTGAAATTCTTGTATTTAGCTTCTGACCTAGCTCCTCAGCTAAAACTGTTCTTTCCTAGGTTCCAACCATCTCTAAGTATAAAACTGAAGATTTTTTTTCTCAGGCCTCATCCTAGATGACATCCTTGAAGTTTGTGATACCATCAACCACCCCTATCCTACTAGAAACACTCCCTTCCCTCTCTCTGATAGACCATCGTCCATTCTAGCACCCTAACCAGGCCTCTCAGGATGTTATCAACTCTCCTCAGGTTCAATTTTCTATTCAAACAAATCCCCGACTAATATTATCTAGCCCTAATCTCTTCAGAACTGCAGTCCTCCATCAGTAACTGCCTTGCTAGACATCTCTACCTGGATTTTCCATAGACTATTCAAACATGACATATGCAAAACATAATGTGTTACACACACATACACACACACACACATTCAGCCTATCTATACCCCTTTCAAACTTCTCTATTCTTGTTAAGGGTACCACCATCTTCCTATATACCCATGACTAAGATATTAGATGCATCCTTATTTCTTCATTTTCTCTCATCTTCCACATCCAGTGAATTGTTATGTTAGGACTTTTCCATTCTACAAATATCTCCCCACTTCTCTCTTCTGACATACCTGCTACTCTAGTTCAGGCTTATATGACTTATAACCTGGACTATGGCATTCGTCTCCTCACTGGTCTCCCCATTTCTAGTCTCTCCCCTCTCTCATCTATTCTATACCTACCTGCCAAAAAAAAGAAAAATCCTAAATAGAGTTCTGACAATATCATCTCCCCACTTAACAATCTTCAGTAGCTCTCTATTGCCTCTAGGATAGAATACAAATCCCTCCTTTCCCGGAAATCACATATAAAACTCTCCACAATGTGATTCCTGACAAACCTTTCCCATTCTCCTTCCTCACAGCATCCTAACATCCAGAATGGCTTATTCACTATTCCCCAAACTTGATATTTCATTTTCCATCTCTGTGCTTTTGCCCCGACCTTGTCCCATACCCTTTCTCATCTCCACCTCTTAGAGTCACTAGATTCTTTCATGGTTCAGATGAAGTCCTGTTTCATAAACAGAGCCACTGCTGATTTCCCAACAAGTCCATGAGATAGATATTCATGTTCTCTCTCTTCTCAAAGTACCTTGAATTTTCAAAATCATTGGGTTCTAGTCTAAAACCGAAAGGGTTTTCATAGTCATCTTGTCCATTCTCTTCATTTTATAGATGAGTAAATGAGGGGCAAGAAAGATCAAGTAACATACAAATTCACACAAGTAGTAAGTAGAAGAGCTTGGATTTAAATCCAGATCATCTGACAAAATTTAGTGCTCTCTTCATTACTGCCCACTTAGTTCTTACCTAGGTTGTATCATGCAGGAAAAGATACTATTCAAGAATAGGGTGGGTTTCATAATTCCCAGAACCTACTAGAGTGTCTTATGTAGAAGAGATGCTTGATAAATGTTTGTTGAATTGAATTCAGTTGAGGAAAGGGACCAGTTGGGATCAGAGATATAGGCTGGAAGGGATCTCAAAGTCCATCTATTTGTGGGCTGCGCCCCCCCCCCCAACATTTTACAGATAAGGAAATTGAGACTTAAACAAGTAGTTTAAGTGGATTGTCCAAGGTCACCAGGTAGTAAGTATCAGAGGAAGGATTCTAGACCAAGATCCTTTGAATTCAGCCAGAACCACTGTTTAGAGAGAGTAAGAGATTTATCCAAGGTCATCTAAGTGTAAAAGTTGGGACCTAAAGCTAGGACTCCAAGTCTAATGCTCTTCATTGCAAAAAAAAAATAAAATAAATAAAGAGCACTTGGAAAAAACATTACACTTCCATTTTAACTGGGACAAGATACCATACTATTTCTTCTGAGGTCATAGTGCTCTCTTATATTGGCTTGGGGTATATCTGTGCCTAGGGATAAACTGTCTCACTTCTCTTTTTTCCTGACTTCAAATGAGAACTTAATATAAGAACATAAGACAGGCCATACTGTGTCAGACCAATTTAGTCCCGTATGTGGTCTCTGAAACTGGTACCAGGGGACAAGTCGAGAAAGAACATGGTAATTGCTTTTCAGGAAGCTGACCACAAAGGTTACCCTGGTCAGCCTAGTCTTCTCTTAATAACCCATTGTGAATCTATCATCTGTTTGGTTATAAGGCATCTATTTGTTCTATCTTGTTCACTAACATTTATAAAGGGAGTGAGGTAGAGGCAGGGAGAAGAGAGAGAAGGAAAAGGGGGAAAGGAGAGGAAGAGAGAGAGAGAGAGAGAGAGAGAGAGAGGAAGAGTGGGAGAGAGGAAGAGATGGGAGGAGAGGGAAAGAGGAGAAAGATGGAGAGAGTCGTAAGCAGAGAGAAAGAGGATAGGGGAGAGAGACAGAATCAGAGACAGACAGAGAGAGATGGAAAGATAAGAATTTATTAAGCATTACTACTTTCCATTATCTAGGAAGGGAAGGACAACAGGGCAGAAACTAGGCAATTTGGCCTCAGAGTCAAGAAGCAATTCAATTAACAGGCACTTAATTTGTCCTTCATCTTCTCTTACTTTATAAAGGAAGGAAAAAAGAAAAAGGAAACATGAAAATTTGCATAGTTAAACAAAACAAATTGCCACATTGGCCACATCCAACAGTGTCTCTTATTTTCTGCACATTAAGCCATCACTTCTCTGTCACAAAGTAACAGAGTCATTGGTCATCTAGAATCATAAGGCTGGTTATTGTTATCAGAGTTCTTAATGCTTTCCAAGTTACTTCTAATGTTGGGACATGCTGTAGATCTAGCTTGGGAATTGGAATTCTCCTATGGAGCTGCCAGTGATGGAAAATACAATCCTATTAGGAACCTAAAGAACTTTAGATGTGATTCCAAGACCGGGTACAAAGCTGCTTTATGACCTTAGGCAAGACCTTAATTCCTCTGAGTCTGTTTCCTCAACTATAAAATGAGGAGGTTGGGTCAGATCACCTCTTCATCAGAATATTTGCCCCATGAGTATCCTGACTTCCAAGGAGAAAGTACTAGAAATTCTCTAGCTGTAGAGGAAGAAAAGCAAGAAAGCATCTCAAGTAAGTATGACTATCAGCATGATGTACAAGTATGAGGAAGCTAGCATGTTTCAAAAAACAAAAGGATTACAATAACAGAAATATATTTAGATAAGATCTATGGGGAATAGGAAGGAATTGGGTTGAAAAAAGTCCCACAGGATTCAGTGGGGGCATGAGTCCCATTGATCTTTTGTTCTCCCAACACATTGATGAAGCTTCTAGCATTACTGTGGCACCAATAGGGTTAGATCCATTACAGCTTGAGGTCAGGGGACCTTGGACAGCTGCTCAGGTGAAAAGAGCTCAGTTCTAGAGGAGAGGGAAATAATTTCGAGAATCAGAGGATCCCAGTATTAGAGCTGGAAGTGATCTCAAAAGCTATCAAGGCCAAATCCAGAGATAACACAGTGGGTCTGATTTAACTTGTACAATCAATCAATAAGCATTTATTAAGTGCCTACTGTATGTTTAAGAATTGTGCTAAGAAATAGAGATAGAAAAACAAAAATGAAAGAGATCTGCCTTTAAGGAACTTCTAGTTAACAAAGGGAAACAGTATGGACACAGCTAAATAAATAATAAAGTTAGAGATATGGACTGGATTTTTTTACTTATCTAATGAAAAGGACAAAATTTTCTCTACCATTCAGGGCAGCTCTTTCTCTGCAATTCAGTCTTAGCAAGTTGCCTACAGCACTAAGGGGATAAGTGATTTTTCCTAGGTCAGACAACTAGTAAGTGTTAGGGGTAATGCTTGAACCCAAATCTTCCTGTCTCTGAGACCATTCTCTAATCTTGTCAAATATAAATTCTTACAAGTAAATATAGAAGAGGCAGCTAGGGGGCACAGTGGATAGAATTCTGGGCTAGGAATTAAGAAGATTCATCTTTATGTGTTCAAATCTGCCCTCAGTCACTAGTTGTGTGACCCTGAACAAGTCACTTAACTCCTCCATATCTCAGATTCCTCATCTGTAAAATGATCTGGAGAAGGAAATGGCCAAGGACTCCAGTATCTTTTGGGGACACAAAGAGTCCACAACATGACTTTAAAAGACTGAATGACAAAATATAAGGTAATTTTGAATAGCACTAGCTGGAAAAATGAGAAAGATCTTCTTTAGTTGTTTGAAGTGAGCTTTAAAAGAAACTAGGGAATTTAAGACAGAGGAGAGCTAGGCATGCATTCCAGGCAGGGGACACATCTTACATAATGGCACAAAGATGAGAGATGAGATGTTATGAATGAAGAACAAAAGATGAGAGATGAGATGTTATGAATGAAGAACAAAAGATGAGAGATGAGATGTTATGAATGAAGAACAGCAAAGATACCAGCTTGTTTGGACCAGAGAGTGGAAGGAGGAGAAAAAAAATGCCATAAATCTCAAAAGTTAAGCTAAAGCCAGATTTTATTTTTTAATTATTTCAGTCATGTCTGACTCTTCCTGACCCCATTTAAGGTTTTCTTGGCAAAGATACTGGTGTGGTTTACCATTTCCTTCTCTAGCTCATTTGATAAATGAGGAAACTGAGGCAAACACAGTTAAAGGACTGCCTCAAGGTTACCCAGCCAGTAAGTATCTGAGGCTAGATTTGAACTCAGGTCTTCCTGATTCCAGGACTAACATTCTATGCACTGTGACACCCAGCTGCCCAACAGCCAGATAGTGAAGGTCTTTCAATGAGAAGTAAATGAAGACTATGTGCTTCTTAAACACTGGGGACATAAACAGGAAAGAGAGACAGTGCCTGCCTACTCATACAAGTTTGGGGGAAACGTTTTCGTCTAGGAAGTAGCAGGGTGTGGGCAGCCAACTGGCAGGCCTTTTCCTGAAGCAACACTAGTATGGAATTGATTCCTGTCTCCAGAACAGAACAAAGGGGTTGGTATTAGATCCAAAAGGAAACAAGGAAGTCAGTAGAGATTTTCAAGCTGGGGATGACTTGGTCACACCTTTGCTTTGCCCATTTGGTGGCAGTCTGAAGGATGAATTGAAAAGGGGATAAATCTGAGATGAGAACAAATTAAAAAGCTTTTACAATACAGTTCAGCAAAGTGGCTATAATGGCCTGACCTAGGATGGTGGCTGTGATGGTAGAGAAGAAGATAGATGCAATAAGTGTTATGCATGTAGACTCAATAACTTAGCAACTGATTCCACAGAAGGGATGAAGAAAAAGCAAAAAGCTGAGGATGGCATACAGACAGTGCTCAATAAGTGTTTGGCAACTGACAGAACAAAATGAATCAGACATGTGCAAGACTATTAGGCAGAATCTCTTGGACAAGACATTTATCCTTCCAAGGGCTCAGTTTTCTCATCTATAAAATGAGGGTGTGGGATTAAATAACTTCTAGGATCACTTCCTAGAATGGCAAAATGGATAAAGTTCCAGGCCTGGAGTCCAGAAGACTCAACTTCATGAATTCAAATCTAGCCTCAGATACTTCCTAACTGTGTGACCTTGAGCAAGTCACTTCACCCTGTTTGCCTCAGTTTCCTCACCTGTTAAATAAGATGGAGAAGGAAATGGAAAATCTCTCCAGTATCTTTGCCAATAAAACCCTAAATGGGGTTACAAAGAGTCAGACACAACTGAAACAACTGAACGATAAGACCCCTTCCAGATCTATTTCACCTATGACTCATCTAAGATTTTAAACCTAGATGAACAGAAATAGAGGAATTTGTTATAAGATTCATTTGATTTCCAAACTATTCATTTGTAATGAGTTTTCATAGTTTTTTGAACACCAACCTCCACTTTTCTAGGGCTGTAAAGACGAAAGTTATTAACGTCCTTGTCCTTCCTCATTCTCTCTTTCTGCCCAGGGAATAGCTAGAAAAGTTCACTATACAGATGTAATGCGCCAAAAGGAAATGTTTGTTTTGTACTTCTGTTAGGTACAGTGAACAGAACAATCATTTAAAAGTATTGGCCCAGAAAAAACAGATGTTTCCAGTGTTAGTAAATTATTGGGTCACAGGATAATTGGTTAATGGAAGTTTAAAAAAAGAAGGGAAAATGGATCAGTGAAAATACAGATAATGGAAGAATACTGGCATTTTCCACAACTGATAACCCACCAAAGAACAGCCATGATCGTTTTCTTGGTGTTGCCTCTAGTTTGTTAGCCTGGGATCCACATTTTCAACAAATAGATATTTCTCCTATATGAAAGGCACAGTGTAAGGTGCTAAAATGGGAACAATGATTAGTGACAGTCTAATAATCAAGGGGATATATACATAAATGAACATAATATGAAGTTCAAGCACATGAGAGTTGGCTTTGGACTCAGGAAGATGTGGGATCAGTTTCTACCTCTAACATATACTTAGGATGTGATACAGCGAAAGGAATTCTCCTCTTAGTAATCCAGGCCACTGCCTAAGAGGATAAGTTATAGAGAAAGTGAGTATCTACATTGGTAGACAAAAAACTTCACTAGGAGGAAGAAGAGGGAAAGAGAGCGGGGGAGAAAGGGAAAGAACTTCCAGGAAGAAGGCACGAAACTAGGCAGATCAGGGAAAGCTCTATAAGCCCACAGATCATTAACTCCCAGAAAGAGTTGGGGGTTGGGGGCCAGGGAAAACAGCTAGGTGGCTCAAGTGAATTGAGATTCAGGCTTAGAGACAGGAGGTCCTGGATTCAAATCTCACCTCAGATACTTCCTAGCTGTGTGACTTAGGCAAGTCACTTAACCCCAATTGCCTTGTCCTTACTGTTCCTCTTCCATGGAACTAATACATAGTATTGCTTCTAAGATGAAGGTAAGAGTTTAAAAAAAAAAAAAGACTTTTAAGGAGGGATAGGATAAAAAGAAAGAAGGAAAAACAGTCAAAAAATATGTAATTAGTATCATAACTATGAATGTGAATAGGATGAACTCTTTCATAAAACAGAAGCAGATAGCAGAATAGAGTGGAAACCAGAACCTAACAATATGTTGTTTCTTTTAAACCCTTACCTTCCATTTTAGAATCAATATTGTATATTGGTTCCAAGGCAATGGGAGTTAAGTGACTTGCCCAGGATCACACAGCTAGGAAGTGTCTTGGGTCATACTGAATCCAGGACTTCATATCTCTAGGCTAGATCTCAATCTACTGAACCAACTAGCTGCTCCCAATTTGTTGTTTACAAGAGACACACTTGAAAAAACACACGGGAAGTTAAAATAAAGGGCTGGAACAGAACCTATAATATTCTTTAACTGAAGTGAAAAAGATAGGGGTAGCAATCCTGATCAAAGCTAAAGCAAAAATGGGCCTAATTACAAGAGAGAATTGGGGAAACTGCATTTTTTTAAAAACTCTTCCCTTCTGTCTTAATCAAGTATTGGTTTTAACTAGGCACTTGGTGTTAAGGTTCACCCAGTTGGGAAATGTCTGAGGCTACATTTGAGGGAAGGTCTTTTGGGTTCCAGCCTGGTGTTCTATCCCCTGCGTTACCTAGCTGCCTCAGGGAAACTATATTTCACTAAAAGGTACCAGAGACAATGAAGTAGTATAAAAACAACTTTATAGCAAGTTTCTCTGATAAAGGCCTCACTTCTCAAATATATAGAGACTGAATTAAATTTGTAAGCCATTCTCCAATGATAAATGGTCAAAGGATATTAACAGGCAGTTTTCAGAAGAAGAAATCAAAGTTAGCCATAGTCATAGGGAAAGATGCTCTAAATAACTATTAATTAAAGAAAGATAAACTAAAACAACTCTGAAATACCACTTCATAACTGTCAGAAATGACATGCTAGAGGGGATAAGGGAAAGTCAGTTCATTAATGAACTGTTGGTAGAGTAGTAAGCTGGTCCAACCATTCTGGAAAACAACCTGGAACAATGCCCAAAGGTCTATAAAACTGTGCATACCCTTTGATCCAACAATGCCACTATTAGGTCTGTATTCCAAAGAGATCAAAGGAAAAGGAAAAACATCCATATGTATAAAAATATTTATAGCAACTTTTTTTTTTTGTGTGGTGGCAAAGAATTGGAAATCAAGGGGATGCCCAGTAACTGGGGAATGGTTGAACATGTTGTGGCATGTGACTGTGATGGAATACTATTGTTCTTATAAGAAATTATAAGATTTATATGAACTGATTCAAAGTGAAATAAAAGGACCAGGAGATCATTGTGCACAATAAAAGCAATGTGGTAGGGGGAAGCCGGGTAGCTCAGTGGATTGAGAGTCAGGCCTAGAGACAGGAGGTCCTGGGTTCAAATCTGGCCTCGGACACTTCCCAGCTGTGTGACCCTGGGCAAATCACTTGACCCCCATTGCCTAGCCCTTACTTCTCTTCTTCCTTGGAACCAATACACAGTAATGACTCTAAGACGGAAGGTAAGGGTTTTAAAAAAATCAATATTGTAGTGATGATCAACTATGAAAGACTTGACTACCCTGATCAATGCAGTGATCCAAGATGATTTCAAAGGACTCATGATGAAAAAATGCTATCCATCTCTAAAGAGAGAAATGAAGAACTCTGAGGGCAAATTGAAGTATAATTTGCTTGGTTAATTTTCATTTTTATTTTTTTTTTTTGCTTTTTTGGGTGATAAGGCTAATGTGAAAATGTTTTGCAAGATATGACATGAATAACTGATATATTATTTGCCTTATTAGTAAGTAAGTAGGGATAGGAGGTAGGGTAAGACTCTGGAACTCAAAATTTAAGAAGAAAAGAATGATTTAAAAATATAAATAATATTTTTTTAAAAAGAATGCATTACATAAAAAAAGAAATTCTCCTATTCAGGGAAATAAATAGGACTATTTTGGTAGAAATGGAGAAATATATATAGCATTTTTACTAATAATAAACTCCCCAAAAGGTACCTGTATAATCTCTAGAAATAAACACTATTTGAATATGTGAAATACTCAGGTTCCTAGTGGCTGGTCTATGGTTTGTGTTTTACCCTCATTTTAGGGGAATTACAATGTTCTTTCTACATGGAATCAGAGAATCACAAAATTCTAGACCACGAACTAGAAGGGAGCTCAGAAACCAAATGATGTAACCCCCTTATTTTAAAGATGAGGAAATAGGGGGCAGCTGGGTGGCTCAGTGGATTGAGAGTCAGGCCTAGAGATGGGAGATCCTGCATTTAAATCTGGCCTCAGACACTTCCTAGCTATGTGACCCTGAGCAAGTCACTTAACCCCTATTGTCTGGCCCTTACCAATGCTTTGGAACCAGTAGTCAGTAATAATTAAGAGTTTTAACAAATATGTGTATATATATATATATATATGTATGTATGTATGTATGTATACATATATTTATATGAGGAAATGAAGACCCAGAGAGCCTCAGGTCATATAGGAATTAAATATCAGAGACGGGATTTGAACCCATATCCTCTGCTTTAAGAACCAATTTCTCCCCATTGTGTTGTCATAGTAAGGGGGGAAAAGTATTATAGAAAGCTAAACTATGCTCCTTTTTTCTGCTTATATGTGCCTCAGTTTTTAAAATGTGTACTTAAGAAAATCAAAATGAAAGAAACAGCGACCAGTGGGTAGGATAATATGGGAGAAGCTGGCAAAGTTCTTAGCAATTAATGTCCCTATAAAGAGGTCTTCTGAAAATGATTAAATGGTCTAGCCAAAGATACTGTTCAACCATTATTAGTTTGTCAAAAATTCCCTTCCTGTACGAGACAATGTCAAAACAGAACAACATGGTCAAAGACTCACTTAAGTGAGATGGCTCTAAATAGCTGGGCCATTAGGAGATTATTCCTGAGCAGAGCATCCATTATTGACCACTTTCTGTTCATTTTCTCCCCCGTCTATTTCCTCCAGAGCAGCTCACACTACTTTACCAAAACAACAAAAATTAACATTTCCCTCTAGATGTCTTTCTGTGGCATCTGGTAAACAGTCCTTAACAATTCCCTGCCACAGACTCACTGTACTCCCATCAAAAGCCTCCCTTATCTCAGCGGCGCAGTCAGGTGGGTGTCCCTGGCGAGCGAGGGGCCTGGGATGCTCCGTCATGGCACAAAGGCAGCTGTCAGACGGGCTCATAAAGCAGCCAAATCCACGGCGTCAGCACAGGCTAGAGAGGCTCCGTGACAAATACTACTGATAAAACAGAAATCGATAGCATACCCAGAAAAGCTGAATGAGATTATTCCTTGCTGAGTGAGCTGGATCTCAAAATTATGGATTATGTTTTAAGTCAGGAGGCCCCAGAGGCTGTTGGGTGGTGCAGTGGGTAGAACACCGGTCTGAAGGCAGAAGACCCGATTTCCAATCTGGCCTCAAGCCCTGCTTGTTGAACTCGAGCAAATCCTTTAACCTGTGTCTGCCTTGGTTTTCTCAGCTATAAAATGGGAAGGAAAAAAGCAGCTGCCTCACAGTGCTGTGGCTCCAAGGACTGCTTTGTAAGACCTTTAGAACAGTTCCTGGCACACGGTAGACAAATGCTTATTCCTTCCCCTATCAATGTGGCAAGAGTGTGCATGTCTGGGTATGTGTACATATACATACATGCTTATACACACAGACACATTTTAAATCTATCAGTAAAGGAATTCGTTGTTTTTCCTTTTCAAATTTCACATTTTTATTGGTCTTTTTTTTTTAATTCCACCTCTGACACATAGAGGCTCAGCAATTGCAGACAAATCATTCGACGTCTCAGCGCAAGGCTGAAAACTGCAGCTCTGTACTTGGTAGAGGGAATTTCCTCATGTGGGAGTTCTCTGTATTAATGAATAGACAGGTCCAGTTCCTGTCCTGATCCTGGGTTTTAGAATCCCCTCCAGAATTATTGGAATCTGATCACAGATCAAAGCAGCCCGTCTTTCACTTTATTTCCTCCTGTGTGATATTTATCTTCTGTCATAGCATGGGGAATAGGGAAATACGCATTGCATGAAAGCACTGGTATAACCTATAACAGACCACTTTCCTCCTGGGGAGAGGGTCAGGAGGGAGGGAGGGAAAGTCTCTGAATTGCAAAATGTCAGAAAACAATGATAAACAAATTATTTCTACATGTAATTGGAAAAAAAAGAAAATCATTTTCATTTCCGTATATATTCTTCCCTGCTGTCCATCCCAATCCTACTTTGAAACTTATCCTAGTAACAAAGAAAAAAACACATATATAACATATAAAAGATATAGATATATATTATGCTATATTATAAACATAGCAATGTAATTAAATTATAAATTTTTATCATATATATGCATATATATATATACACATAAAAAATAAGCCCAGTAAAACTAAGCAACACCCCAACTGAACTTGATCCCATATGCTGTGCTCCATACCCAGTCCATCATTTCTACAAAAGAGGGAGGAGAGGAGAGAAATGATTATAAAGGATGTAATGGGGATAATTTGAGGAAAGGTGTGTGGGATAAGGGAATTTGAAAGGAGGTTGTCAGAGACTTGCTAAGTGGGTAATCTAGGTTACAGGTAGGCTGGGATTAAGGTGATTCAGGATATAATAGGGCTGAAGTCAGGAGTATAACAGAAGGGAAACAGAGATCTTCAGGGAGAGGAGAAATTAAACTAAACAGACAAACAGCAGGCTTTACAGACTAGGACTTAGACTCAAACACAGGCTGAGGGAAATAGACTAAACTGAAATTAACAAACAGGGTTTAGTTAATTTCACAGGAAGGGACTTGTTTTGAAGTTACACCTTCCTCCAAGATGGATACCCCGGCTTCCCTTCAAGCCCAGAGTATGTTGGTTCTTTCCCTCTTCTTCCCTCTCTTAATAACTAGCAGACAAATTATACTAATAGGTCTGTTGAAACACAAAAGGGTTTATTATCTTTAAAGGATGATTTGTCAGGAAAGTGGATCAAAGGAAAGCCCTAACAGTTGTCTCAGGAACCTCAGGTGGGGGAAGGGAGGCAAAGATGGAGTCTGAGTAAGGACCAGCCTTTAACTCAACTTACAAAATAAATGATGACTGACTAGTTTCTTTATATCTAATATTGTCCAATAACAATCCCTCACAGATTTTGAACTCCTCTCTAATTACTCTCCTTATTAACTCCACAGACATATAAGGTAAGGGAGGGAAGGTAGGAAATAATTTTAGGGAAGGAAGATATAAAGGGTTTATCCAAAATAATAATTTCTTAAATAAATATATCAAAGCTAGGCTAAATTTCAATACTACAGCTAGGTAAGGAGGCAGCTCGGCTGATCAGACAACCTCCCTCCACGGGAGACCCTAATCAACTGTCTTTTCCTCAAGATTCCAAACCCTAACTCCTTTTTGGAACTTAGCCAAAGCTTGAAAAAACTATATGACCCCCTTCTCTATACTACAAGGATGATTTATAGAAGGAAAACATCATTTATAAGATCATAGGATTTGGAGAAGGAAGAGACTTCAGGTACAATCTCCTCAATTATACAGATGAGGAAACTGAGATCCAACCAGGTGAGCAACAAGGTGTATCCCAAATCACACAGGCAGTCACAGAATCTGGATTTGAATCTAGGTCTTCAACTTCCAAAGTGGGTAAAATACACTACCTCTAAAGTCAGTCTCCAAAGGGCAGTATATCACATTCTCTGAGGGTATTTATTTACCCTGACTTCACTTTAACTTGAAATCCAGGGGCAACGAGGTAACAGAGTAGATAGAATACCAAGCCTAGAGCCAGAACCTGGGTTCAAATATGCATCAGATTCTTCCTAGCTATGTGACCCTGGGCAAGTCACTTAACTCTGAGGGCCTAGGTCTTAACTCTCTTCTGTCTTACAACTGATACCAAGACAGAAGGTAAACGCTTAAAAAAAAAAATAGAAAGCTAAAGAGTCAAATTTTTTAAATTTTTTTTATTTTAAAAAGAAATTTTCACATAAGTTTTCTGCAGCTATATGATCAATATTGTCTCTCTTCCTTCTTCCCTCCCCACTTCCAGAGCTGACAAGCAATTCAGTCTGAGTTATACATGCATTATCACACAAAACACATTTCCATAGTATTCATTTCTGTAAGTGAATAATCTTATAAAGCCAAAACCCCCAAACATATACTCAAATAAACAAGTAGCTCTTTCTCTGGAGGTGGATAACACTCTTTTCATAAGTCCCTCAGAATTGTCCTGGATTGTTGCATTGCTGTTAGTAGCAAAGTCTATCACATTTAAATCATTCCCAATATTGCTATTACTGTGTACAATGTTCTCCTGGTTCTGCTTCTTTCACTCCGCATCAGTTCATGGAAGTCTTCCCAGTTTGTATAGAAATATAGCAGTTCATCATTCCTTTGAGCACAATAGTATTCCATCACCAGCATAGACCACAATTTGTTCAGCCATTCCCCAATTGAGGGACATACCTTCATTTTCCAATTTTTTGCCACCACAAAAAGTGCAGCTATAAATATTTTTGTACAAACAGATCCTTTAACAATTTTTTTCATCTCTTTGGGATACAGACCTTGTAGAAGGTCAAAATTTATTATCTGAATACAAAGCACTAAAAAAAGTCATGCTATTCAGGGAAATCGGGCTTTATGAGTATGAGTGGACAAACATACCATTTTACTAATAGTAATAATTAGCTCCCCAAAAGGTAATTTTTGTCCTCTCTAGAAGGAAAACACATATGACTACAGGCAATACCCAAGTTCTTGGTGTTTGGTTTTCGATTTCTGTTTTACCCTCATTTAAGGGAAATTGCAGGGCTCAAATTTGCAAAACTTTCTCATTTTTGCTAAACTCCATGCATTCTGGGGCTATGGCAACAGAGGTTGTGATCTGTCGGGGGAAGGGTTATTGAAACTGAAGTCGAGTTCTCTTCCCATTTGGGGGAAGAAGTCAATTATAACTTCCCAAACCCTCTCTAGCCTAGAACCAACAACAAATTTAATTTCATGCATATTTATTAATTCCCCCATGTGTAATGTGTTGGGTTCCATGCCAGAAAAGGTACAAAGGTTATAGAAGAGAGTTCCTGCCTCCATGAAGCTTATGGTCAGTCTGGCAGGGCAAGTAGATTCAGGAGTAGCAGGATTTTTCAAAATGATAGGACACAGTGGGCATCTAGGTAGCACAGCGGATAAAGCCCTAGGCCTGAAATTGAGAAGACCTGGGTTCAAATCTGGCCTCAGACACTTCCCAGCTGTGTGACCCTGAGCAAGTCACTTAACCCCAACTACCTAGCCCTTATCCCTCTTCTGGAGCCAATACCTCATATCCATTCTAAGAGAAGGGAAGCTTCATTTCTTTTTTTAATTAATGTTCTTCTTGAACCTAGAGGACAAACTAGGAGCAAAAGACCAAAGTAACAGGCCAAAAAGGCCAAGAAACCATTTCTCCACGGTGAGAGCCCTCCCACAGCAGAAGAGGAGGCCAGCCAGCAGAGGCAGGTCAGCACCCATCAGGCGGGTGGCAGAGGGCATCCTCTCTGGGGAGGGCCGGTGATGAAGCTGCTCCTGACTCCTCGGTCTCGGGAGCCCCTCGCCCAGGCTAGAAAGGGTGCTCTGAGGGATTATGGGAGCAGCTCCCTTCTCCTTCCTCTCCAGGCCGCCTGCCAACCAAGGCTCAGGGCAGCCCGAAGCTTTCAGAACTCTGAAGCTCCTCCAGGCCTTCGGCCAACCACCTCGGGAGGAGGCATCTCCTGCCAAGCAGGGCCCACCACAGCTCCTTTCTCCCTCTGACCAGAGGCTGTCTCTGAAGTACCCTTAGGCAGAAGCTCGGTGAGGGGTTCGACTCTCCCCGAGGGAGCACAGTGATGGGCTCATCCACTGAGCGGGGCTCCCTCTCCCTGCTACCTCCATCATGGCATTAATTAGATCAAACCTTTTGTTACTGAGAATAGCTGGAGTTCACTTTTTTAAACCCTCATCATCAGTCTTAGAATCAATGCCATGTCTTGGTTCCAAGGCAAAAGAGAGGTGAGGGCTAGACAATGGAGGTTAAGTGACTGGCCTAGGGTCACCAACTGTCTGAGGCCACATTTGAGCCCTTCTCTAGGCCTAACTCTCCATCCGCTGCCCCTTGGAGTACTTCTGACCAGCTAGAAAGGAGAATCCTTGGAAGGAGTCATGGAAGAGGGATTGGATGGTTTTAGGAAATAATTCCCAAAGAGCAGGCCCAGAGTTGAGTGACTATTCTGCCTATGAGAGAGCCAGGTTGGAGGATGGATACAAGTAAGGCAGGGAGATGGAACAAAAGCTCCTGCCATTTACAAAGTGCTTTAAGGGTTAGGAAAATGCTTTTACTGCATCTCCTCTGATCCTCACATGTGCCCCCAGAGAGCTGATAACATAGCTTCTATCATTCCCATTTCACAGAGAAAGAACCTGAGGTTCCAGGAGGATCTGACCATAGCCACACAGTTGGCAAATGAGAGAGGCAGGACCGGAACCTGGCAGTCTCCTACGGCCCAGTCCAGCTCTGCTTCTCCCCAGTCACTCTGTCCCCCTCATAAAATGAGAAGCAAGAGTACAAAAGCAGAAGAGCTGTGGAAAAGGGCCAAGTGATGTTCCATAAAAGGACCTCAGAGAGCCTAACTAACCCCCACACTTCACAGGTGAGAAAACTCATCACAGTGGAGGGATTTTGTGTAGGTCTCCAAAAAAAAATACATACAAGTTCAAGGAATAAAATATTCAGAATAATCACCAGGCTGCATTGGCAGAGAGATTTTAAACCAAAATTTCCTTTCCCAGTGAAAACACAGCTTTGGGTCTTCCTCTACACCTCCTCCACGTTCCCTTAGAAAAAGTAAAGGTTCATTGTCAGTAGCTAGTGTTCATGTATGTAACATTTTACAGTGCTTTTCACTGGCTATCTCTTTTTATTCTCACAACAACCCTATGAGGTAGGCGCTATTATTATCATCTCCATTTTACAAAGAAGGAAACTGAGACACAGAGAGACTGCATGACCTGCCTAGAATAACACAGTTAGTATGAGTATTTAATGCAGAATTCGAACTCCAAATCAAGTGTTCTATGTAGAACATTCCTTGTTGGGAAGATCAAATGATCTACTGTATGAAAGCTCATAAAGGCCTTTAAAAACAGAAGTTGGGGGTAGAGTGCAGTGAGGTGGCTCCATGGTTTGAGGGCCAGCCTTAGAGATGGAAGGTCCTGGTTCAAATCTGACCTCAGATACTTCCAGCTGTGTGACCCTGGGCAAGTCACTTAACCCCCTTTGCCTAGCCCTTATCCCTCGTCTGCTCTGGAACTATACACAGTGTTGATTCTAAGGTAGAAAGTAAGGTGTTTTGTTGGTTTTTTTTTAAATAAATCTAACCTTAAATAAGATGATACCAACACTATTATGTAAAAATCAACTAGACTGGAGGAGCTAGGTGGTCCAGTGGATAAAGCCCTGGGTTTGGAGTCAAGAAGATTCATCTTCCCAGGTTCAAATTTGGCCACACACACTTACTAGCTGTTTGATGAGAAAGGGGGGTGGGGGGGAAGGAGGGGAGGAGGGAGAAAAGAAAAAAGGAAGGAAGGAAGGAAGGAAGGAAGGAAGGAAGG
>NC_058134.1:237988638-238030371 GCF_016433145.1 Gracilinanus agilis
GAGAGAAAGAAAGAAAGGAAGGAAGAAAGAAAGGAAGGAAGGAAGGAAGGAAGGAAGGAAGGAAGGAAGGAAGGAAGGAAGGAAGGAAGGAAGGAAGAAAAATTTTTATAAAGTAGAAAACATGGAGGTTCTGATCACACATCTTCACTATGCAGATCTCCTCCTGCATCCTCCATATTGCTTTTTATTCTTCTCACTAACTGGGCATGTATTTGTGGGAGATTATATACCACAGGGTTAGGCTGGGCAACAGAGGGGCAGGCTGTGTTGTGACTATCCCTCCTTTGCTATTTCATTAAATGCCTTTGCTTTGAACTAATTGTGTCCTTTGGCTGACTAAAGAAAAAGTAAACACATTGCTGGGGAACCATGAGATCCAGTTTTGAGTGGATGCAGACTCCTTTAAATACTGGTAGTCAGCCTCCTGTGAATGTGTCATAAATATAGGTGCTGATTAAGGTCATGAATATGTATATCTTATACATCAGAAAGTAACAATAAATGTTAAGAGTTATGATTTTAAAAAATAAAGTTGAAACTCAAAATGCTAAACTATCATCAAATGGTAATCATCAAAAATATTTAGGACTAGTTAAAAAATAGAGGAGCACAACAGTGGATAGGATGAGATAAGCATGAGCCAAAAACAATCAAAAGCCAGAGCAGTGTTGGTTAAGCCCAAAAATATAATTTACAGTGGGAAACACTCCATATTTGACAAAAACTGTTGTAAAAACTGGAAAGCATTTTGGCTCAAGTTACTTAGGATTAAGCTAGTACCTTCTACCTTATAGTACAATAAGCTCCAGATGAATATACTGTCTGAAAATGGAAGGTCATATCACAAAAAATTGGAGAAGAAAGAAGGAGATGCCTTTCATAGTCATATCCATGGCTACGAGGGAAATTCCTAACCAAATAAGGGACAGTGTGATCACAAAATAAAAAACAGACAATTTCTATTATAAATAAATAAATAAATGAAAGCTTATATGCAAATAAAATCCATGTAGCTAGCATAAGAGAAACTTTTCAATGTGTCAAAAATGTCTCTTTCTAGGGGCAACTAGGTGGCTCAGTGGTTAGAGAGCCACGTCTGGAGATAGGAAGTTCGAAACTAGCCTCAGACACTTCCTAACTCTATGACCCTGGGTAAGTCACTTAACCCCAACTGCCAAGCCCACTCTTCTGCTTTGGAACCAAGTCTTAGTATTGATTCTAAGACAGAAGGTGAGGCTTTTTCATTGTTTTTCTCTTTCTCTCTCCGTGTATATATGTAGATATAAGAATATAAAAGTTTGCATGGCTCTATACATGTAAATATCTTGTGTATGTATGTATACAAATACACAGGGTGTCCCCAAAGTGCCTGTGTCTGCAGAGAGAACTGCTATAAATCTGTAAGACCAAGAGCCATTTCCTGAGCGATAAGGGTCAAATGATAGGAAGTGTTCAAAAGAGCCACACATTATCATGACCATATGAAAGTATGCGCCAAAGCCCTAATAATTAATTGTAACAACGATGGCGATGCAGACAGCTGGCACTCATACAGTGCTTTAAGGTAAGGTTTCACATCACGTTCTGAAAACCAGCAACAAGATGAGAAGGGGGGGCAGCTGGGTGGCTCAGTGGATTGAGAGCCAGGCTAGAGATGGGAGGTCCTGGGTTCAAATCCAGCCTCAGACACTTCCCAGCTGTGTGACCTTGGGCAAGTCACTTCACCCCAGTGGCTTAGTCCTTACTGCTCTTCTGCCTTAGAACCAATCTACGCTATAGATTTTAGGCAGAAGGTAAGGTTTCAGAAAAGAAATCTGTGGTCAATCAACTTTATTCTCAAAATCACACTATGGGGAGCAGACTTTTGTGGACCACACAGTGACTGAGGAAGCAGGACGCCAGATTTCCGGGTCACCCCCTTAAAAAATTGGCTCTGCTGAGCCAAGACTCGAGTGTCGGCTGCATGCGGCCTTTCCTGGGACGCCGGGCGTCACGTCCGCACGGCGGATGTCCACGGGAGAGGCAGGATGGGCCGCCGCTTCCCAGGCCCGGTCCTTGTCCCTGGCTCGCTAAGTGTGTGCCCCTGACCAGAGCCCCTCCCGCCCTGGCGGCGGCGCTCTCCTCCTCCGTGAAAGGCGAGGGCTGGCCTCGCTCCCTTCTAGCTCCAGCTCCCACGGCTGTCAAAGCCAAAACTTGCATTTGGCTCTCGGCCGAGAGGTCAGTGATGGAAAACTTTCCGTAACCATTAAGATGCCTCCTCTTTCCGTTTAAATGATAGAAGCTATTTCTGAAGTGAAGTAGGATGTGGCTGGCCAAGTTTTCTGAATGAGCATTTTGGGAGCTCTGGCTAGGAGCGCCCTTTGCATGAGAGGAGGAGGAGGAGGAGGAAGGAGGGAAGCAGAGGATCCTCCCATCACTCGTGTCCAGGACCAGGACTTCATTCCTCTCAACGGAGAAGCAACAACAACCGTAAAAGCCAAGAGGGGTCACAGGGGGCCAGGGAGGTGGCTCAGTGATGGAGAGCCAGGACCAGAGAGGGGAGGTCCTGGGTTCAAAACTGGCCTCAGACACTTCCCAGCTGTGTGACCCTGGGCAAGTCACTTGACCCCCATGGCCCAGCCCTTACTGCTCCTCTGCCTTGGAGCCAACACACAGTAGTGATGCTAAGATGACAGTCCAGGTTTAAAAAAAGGCAAAAGCTGAATGTGTATCAAGAGCATCCTTCACGCCGGCTGAGTACAAGAGGGAGGCCCCTGTCTGGCTGCCAGCTGAGCCCGGCGCACCCCTGCTGCCAGCAGTAAGTGCCCCCCTGGAATCTCCCCAGGGGAGGAGACCGCGAGGCTTCGCACGGCCTGCCGCACCCCCTTAGGATCGTCAGGCCTTTTCGTGTCTATTCTGGCTGCCAGCAGCTGCCCTGGGCCCTACGGACCAACAGGCCTCGCCCCTGCCCTTGGGCCCTCCTCTCCCCCCTTCAAAGTGAGCCCCTGGAGAGCAGGGCCCGCTCTGCCGGCTCCTTTGTACTCCTAGACCTTGGCACAGTGCTTGGTACACAGAGAAGGCCTAACCAATGCGTCCCTTCCATTCCATAGGGAGGTCCTTGTAAAGACCAGGAGCCTTGGGATAGCCAGAGGGCTCCTTGGATCCAGAGCCAGACACAGAAACGGAGCCTCCTGGCTTCCCAGGTGGCCGCAGACACTTCCCAGCAGTGAGACCCTGGGCAAGTCACCTAACGGCGTTTGCCCAGCCCTGACCACTCTCCTGCCTTGGAACCAATACTCATATCAATTCTAAGACAGAAGGGAAGGTTTTCAAAAAGGAAAAAAAAAGATTGATTTAAGGGAGAATTCTCTGTAAACCTTTGCTTATTGGAAAGTACAAGCCGTGAGATGCGGGGAGTCCCTTAGATGGGGGGCACAAGGGATGCCCCAAATGATATTAAGCTCCAGGTTATTCCCATCACAGTTTCTCCATTTAACCCAAAGAATAAACAATCGTTATTTGCCGTGTATTTGCACTTGAATAATTATTCCATGTAGAAGTAATGGAGCCGGAGGGAGAGGGGCAGCCAAGCCTTCCTGGGCCCACAGAAGGCCTCGTTACCTCTCCGAGGACACCCAGAGCAGCCCTGGAGCTAAAGCTGAAGGCATTCTTATGGGCTCGTCTGAAATGTGATGTCCGGGGCCTGTGGGGAAGGCCCGAGTGATGGGTCCGCCTTATCTGGGGCCTCTTCGCTCTGAGACAACTTTGGCCCAGGGCGAAGGGCCAGCGGCCGGGAAAAGGAACACCGGCTCCAGAGTGGAATCCCAGGGCCCCGGCAGCTGGGGATTCTCTTTGATGGGAAAGGCTCTTTCCAGGACAGCCTCTCCCCACACATCAGCTTCAGCATGCTTTACAATATCCCATCCCCCCCTTCTTCCCCTCCTCCCCACCTCCAGGTGGCTTTTTTTTATTTAAACCCTCCCCTTCCCTCTTAGAATCAACCCTGTGTATTGGCTCTGAGGCAGAAGAGAGGGAAGGGCTGGGCCATGGGGCTTAAGGGACTTGCCCAGGGTCACCCAGCTGGGAAATCTGAGGCCAGATTGGAACCCAGAACTTCCTGTTTGTAGGCCATCCAGCTGCCCCACTCCATGTGACATTCTGTATGTTGGGCACTATATGAAGAAAATCAGATACAACTGGTTTTCATCCCCCTTCTCCCTTCCCAAAGCTTCCTAGCTACATCAACCAAATTGGGCCAAGAGGCAAGAAAAAAGAAGAGAACAATTCCTACAGAAGTTGTAAGCCTGTTAGCCTTTTAGGACCGGGAGGCACCCTATGCACGGAGGGATAATAGGATTTAGGATTGAGACTCACTGGGAGAAACACAGGCAACCCTTAAAACATCATTTCCAACACAGTTTGGCCCCTGGGCACTCTGGAGCTTGAAATGTAGTGACAAAACCAATCAGTGCAAGTCCATATATTTGGGGGGGAAATGAGATGTCCTGAGAACAAAGAAGGTTTTAGAAAACTCTGGAGTAAAATAAATTATCTAACTTAACATGGAAAAAAATGATCCTATGTGTTAATATATTTTATATTAATATACAGAGCTAATTTCCTTAAAGGAAGGACTATTTAAAATGTGATTTAAGGGGGCAGCTGGGTAGCTGAGTGGATTGAGAGCCAGGCCTAGAGACGGGAGGTCCTAGGTTCAAATCTGGCCTCAGACACTTTCCAGCTGAGTGACCCTGGGCAAGTCACTTGACCCCCATGGCCTAGCCCTTCCCTCTCTTCTGCCTCAGAGGCAATACACAGTAATGGCTCCAAGATGGAAGGTGAGGGTTTAAAAAAAAAAAATAAAGTAAAACAAAATGTGATTTGGGAAGATTTAGAATTATATTTGTAAAGATGTAAATATAATTGGTTTTTAATGTAATATATATTTTGATACATACATTTAATGTTTACAAGGATAAAATACCACTAAAATGGATATTTTCTCAGAAAACATCTCTAAAAAATTTCACTAAAAATATTCAGTCCTTTCTTTGGGGGGGGGTTATTTCTAGAAGTAATAACTTCTTAAAGAAAGAGATACAGAGTTGTTGTTTAATTAGATTTTGTTTTCAGGTACTTAGAGGAAGGCTTCATGTAGAAGATAGCACTTTGAGGTGAATCCTTAAAGAAATCAGGCACAGAAGTCAAATTCTACTATATTCTAAAATATTCACAACAGTGTTCTTTTTGAGAATTATTATGGGTTTTTTTCAAATTACATATAAAAACAAATTTTAACGTTTTTAAAAATTTTTGAGTTCCAGATTCTGTCCTCCT
Organism: Gracilinanus agilis; assembly: GCF_016433145.1. Lineage (NCBI taxonomy): Eukaryota > Metazoa > Chordata > Mammalia > Didelphimorphia > Didelphidae > Gracilinanus > Gracilinanus agilis. The sequence continues at coordinate 237,993,955 of NC_058134.1, forward strand.
TCACCTTGAGAAGGCAAGTAATTTGACAGAGATTCTGCATGCAGAGCAGTACTTTTTGAGGTAGTGAAACGCTGGCAGTGAAGCCAGGTCCCATCAAGGTAACATGACTGGACTAGGCCTGCAAGGGAAAGTTAGAGCATCATAAAAATGACGGGGAATTCAAAAAACTCCTCGGAACTGACAAAAAGCAAGCAACTAAGGAGGGCAAAAAGAAAAGAAAGCTACAAGGCAGCCCGTTATAATGAGCCTAAAGGCAATGACCGGTTCTGGTCCTGCTCTGGGAAGGCACGTCCCGAGGGTTGTCCAAGGTCCTTTTTTCCTACCTGCTCTTCTTAGTTAGGGGATGGGTGGCGAAAGAGAAAGAGGGTCAGGGCCCTACTGTAGGAGGAAGCTGCAGTGGCACGGCTTCCAACGAGTTCCTGACACAATCTTTCTCATCAGGTAAAAGAGGGTCCATGAGGAAAGGCTGGGGAACCACTGCCCTCCCGAATTAGCCCCCTTGGGGGCCGGGGCAGAGACAGCCAAGTGGAACCCATCTGGGAGGACAGAAGATTCTGCCAATATAATCACGACAAGAGCCAAGCCAAGGACTTGCTGTGAATGAAACTCTTCTCTAAGAGGGATAATGATAATATATATCTTGGCATTGCCTTTGGAGAGCGCTAGGTGTGTATTTGTTCTCTTAGTTCTCCCTTTATTTCTAATTTTATCTGCAAATTATTGCCCTTCCTAAGCCTGCGGCCACCGTCCCCCATAGACCATCACAAAGTAAAACTTCCTCGGCTTCGACTGTTAAAAACTTTGTTCTTAAGCATAATTATGTGAGCATGCCTTTGCCTGAAGCTCCAGAGACCCGACTGGCGATCGGGTGGTGGTAGTGGCAAAAACCTAGCCTGCTCTCAAGTCCAGCCTTAGCCCCCAACTCTGTCGGCACCCCCAACCACTTCTTCCTTATTTATTCTTCTGTGCTTTTCATTCACCTGGTCCTGTTGCTAAACTTCTCCTCTCGGAAGTCCAGAAAAAGAGGTCATTCTCCTATCCATGCCCAGGGAAATCTGGCACGGTAATTTTTTTTTCCAAATTCTTTCCTTCTGTCTTAGAATCAATACTTAGTACTGGTTCCGAGGCAAAAGAGCCGTAAAGAGGTTAAGCAACTTGCCCAAGGTCACACAACTAGGAAGTATCTAAGGCAAGATTTGAACCCAGGACCTCCTATTTCTAGGCCTGGCTCTCTAACCACTGAGTCACCTAGCTGCCCTGCCACAGTATTTTTGAGAGGTAAGAGAGTAGGTAATGCAGAGTAAAGGAGCATATCCATGGAAAAAATATATTGTACGGTGTCTAGCACCACAGTAAGCATTATAAAAATGTTAGCTCCTACTACTATTATTATATTGTTCCATATGGACAATACTCCGAGAATAAGAAGTTCAGAGTTTCTCTGTGGTTTGGCTTTTGAACGATTGTTGTTTCATTTTTGTAGTGAAAAGTTTGTAAGGGTTGGAAGGGACACCACGTTTTTGTTTGGAGGTTGTTGGGTTTTTTTTTAAATAAGGGCCCCATCGAAAATTATATTCCAACACCTCATCAGTCAACATGCATTTATTAAGCTCCTTCCCAAAGCACAAGTCTTGGACTTCCCTATTCAATAAATTTCAGTAGTTCCCTATTACCTCCAAGACCAAAGATAAAATCTTCTGTTTGCCTTTTAACACCTTAATAATCTACCTTTCCTACCTTTCCAATCTTCTTATACCTCATTACCCTCAATGTATTATGTAATTGCTATTTCCTGAACAAAGCACTCCATTATCCCAACTCTGGGTATTTTCTTTTTTTGTTAACAATTCAGTAATATTTATTTTTCCCCACTTAACATGTAAAAACAATTTTTAGCATTCGTTTTCTGACATTTCAAGTTCTAGATTCTCCCCCTCCCTACTTCCTTGAGATGAGAAGCAATTTGATATAGGTTACAAGTGTATTATCATACCAAATGTTGTGGAGGAAGACTTGTATTAGGAAAAAAAACTCACAAAAAATAAAGTGAAAAATGGTATGCTTCTATTTATATTCAGACCCCAGCAGTTTTTTCTCTGGAGGTGGACAGCATTTTTTATCATGAGTCGTTTGGAATAGCTTAGTCATTCACAGTTAGCTAGTCATCATAAAATATTGCTGTTACTGTAAACAATGTTCTCCTTGTTCTGCTCACTTCACTTTGCATCCGTTCATATAAGTCTTTCCAGGTTTTTCTGAAATCCTCCTGCTCATCATTTCTTACAGCACAATAGTATTCCACCACCACCCTAATACCACAATTTATTCAGTAATTTCCCAATTGATGGATATCTCAGTTTTTAACTCTTTGCTACCACAAAAAGAGCTGCTATAAATATTTCTGTACAAATAGGTCCTGTTTCCTGTTGTTTGTTTGTTTTTCCAGTCTCTTTAGGGTATGAACATGGTAGTGGTATTGCTAGGTCAAAAGGTATTATAGCCCTTTGGTATAGTTCCAAATTGTTCTCCAGAATGATTGGATCAGTTCGCAACTCCCCCAACAGTGCATTAGTATCCCACTTTTCCTGCAACCCTTACACTTGTCATTTCCTTTTATGTCACAAAGTAGCCAAAACAATGGGTGTAAAGTAGTATCTCAGACCAATTCTGGGTATTTTCAGGACTGATCCCCATGCCTAGAATGGTCTCCTCCATCTCCATCTTCTGACTTCCCTGAATTCCTTCAGATTTCAGCTAAAACACTACTTTGTCCTTTCCAGTCCTTATAATGAATTTAGGTAGATGTTTGTACACAGTTGTTTATCATATTCTTAATTCAAATATGAGTTCCTTGAGAGCAAGAACTGGCTTTTGAGAAGGTTTTGCCCTTTTTAAAAAATATCCCCAATGCTTAGCTCAGTGTCTAGAACATAGAAGGCACTTAATAAATATTTGTTGATATTTGTTGACTTACTTATTGACACAGTGCCAGGCTCTGTGATAAGCCTAAGGGATACAGAGAAAGGCAAAAATAAGGTTTCCACTTTCAAGGAGTTTATGGAGGTAAACCTGGGTTCAAAAGGAATGCAAACATAGGATTTACCATGCAGAAAAATCCTCATGTATGATCCCAACAATATATATATATATATATGTATGTATGTATGTTATTTACCAATAATACTGGACTAGATCTTCAAGCTATTCAAACTTAATTACAGGGCAGCTAGGTGGCACAGTGTCTAAATACCAATCAAGCTAAGAATAAACAACTCATTGTCAGTGGGCTAAACCATAGGTGGTGACTTGTCTGACCATGACAACTACTAGAACAAAAGAAGAGTACAAAAATGACCCTCAATTCTTTGGAGCCTGAAGCTAGAGGGGAAGACTGCAGGACAAAGGAGTATAGGCTATTGAGTCCCAAAGTTTTTCAATTGTCCATCAACAAGGACATCCTATAAATGTTAAATTAACTATAGATACTCTAAATGAGAGTCTTGTCCAACAACCATCAGATCAACCTGCTGGACCTGAATTATATTTGTATTGAAATTCTCACTATAAATGAAACCTCAAGATACAAGGATAATTCATAGGTTCTCCTTAGAGATGTAAATAAGAGATTTGGCAGAGTGGGTTTCATCAAGCATCAAAAGGCAATAAGAAACATTTCCTGAGACTCTTGGTCATCTTACCTTGCCTGATTCATGATAAACATGAATAAAAAGAAATTCCATGTCAAACCCGGCCTCAGCCACTTCCCAGCTGTGTGACCCTGGGCAAGTCACTTGACCCCCATTGCCCACCCTTACCAATCTTCCACCTATGAGACAATACACCGAAGTACAAGGGTAAAAAAAAAAAAAAAAAAAGAAATTCCATGATAAAAACTGCAGATTCTTCACTCTATGCTATATAAAATAAAGACAAACTCTTTAGAGAACTCAATAAAGGTCTCTAAGTTAAATCAACATATAACTTAAAGCTTTTGGTGACAGCAGATGCAGAAAAGAAAGAGGAAAAAATACTGGAAATATGGTTCAGAAGAAAAAAATGAGAAGTCAAGGTTTAGAGATTACATAAAAGCCTTAGGCTTATGCATCATGAATACTCTCCTCATGAAGAGCATCAAAAGGCACTAGACATGAGGAGCACTGAATAAAATCATAAAGTCAGAAATGGACTCTTTTAACATATTGGAAATAATTGGTTAATGATGTGAAAATCATTCCCAAATCTGTTCTCCATAAAGACTATATGACTTATTAGAAAAAAGATCAAATATAATGCTGAACTAAAAATAAATTTCTTAAAGAATCTAATGTATTGAAAACAGCTCCAACTTGACCTATGTAAACAGTCTATCATCACAAAATGGGATATGGATGAGGAAAAAGACATCAACATGTACAAATCACATTTCTTACAGAACTTTAACAATCAGTACAACAAAGAAAGCCAACAGACCATAGAAAATACCACGAACCAGAAGTACTCCATCTCCTCACCAAGGGGAGAGAGATGGCATCCATGTGCAGTGTATAACGTAAGTGAATTTTCATCTGAAAAGGGTGATGGAAGATGCTGTGCAGAATTACTTCATAAAAATAAAAAGGAAAGGCAAACTTGCAATAAGCTATGTAGGAAAGTCAATTAAGCCAAGTCATTCCAAGAGCATTTCAGCACAAACCTGAAAGAACCATAAATGAATGAAAAGTGGATAAGCACTGTCAAACATTTTTATAACAGGTTATTTTCTTCACAAATAATAGTGGCATCACAGTTGGAGTTTGATATCACAGTCGCCATCACAGTATTGAAGGAAGACCTAAAAAGACTAAAGAAACAAAACTAAAAAGTAGAAGACTAAAGAAACTAAATAGGGACAGCCTGGCAGCACAATGGATCAAATAGTAGGCCTAGAGTCAGGAGGACCTGGGCAAGTCACTTATCCCCAACTGCTTAGTTCTTGCCACTCCTCTGTCTTAGAAGTGATGCTAACAAAAGGTAGGCATTTCAAAAAGAAAAGAAAAGAAATAAAGGACAAATAACTGGACCAAACCAAAGCACATAGACAAAAGAGACCTATGCCAGATGTGAACTACCTTGAAGATGCTAAGGGATGGGTTTTCAAAGAAGGGAAATGATAGCAATAACATCTGGGATTTTCTTTCCAAAATCAAAAAGGGTGATTGAGAGATTATCAACAACTACTGCTTTTTATACCAATTTTCTTATCTCTTCAAAATTTTTATGGGATAACCTTCATATGTAAAAAGAACATTCTTGAAGAAAATATAAGGATCAATTAGGCTTTTACAAAAGCTATTCTACATATTCACAGTGCCTCCCTTATTTGTGGCACATAGTGTCTTTACAGTCATACCATTATATAAAAGGTGAAAAACTACAAGATTCCACTGTGCTAGTTGATTGACAGGAAAACATTTGATTCATTAAGGCAAAATGTCACCTTGACGGCACTCCTCCAGTGAACTGTCTCCCATGAATGTCAAAATCATACAAGATTCCCTAAAAGATACATCAAGAGATCTGGCTTTGACTCTTTCAAATGGAATATTCATTCAAAGATAAATAGATAAGCATTTCAAAAATCTGAATGAAAAGTACATATAACCTCTGATTAATTCATATCGAGCTAGAGATTTTGGCTTACCACTGGCACGGAAGATAACCAGCTGAGAGTTCAAATGGAGGAGAGCATCTCTGAGTCATTAGGCTCTCCAGGAGAAAGGAGAGGAATGGAAGAATGAATGAAGAAAATAGACTCAAGAGCAAGAAGGCCTGCCTCCACCCTCTGAAACTAGAAGAAGAAAGAAAAGACAGAAGAGGAAATATGCTCTTTGATGCAGGTGCTCCCTTCCATTGTAGAATGCCAACCATGAATCATGTCCCACCAGGACTCAGGTGATACCCCTGCCATCTCTCTTCCATATCAAATTTTGTTATCACAGCAGGGCCTGACAAAACAAGCTGACAATCATACTGACAGATCAAAAACTTCCCTAGACAGAAGCCACGACTGAATCTGAATTCAGTTTGGTAAAGGTAAAGTTTGGTAAAGTTTGGTAAAGCATTCAACAAATGATAAATAAATTAATGGAAGGACCAAAAACAACAACAAACAAATACATGTATGTATGTATGTATTTACCAATAATACTGGACTAGATCTTCAAGCTATTCAAACTTAACTACAGGACAGCTAGGTGGCACAGTGAGTAGAGTGATGAGCCTCCTAGAGTAGGAGGTTCTTGGTTTAAATCTAGCCTCTAAGACTCTCTAGCTATGTGACCCTGGGCAAGTCATTTAACTCTCATTGCCTAGCCCTTACTGCTCTTCTGCCTTGGAACTGATACATAGTACTGATTCTAAGAGAGAAGGTAAGGATTAAAAATATATGTACTATACAACTTGTATATATATTTTATATGTGTGTGTGTGTGTGTGTATAAAACTCATTTGAAGTGCCCACACACATAAAGGCAAATATTCTTTTTTTTTTTTTTTAATCTTTACCTTCCATCTTGGAATCAGTACTATGTATCAGATCCAAGGCAAACGAGTGGTAAGGACTAGGCAATGGAGGTCAAGTGACTTGTCCAGGGTCACACAGCTGGTAAGTGTCTGAGGCCAGATTGGAACCCAGGACCTCCTGTCTCTAAGCCTGACTCTCAATCCACTGAGCTACCCAGCTGCCCCCAAGGCCAAATATTCTTAATAATTCTGTTCAATCTTCCCCGAACAACTTCAATCAAGTTCAATGGCACCAAATCCTGCTTCTGTCACCTACTGCCTCGGTGACTAGAGGCAAGTCATGTATGTTCTCTGACTCTTTGATCTCTGTAAAATGGTTTGCAGGAAAATCCCTACCTCCTCCAAATTTATAATGTAGCACTCTCTGGTTCTATAAAAGGATTACTCTTTAAAAGATCATATGAGGTAAGTAAGGAAAACCATTAGAGTCCCAATTCCACATGAGAGAGAAAAAAATAAGCCTGAAACTAGAAGCAGCACCCAAATATTTACAATTCCAATCTCCTTGAAGCAGATAAATATAATTTAAAAAGCCATTTGGCAAAGGTTGAATCGTCTGCACTCCAACGGTTTGGAGAAAATCTAGAAAGGAAAAGATCTTGAAACTTAATATTTCAGAAGACAAACAAGAGACGTGGTGGGGGCAGGGAGTTGGTTACATAATCTGAGATACTCTTTCAAATGGAATATTCATACAAAGATAAACAGAGAAGCACTTCAAATATCAGAATGAAAAATACACAGTATACTTCCTGAAGACTCATTTGAGGAAATTCATTTCTACAGAATGTTTCCCCTTGTCCCAGAAAGTCACCCCACCCCTTAAACAAGAGTAAGTAAACCGAGATTTTGCAGGTGACCTTCGAGAGGCAGAAATCCCTGCCTAACCAGCATTCTGCAGGTATACTTCATCTTGTGAAAAAATGAGCATACGCCAATAAGTACAGTCATCAGCATCAAACCCAGGCTCCGACCATGTCATTGTAAGCTACACACATTGATCCGTGAATTACGCTAGCGAATTAATGCCTTCTTGACGGAAAGGATTTCTTTTTAAGGGTTCTTTCAATAAGCAACTTCCCCCTGCCTGACTCTGGGCAAGCCATTCAATTCCCCCATTGCCCAGCCTTTACCTCTCTTCTGCTTTGGAACCAATACTCAGTATTGACTCTAAGATGGAAGGTGAGGATTAAAAAAATAAATAAGAAACAACTTCCCTTAGTAAATCATGTCATCCTCTCTTTGGCACCATCTGTCCTGCTAGAGAGGAGGAGTGAAAGCTGCAAGCCCAGTGTTTCTGGACAGACTCACTTATCACACTTTCAATGGTGCCCTCAAAGTTTACCATACTGAAAAAGAATGGGGAAAGGATCAGCCCACTGGCCAAGGCTCTTAGGAAATTCATAATTTAGGGGAAGGAAGGTAGCACAGTGGATAGAGCACCAGGTCTACAGTCAGGGTTCAAATTTGGGCTCAGACACTTAATACCTGTGTTACCCTGAACAAGTCACTTAACACCCATTACCTAGCCATTGTTGCTTTTCTGTCTTAGAATTGATAAATAGAAGGTAGGAATTTTAAAATAATAATAATTTAGTTCCCTCCACAAGGATAGGAACCATAGAACAACGTACAGAGAAGAATCAGGAGCTGATTGAGTTTAATGAACAAGGTAGAAGGTGTGATGAGATACAATGTGCTATAAGAATTCAGAAGAATTTTTTATCTTTGTATCCTCAGTGACTAGCCCAGTTCTAGGCACACCCCAAGTCATTAATAAATGCTTGTTATCTGGCCTCTGACTCTTCCTAGCTGTGTGACCCTGGCCAAGTCTTAACTCTAATTGCCTAAACTTTTCCAATTCCTAATCCTTTCCTTGGAACTGGTCATCAGTATTGATTCTAAGACAGAAGATAAGGGTTTCAAAAATAAATAAATACTTGTTGAATGGCTGGCTGATTGCTGCAGGCACCTATCTCCCAAGGATGTCTCTATAATGCCCCTCTGAAAGGGACAGTATCTTCAGGGGAGGAGGAAATTCTCTCATTCGGGGAGATCTGCAATCACAGTTCACTTGGGGGACGCAGCTACAAAAATGACTAGCCCTACTCTCCCAAGTCCCTCCTACTCGTACCAGCATCATATTCAAGTTCCCCAGAATCTCCATCTGCAGCCCTAGACTTAGCCCTTTGGGGTCCTCTGAGTATGGCGGTGTGGTGCTAGGAAGCACGGCTGATTCAGATTTAGATGAGAACACAGCAGTCACAGCCCTACACACCCATTCACTCTCCACGTCATACGTGCTTCCAGACTACTTCATTGCTACTATTTCTCTATTCAGATATTTTAATCGCGTAATAAGTCTTTGTTGATGTAAAAATCAACAAATGGTTGACGAAAGCGATGCTCTGAAGTCTGCCTTCTATTTTGAGTGTCAAACCACGCACTCCTGGTTCCCTAATTAGTGCGTTTCAGCAATATTATTTTGGTAACAGAGCAACCACCCTCTCTGCCATGGTGCCAGGAATAAATAGAACATGAACATTTCCAGGAATTGTCAGCTTGGCACTTCTTACGAGAAGTCAAGTCCACTTTATCACATTAACAGAAATAAAGGCCAGGATCGCAACCTGCCCGGGACTCCACTTAGATTTCCTATTTGCTTTTACTCCAATTAAAAGGTATCATTTGGAGGAACGGGGCAGGCTCCTTACTTGGGCATCATGGGCAAATCCTTCTCTCCAGCCCATATATGTATGCTCCGCGCTCCTGACGCTGGAACAAGTGTAAACACAGCTGCCCGTTAAAATTACGTAAAGGCAAACATTCCTGCAGCCAGCTACAAAGGAGCCCACAAGTCTGAACTACTGGCAGGAGAATGGAAAGCTACAGAGGCAAGAACCAGGTTTAACTCTGAGGGTCCATGCTAGCAGGAGGGTGGAATGTGGAGTTTGCTACTTTAGGGTGTCACGGTGCCAGGGGTGTCTTTTGGGCGCAGGGGTGACCGTGAAAACTCTGAGAGCCAAGATGCCATGCCTCCCACCAAATCACACCCAGAAAAGGTATAGCTTGGCCTTATTGGCCAGAGGAATTTCGGGGGGATGGTGGGGAGAAAGAAGAGAGAGACTGTTTCAGCTCTAACTAGATGATAAGGGGATCCCCACCCCCTCTCTCATATTCCCAGTCTTCAGCTCCTTCCCTATGTCCACTCCTCCCAGCTCCCAGCCCCCCAACAGGAAGCAAAGAGCTTTTAGATGTCAGTTCATTCACAAGAGATCAAATTCCTATGCATTCCCTTTAACAATAGAGGTTATATATCTGATTTCACTATTTGTTTGGACCTGGCCACAACTACTGAATACCAAGTGCAGTGGAAGGTTGGATTTCGAGGTTGGTTAGCTTTAGAAATAGAAAGAATGGGGGTAGCTGGGTGGCTCAGTGGATTGAGGGACTGGAGGTTCTGGGTTAAAATCTGGCTTCAGACATCCCAGCTATGTGACCTTAGGTAAAATCATTTAACCCCCATTGCCTAACCCTTGCCACTCTTTGGCCTTGGAATCAATACATAGTATTGATTCTAAGATAAAAAGAAAAGTTTTTTAAAAGAAAAGAAAAAAAAACAGAGGGAATGTTAGAGGTCATCTAGTTCAATTCCTTTATATTGCAGATGAAGAAACTGAGGTGGATTACCTGCTGTCACATTGCTCAGGAAGTGTCTGAAGTGGGATTCAAACTCAGGTCTTGCTGGCTCCAACTCTCCAGATGATCTGGAATTGAATCAGGGTTCTGTTGCTTATGATCTGTATGACCTTGGGACAATCATTCCTTCTCTGGACTTCAGATTTCTCATTTGGGAAATAAAAGTCTGATTTTGACAGTCTCTAGGGTTCCTACCAGCTCTAAATCCAGAGAATGGATTATTTCTTCTAAGGGGTGTTGAAAAGGGTTAGAATTAGAAGAAGCAATCTCTGAAGTCTCCAGCAACTCTGAGAGCATGAAATCTGTGTCAATGGACAATCTAAGTGATTTTTAATCCCCAATTTCCCAGCAAATTCTATATATTCCCCCAATTATTAAGTCTCTCTCTAATAGCTCCCTATCACCTCCAGTATCAAATATAAATTCTTTGGTTTGGCATTCTAAGCCCTTCATAGCCTGCCTCCCTCTACCCTTTTCAGTTTCCTTGCACCTTGATCTATTTGTCAATCACATGCTATGATCCAGTGACACTGGCCTACTTGCTATTCCTCCCATAAGACAGTATGTATCTCCAGATTCCATGTATTTTCTCTGACTCCTATGCCAGGGAATGCTCATCTTCAACATTTCTGCTTCCTAATTTCCCTGGCTTCCTTCACTCCAATTTGCCCTGTCTATACCTTGTTTGTAAATCAGGGACTGTGTTTTGCTTTCCTTCCTTCCTTCCTTCCTTCCTTCCTTCCTTCCTTCCTTTCTTCCTTCCTTCCTTCCTTCCTTCCTTCCTTCCTTCCTTCCTTCCTTCCTTCTTTCCTTTAAGAAACACACTGCCAAAGACTTCTCCCTCTAGGTACTTGGGAGAGACACAAGGTTACCCTTGAGGTTGGAAAAGTCTGCTTTCAGGATGTCTATTCTCAGACACATGCCTACTCCAACCTCATGATTCTGAGCTCTGTCAATTCCTTGGATAAAGGTAAACCTTGGGCAGGAAATGTCCACTCTGAGAGCTTCTACTTCTCTAACCTATGACCTGAAAAGGAGATAGAATGGCAGCCACCATCCAGAACGCAAAGACTATGAGCTCAAGACAGACTCACACTAGAATGGGAAGACAAAGATTCAGATCCCACCTCTGTTATTTCCTACCTTTGTGACCTTAGACAAGAGGGGTTAACAGTTTCCTTATCAGTGAAAGGAATGAATTTAATTAGATGGCCTCTGAGATCCTTTCTAGCTTTAGAGCTAAGACCTTCTGATACTAAGAATTCCCTTCTCAAATCTCCTGGACAAGAACATCATGAGATTCTCCTTATAGTTGCATTGAACTATTGTTTAGTTGATGTGGTAAGAGGAAGTAAGAAAGGTAAATCCCTCTCCTATTCTCCATTGCTCTTTGAAAAAATATGGGAAATGGGCAAACAAGGAAAGGTCACACCTGTCAGGTCCCTTTACACAGACTAAAGAAAGGAGGGGAGCTCCTCCAAAAAGAGTCCTCCTTTCCTCTGACTGGTCTTCAAGAGGCATCTTGGAGGCAGCGCCAGGCACTGAGACCCAGATGGAAAAAGTCTCTTGGTTCTCCTCTTAGTGAGGAGCCTCTTTCCATGGGGCTGGTATCTCCCAGCTTTCTCCAAACAAAAGACCACACCCTAGAAGCTGAAGTGTTCAGCTTCCCCTTCCATCAGCATCTATCCTGTTCAAACTAGTGGACTTGAATCCCAGCAGTAGACTCACCATATGGCATAGCATGGAATTCTGGCATTGCTCTTAAGCAACAATCTATGAAAACATGAAGAACATTCAAGAAACACAGGACGCTCTTTAAATGCAGACTTCCCTTCTCCACTCCTTTCCCTCCTCCCAAAAAAAGAATTTCTCCATAAGTGAGAAAAGAATTTTAAATGTCCATTTCAAAAAGAGAGATGGCGGCACTCCCGCTGTGCAGAAATATGTCACATGGCTTGCCGTTCCTAGAAAGCGCTGAAATTAACTGCCAACAGATGCAGTATTTCATCAGTCCCATAAATATTCAATAAAAGACTTCTGCCATTCCTTTTTGGTGCCCTTGTAGGAGGCAACAAGAAAAAAAAAAAGGGAAAAAAACCTTGTAAAATGCAGGCCACAGCTGTCATAATCCCCTCTTAAACAATTAAAATTGCAAGACCAAATATTTTCATGAAAATCTCATCCTTGTATCTGCCTAAGGTCCCTGGGAAATGATCTTCCCACTTGAAAGAAAAAAAAAACAGGGAGAATGCAACAGGACATCAAAAGCTACATTGCTGGGATCTGGACAGAATCAAAGCACGATTCCATTTCACATCAGAGGGAGAAGAGAGACTTATTTAAATAAGCAAAGTTCTAGATAAAAATCAGTCAGTCTCCTGATGAGGAGGCCAAATTCTGCACTAGAAAGAACTCTGAGCATTCTCTGAGTTTGTGCCATCACTCTCCCTCCTCCACACTTGTTACCATTGTTACTGACACCACTGGTCTCCTACTTCCATCCTCCCGAAGGAGAGATCCTCTCCAGAGCCAAGGCAGAGGGTAGCAAAGGGCATAAGACTGCAGCAGCATCATTTAAATAGTATTGTGAGGTTTTACAAAGCACTTCACATGTGCTAACTCAATTGATTCTCACAACAACCTTGTAAGGTAGGTTGTTTTATCATTCCCATTTTACAGAAAAGAATATGAAAATAAGCACTTATTAAGCACCTACTCTGTCAGGTACTGTACTATACGCACTTTACAATTATTATTTCATTTGTGTCCTATTGATAACCCTTGGGAAGGCAGTGTTATGATTATCCCCATTTGACTGTTGGGGCAGATAGAAGTTAAGTGACTTGCCCAGGTTAAGTCACACAGCTAGTCAGTGGCTAGGACAAGATTAGAACTCAGGTCTTCCTGGGTCCAAATCCTGTGCTCTATCCATGGCCCCATCCCAGAATACCTATGTGTGGAGCTGAAAGAAACCTCAACCAGAAGTTCCTTCATCCAACCCCCTCATTAGATAAATCAGGGAACTGAAACCCAAGGAAGTTAAGTGACTTACCCAAGGGCACCCAGTTAGTAAGTATCAGAGGTGAAACTTAAATCCAGGTCCTCAGATTTTAGATTAAATGTTCTTTCCATGATGCCACACTTCAACTATTAAGGTTGTAAGAAAAATAGATGCAAGTATAATAAATAAAAGCTCTTAAATCTTTTTTAATACACACAGAGATTTTAATGCCAGGAAATGCATAAGGATTTATTTTGTGGTAAATCACACTGGATGCATGGAAAATTCTCAGTCTCTAATGGACAGGAGAATAGAAGCCTCCTAGAGACAGGAACTGTTTTCTTTTCATCTCGGTTTCTCCAGGGCTAAGGTAGTACAGGGAATCATAGGTCTCCAGCCAGAGGGGGTCAAAGAGGCTATCTGACTTAATTTCCTCATTTTGCAGAGCTGATATAAAAATTTTGCCCAAAGCTCTAAGGGTCAGCACAAGGCTCTGACCCCAGGTCTCCTAACACCAAAGTCTGTCCTCTTTCCACTCTAAGTAGTAGATCCCTTTAAGCTTTTCATTAAAATTTCAAAAATTGGGGTCCTTCTCAAAACTATGGAGCTAGTTAGTCATCTTAGTCACCCACATTCATTTCTGGAGACTAAGATTCTATTCATTAGTGGGCACAATGAAGGAAAATAGAATTTACTGAGATCCTCTTTGCGCTATTAAATGCATGACCATTCAATCAATCATTAAGCATTATTCAAGCAGCCTATTATAAGTTCTAGGCATTGGAGACATGAATGCAAAAAATAAAACAATCTCTACTCTCAAAGAGCATGGCCAAAAGTTCATGCAAATGCTTCTGCAAATAATAGTGATTTTGTGAAAATAGAAAAAGGACAAGAAAAAAGGGGGCACTGGGGGTAGCTAGGTGGCACAGTGGATACAGTTGGGAGGATTGAGGTTCAAATTTGACCTCAGAAAATTCCTAGTAGTGTAACTCTGGGCAAGTCACTTGACCCTGTTTGCCTAGCCCTAGATCTTCTGTCTTAGAGTTGTCACTAAGACAGAAAGTAAGGACTTAAAAAAAAGGGAGGGGGCAAATGGGGGGGTATAAAGTTCACGTCATACTACTGAAATCGAATCATTACCTTTAACAAAGGAGAAAGATATTTATAATTTTCAAGTATGCAAACACAGATCTGAAATTTTCTTCATACCTTCAAATGTCAACTGCCAAAGGGGGCCAGACCACAAAGGGGAAAGGAAAGGGAAGAAGTGTTTATGATTCCCTATTACGTTATCAGCACTGTACTGAGCACTTTACAAATGTCTCATGACAACCCTGAGAAGTCAATGCTATTATTATCCTCATTTTACAGTTGAAGAAACTGAGGCAGGCAGTGGTTAAGTGACTTGCTCAAGGTCACCCAGTTAGTATCTGAGGCTAGATTTGAACTCGGGTGTTCCTGACTATAGACTCAGTACTCCATCCACTGGGTACCAGCTGTCTATGAGTGTCCATTGCTATCATTGGCAGAAAAAGAAACATTTATTTCTGTCATGTTATGATTTACAGACATTAGATCTTTTGCTTCTGCACCATAGATAAGTGCAAATTTCATCCCAGTTTATGAAGAGCTTAAAGGATTTGCCAAAGGTCACACAGCTAGGTGTTACCAAGAGGAATCTGGGCCCGAATTCTGTTTCAAATCAAGCCAAAATGGGGAAACTTGTCTTACGGGTTATTACCAAGTGACTCTCCAGTAGAAATTTAGCATAACCTGTATTAGAGGGTGTATTATATTTGGGGTTCCTTGTGTAAGATTCAAATTGCTATCCAATAACTACAAGTATCATATTTTATAAGATTTATTAATAATCACTTGAAGTAAAATAAATGAAAGGACAAAAGTAAAAGCCTGAGTAAAGGCAGCTTTCCCAACCACATTTGTGGGAAAAGAAAGAGAGGCATGGCTACGCAAAACTTATATCCTTCCTATGTTAGTATGTAACTTGAGAAAAAAACATGGGAAACTGGGAAAGAGAGTTTCTGGGGAGCAAATTCTAATCATACATTTGCAATCTCTTCATTAAATAAAAGGATCAAATCCACACACCCGCACACCTAATAATATTCTTTTTTTATTATTTTTTTAAAAACCTTCTCTCTTGGAATCAATACTGTGTATTGGTTCCAAGGCAGAAGAGTGGTAAGGGTAGGCAATGGGGGTTAAGTGACTTGCCCAGGGTCACCCAGCTAGGAAGTGTCTGAGGTCAGATTTGAACCCAGGGCTTTCCATCTCTGGGCCTGACTCTCAATCCTGAGCCGCCCAGCTGCCTCCCCAATAATATTCTGACTGAAAAACTTGCATGTATCTACATATATAGAATTATAAAGAGTTCACCATACTTTTTCCCCATGGAAACCTGTAGAAAAAGTAATGATAGATAGAAAAGTTTAAGAAGAGACTCAAAGGTCCCAATGACAGAACATTTTCGGGTGTAAATTTTAAGTCACAGGGGAGAGGGAGAGATCTGAAAAATAATTTGTCATTTAGAAGTCCCAATGATCAACCAATCAACAATAAGCATTGGTAAGGCACTAGAGCTACAAAGGCAAAAATGAAAGTCTCTACCTTTGAAGAGCTTGCATTCTATTGGGTAGACCATATGTATATATAAAACTAGGCTTAAGATATATACAAAAGATATGCCAGTTATTTGGGAAAAATTAGTACTAGGGGACGAAATGAAATTGAATTTCAAAAACTGGGGTCCTCCTCAAAAACATGGAAGTAATAAGTCATCATAGTAACCAACAGCCATTTGGGGAGACTAAGATTGTATTAAGAACATGACAAAATTCTCCAAAGTCAAAGGCAAATTTAGTGCCAAAGTAGGTTGTTCAGTCATTTTCAGTCACATCTGATTCTGTGACCTCATTCGGGATTTTCTTGGCAAAGAGATTGGAGTGGTTGGCTATTTTCTTCTTGAGCTCATTTGACAGATGAGGAAACTGAGGCAAATGAGGTTAAATGGCTTTTCCTGGGTCACATAACCAGTAAATGTCTGAGGGCAGATTTGAACTCAGGAAGAATCTTCCCAATTCCCAGCCCACTATTCTATGCATTATGGCGCCACCTAGCCACCCCAAAGTAGGCACAGATTGCAGCAAAAACTATGTCAGAAATTATGGTGTGAGATCAAGGAATGAAAGATGCCAAAGACTCATAGACTAGTCTGATGCCTCCCTAGTGTAGGCAATGTACAGTTTTATCAGGTATAGAATTGGAAAGTACAAGAGAAAATAGGGTAGGCAAAAATTAAAACTGACTAAATCTCAAAGGCCAGGAAGCAACTTGCTAGGAACAACACAATGATTTCTAAATCAGCTTTCTCCATACAACCATAGTATTGGGTGGTGAGCACAAAGGTCAAAGTAAACATCATATTAGAAGAAACGAATAAAGATGAGAAGAAGGGACTGTTTGCCATTAAACTAATTCCAAATCGGCCTGGTTAAATAAACTGTGGACTCCAAAAAAAAATGGAAAATGGATAAAAGAAAATACATGAACTGTATTACAATTTCCTAGAGAGGTTTAACTGATGAAAAACAGTCATCACAATGAGGAGAGAAAACGAGTCCAGAAACGGCCAATCTCCCTGCCAAGTGGAAAGCCATGGCAGCCAAGGGCAATACCTGGTCAGAGTACAAGGATGTCTGAAAAACACGGCAGAGGAGGAGGATGAAAGGTTGCTCACTTGAGAGTCAAAATGAATTATGGGTAAAACAAGTCTACAGAGAGTTTGACATGAGCTCTGAACAAAGCAAATTATCCTGACGGTGTCTTATCTCCAGATGAAACCGAGAGGAAGGACGATCACCAAAGATGAAATGGAATCAATGCAACAGGGTTGGGGTGTTTTGGAGTTTTTAAGTAGGGATTTGCTCTCCCAAGCCTAACAGTGGAACTATAGTGCTAGAATTTTACTACCTCTCTAGCCAATAAGGATGCAAGTCAAAATGATTCTTTTTTTTTTTAAAACCTTACCTTCCATCTTGGAATCAATACTAAGTACTGGTTCCAAGACAGAAGAGTTGTAAGGGCTAGGCAATGGGAGTTATGTGCCTTGTCCAAGGTCATACAGTTAGGAAGTATCTGAGGTCACATTTGAACTCAAGACCTTTCACTGAGTCATCTTGCTGTCCTCAAAATAGTTGTTAATAAGATGAAGTGACTAGAGCTGACTTGATACAGAAAAAATGCAATCATTCTGAGAGCACATAGCCAGTATATGTCTGAGGCCAGATTTGAACTCAGGAAGAGGAGTCTTTGGGAAAAAGTGATGCCGTTTTGAAGGCACCCAAGGAATCAATCCTCAGGAAAATTCGAAAAGAGAAAGATCTCTAAAGAATAAAAAAGATATAATATTCTGCTTTTAATAACCACCAAAAGGAGGCTGAAAGGCATTGGCAAATATGGGATCACATGCCCACTTTCTCATCTCCTAAAAATCTCAATTTTCCATTGATGATGGCGATGCTTCTACTTTAATATGATACCCACTACTTAATCAAGCCTCTAGAACTCTATATGTCAGGCTCCAGAGATCTGGGCTCTGGTTGAAATATTTATTGGCATGTCACTTAATTCATTTCCACAAGTTTCTTCATCTGTCAAATAGGCATAATAATACTTGCCTTGCCTACCTCTCAGTCTTGTAAGAAAAGCTCTTTATAAGCCTTAAAGCACTAAATAAAGAGAAGCAATGATTACTATTTTTTTAAACCCTTACCTTCCTTATTGGTGCTAAGGTAGAAAAAAGGTATGAGCTAGGCAATGGGGGTTAAGTGACTTGCCTAGGGTCACATAGCTAGGAAGTGTCTGAGGTCAGATTTGAACCCAGGACCTCCCAACTCCAGGCATATCCACTATGCTCCCCAGCTGCCCCCATCATATGCATATCAGTGCATCACAAAGGAGAGAACACTGTCTCTGGAGTCATAATACCTTGGTTCAAATGCTATTTCTAAAATCTGCTACCTATATGATGTTGGACCAATCCCATCACCTCTCTTGGCCTTGGATTTCTCATCTATAAAATGAAAAAGTGAAATAGATGGCTTCTGAAGTCCCCTCCAGCCTTAGGTCTATGATCCTATGATTACTAATAGAATGCTTTCTAATAAAAAGAGTTTTATGGGTTTCATTCCTGCTCACAGAAAGGCTAGTAATGAATATCACAAATTCTTCCTAAATTACTACTGGATTGGCCTGGTACAAAGAACTCAAGATGTTAAAGCTGTGATAAGGCAGCATATTTGTTGGGTGGAGAAAATGGAAACTCGACCAGCATTGTCCAGTAGAATACATCTGCCAGATGGGCAGTATATGTAGCACAAGCAGGCTATAAGTGAAGATTCCCGGAATAATCTGGTATTTCTTGGGCTTATGTCATTTTTTTCCTTCTAAGTTACATCAGCTGTTGGGAAACATTTAATGGCCTGATTATGGATATCTCCTAAGAGTCACTGAAAACCAATCTCATGCTGGTCTTCTAGACTAGTTCAAAGGCTATAAAAACACCAGATTTACAAATGCCAGCAGAGTTGAAGGTGTTAAGAAGACTGCTGCCAAATCCCCATTCCATGTTCATTGCCCAAGGACTCTGACAAATAGATTTTCACTTGTTGTGTATCTTGGTAACCTGAAATCCAATTCTGAATCCCTCTGATCAAATTAGAAAGCCATCCCAGAATGAGACAATCTGCTGAGCCTCCAAAATGTTAGTGGGATTAAGGAGCATACCATATTATATCAAACAGAGTTAGCTAAAGAATTTCTTGTTTTTGCTTTGAAAAATAAAAAGATGGAAAACTCTTATTTTTGCATAAAAAAACTATAGGATTACAGATTTCTGAAATTTCCACCATCAAAAAAAATAGCATTGGGGGTTCAGTTAGGTAGCACAATGGATAGAGAGCCAGGCTTGAAGTTGGGAGGACTTGGGTTCAAATCAGGTCTCAGATACTTCTTAGCTGTGTGACCCTGGGCAAGTCGCTTAACCCCATTTTGCTTTGTCCTTGTCCTCTGTCTTAGAGTTGATACTAAATAACTCAGATCAAGTTGTTGGCCAGCTCAGGGAAGTGGGGGAAACAATTTGAATCATATAACTTCAGAAAACTTATGTGGAAATTTGTTATAATATGTAATTGGTAAAATTTTTTAATTTTAAAAATTAAATTAAAAATATATGTATTTTTAAGAATTGCTACCATGACAGAAGGTAGGGGTTAAAAAAAATTTTTAATAGCACTAAACTGAAATATGCAATCCAGGAATGAAAGTTAAGTTTTATCTAAAGGAAGGTTCTTTTGTTCTGCAATATATTATTATTCTTTTGTTTTCCCAGATCCTGGTGGTACCATGTAAAGAACACTCAACTTGGGTCCTGTTGCTAACACTTGATCACCTGTTTGAGTATGGCAAATGACTTGATGGGGATGATGGAGACTGATAAAACCTCAAATCTCTAGAGTGCTTTAAGGTTTGCAAAGAACTTTACAAATATTATCTCATTTGATCCTGACAGCAACCCTGGGAAGCAGGTGCTATTATTATATCCATTTTCCAGATAGGGAAACTGAGGTAGAAGACGGGTAGTGACTTATTCAGGATCACATTATTGGGGAGAAATGCAGATTGGAGAGGAATGGAAATGAAAATATGGAGTCAGGGGACCTGAGTTCGAATTCTGGTACTTAGTTAAAAGGAGTGTTTGACATTCTGAAGCACAACTGGGGTTTCTGCTTAAAAAGGGCACATAACCTCTGACCCAGACACCCTGCCACTAAGCATATGCCCCATTGGGTCACGATCAGAAAGCTTAGGTACATGCAGCATCTTCGTGGAAGCACTCTTCTGTGGCAGCAAGAACCAGAAAGCATGTCGTTCTCAGAAACTGTGGAGCATGAACACGATGGGACGTTTCTGCACCAACAGGGGGTGAATGTTAACAACTGGGAGCAGCCTGGGAAGGCTGGGATGAATCGATGTGGAATGAAATGAGCAGGACCAGAAAAACCATATACACGGTTACTAGAATAATGGAAATGGGGGGAAACGAAACACAGGAATGTGCCGAGCTTAGCACAAAAGGAAAGCTGAGACAACATGCGTCCTGCCCCTCTTCACAGAGATGGGAGCTTATGGTTAGAGAGGACCACACGAACCGTAGACACAAGTGATGGGGAAGACGGGGTGATCTGCGGGGCCGAGAGCACTGAGGCTGGAGTATCAAGGGAGGGCAGCGAATCGTGTCAGGCCTGGAGTCAGGAAGTCTTATCTTCTTGAGTTCAAATCTGGTCTCAGACACATTCTAGCTGTGGGACCCGGGCCAGTCACGCAATCCTCTGCCTCAGTTTCCTCATCTGTCAAATGTGCTGGAAGAGGAAATGGCAAACCGTTCCAATATCTTTACCAAGAAAATTCCAAATGGGGTCATGAAGAATGTGTCATGACTGAAAAGACTAAATAACAGCAACACACACACACACACACACACACAAACACACACACACACACACACACACACACAAATTGAGTCCATCCCAAGGAAATAATATTTTATGGAGATAATTAAGGTCAAGAGTTTGGCAAATATTAGGACTTGCCAATAAGAACAGGATCTAGTCAATTCTGGCAACAAAAGATCGTCTCCTGGGGGCATTTTAAATACAATCTTTGGTTATTTTTAGACTCTGAACCTAGATACAGCCCATACACCACACAAAATAATAATAGACCCAAACTGGAAAACATTGAAAAACTGAATAAATGCTATCTCCAAATAAGGCCTCTGAACTAGCTCGGAACTTATGATGGAAAAAAAATTCTGAAATTTAAATGTCAGAGGAATAACAAACCAAAATCCCAACTTTCTTGTCCTAATAAAAGAGCTAGGGTTCATTCTAGGAGAGAATCTACTGGATCAAAAAGAAAACACATGACTGGCCAAGAAGCCCTTCCAAAAAGAGATCACCACATCTGGACAGTTGAATGATCTCAGAATCACAGGGCCATAGATGGAGAATGGGAAGAGTCCAACCTCTCCATTTTACATGTAAAGAAATTGTGGCCCAGACTGTTAAGTGCCTTACTTGAGGTCACACAGCTCACTGAAGAGCTGGGCTAAGATTCAAACTTGGCTCTTCAGCATACGAAGCCTGTGTTCTTTCTACCGGAGAGAATAAAGATGGGGCTGGACAAATATATATAAAAGGGCATGGCATCTTCCAATTATCTGGACCCTCAGAGCCCAAACATTCTTTTAACATATAAATAAACTATCTTAGGGGGCAGCAAGTGGCTCAGTGGAGTGAGAGTCAGGCCTAGAGATGGGAGGTCCTAAGTACAAATCTGGTCTCAGATACTTCCTAGCTGTGTGACCCTGAGCAAGTCACTTAATTAGTCCAATTGCCTAGTCCTTACCACTCTTCTGCTTTGGAAGCAACACTTAGTGTCAATTCCAAGACAGAAGGTAAGGGTTTAAAAAATAAAATAAAATAAAATAAAATAAAATAAAATAAAATGTAAAATAAAATGTAAAATAAAATAAAATGTAAAATAAAATAAACGATCTTAAAATCTTGTAATGGCAGTTTTTTAAGTAGGAGCCATCAAAGTCCTAGGAAATAACCTCTAGCCCCTTACAAGACAGAAGGCAGCTAACCATCTTTGCTCCAAAAATGATTTCCTGCTTTCCAATTAATCAAGGCCCCATGGAAAAGCATGTGATGCACCTCTGTTTAGAAAGGTGATGGACAATGAGTGCTGACTGAAGTGTCTTTTTTTAGATAGGAACAATGTGAAATTTTATTTTGCTTGACTAAACATGTTGGTAATGGAGGATACATCTTTATATATAATGTACATATGTGGAATATATATATTCATATATTAGAAAACATATTCCAAATATATAATTATAATATTTAGAATGTATTCATATATTAGACTATATTCCAAATATATTATATGGCATATATTTTTTATATATTTTATACATTAGAACATATATTCCAAATATATAATTTGTCTACATAGAGAGAATATATTTATATATTAGAATTTATATTCCAAATAAATATGTATGTATGTTCCAAAGAGGAAAAAAATTCTTTGAGTCCCAACTATCCCCAAGAAAGCAGGCTCCTGAAGATGGCAAAGCCCTGCCCTTAGAACTCAGAGTAGTGTGGTCTCTAAGATCACAATTTTCCATCAAATGGTTTATTTGTAAAAGATCATCTTCCATTTTCAGGTCTGAACAAGAAGTCTCTGCTCTCCCAACTAGTCATTTCTTCCATTCTTCCCCCTCAAAAAAAAAAAATAAATAAATACTAACACTTATGAGCAGCTGTAAATTGTCCCAAGCCGTGCTGGATGAAACCAATTTCTTGCCATGGAAACGTATCAAGTGCGTATATGTACACACGCAGCCGCCTTTCTATAGAATGCTACTTTCTGTGGCAATACTACCAAGACGGGTCAAGTTAATCAATAGCCAGTCTTCCTTTGGGGCTGCCTACTATCTCCACTGACCACTCTGAAAAATCAACAGCCCTTGGCAAAAACATTCCTTTTTGAAACGTATAAGAGGACAGCAGGAATGCCTCCCTCCTCATCTAGCTTGTCTCTGTTTGTTTGCTCCATGCCTTTTTTCCCTTCTCACCCAGTTGGCTTGACTCCACTGGTTAGCCAAAATGGCTTCTCTTTTTCCCCGGTCCTTTGGGCAGAATGAGAACACAAGATGGCCCCATTTTCATACAAGCTGTCTGTAAACATAATCTAACTACCTATATTTTTAAAACAGCCATTATTTCTCTGGTTGACTCTGAACCCCTAACATAGTATCATCTATACCAGTGATTTCCAAAGTGGGCGCCACCGCCCCCTGGTGGGTGCTGCAGTGATCCAGGGGAGCAGTGATGGCCACAGGTACATTTATCTTTCCTATTAATTGCTATTAAAATTTTTTTTAAAATTAATTTCCAGGGAACTAAGTAATATTTTTTTCTGGAAAGGGGGCAGTAGGCCAAAAAAGTTTGGGAACCACTGATCTATGCTTTCAAAAGAAAGTTGTGGGCATCTGGGTAGGTCTAGAGATGGGAGCCAGGCCTAGAGATGGGAGGTCCTAGGTTCAAATCCGGCCTCAGACACTTCCCAGCTGTGTGACCCCGGGCAAGTAACTTGCCCCCCATTGCCTACCCTTACCACTCTTCCACCAAGGAGCCAATACACAGAAGTTAAGGGGAAAGAAAGAAAGAAAGAAAGAAAGAAAGAAAGAAAGAAAGAAAGAAAGAAAGAAAGAAAGAAAGAAAGAAAGAAAGAAAGAAAGAAAGAAGGATGCTATTTCTTGCTTTATGTGAATATGCATGATACAAATTCAACTTTAGGTAAGGAATTCTAAAAGCAATCTGCATTCCAAAAAATCTGTTACCTTTCCTGTAAGGTACTACCCTCTCTCTGCCCTACTCCTCGGCTCAGCGCTCTGTAGCCTCCCCCACCAAAACCAAAAGATCCCTTCTGTGGACATACAAGGGAGAGAAATCACTTGAGAAGCATTCCCAAGGGATGGGTGGAGCCCCTTTTCCTCTGTCTCTTATAGACCCCAGAAAGGGAGCTCTCCGTGAGGCCAGCAGGCACCCCGGGCCTCAGAGTACCCATCATTAGGAAATAAGTGGGATGCGAGGGAACGGAAGAACTGGACCGCTTTCCTCCCACGAGGCCGCGGCGCTGTGACGGGTACTCCCTTCTAACGGATGTCCGAATGCCGTCACTCATCGTGAGCTCGTAAAATCCATCGCGGGCTCCCTGGTCACTCCTATATGCTTTCTTACAAGGGAAGACTTATTTGAGGTAGAGGTGGGGAAGTGCAGAGAAGGAGATGCCTGGCAATGGCAGTGATGAGAGAAAAAGGCTTCAGTAAAGCACATGCAAAGTTGTAGACATAGACTTAAGAACTGTGAGAGCCGCATTTGGAGACATCTCCATCCCATTCGTGCCCAAGCTGTACTAGAGCTTTCTGAGCTCATCTGGGTCTGGTCAGCCAGGCAGGACCCCCGGGGCACTGAGCCTGACATAGGGAGGGCATTTTGGTCCTTTTCAAGGACAAAGGGCAATCACTAATGCATACATGCATGTAAGTCCGTCTATATGAAAAGCAAATGTAGAAATAAATGTAAAATATTTTCTGATTTCCTCTTTGTGAGACAATCCAGATCTCTGTTCCTCCCTCTTGGGAGACTGTGCGAATGATGGCAGGATGACAACAGGGCGAGCACCCACAAGCAGCTAAGCAGAACTAAGGCTAATTTGGGACAGACAACCTTTACAAACAAATGATGCCAACCTTAAAAATACTTGTGGTTTTCCATGAGTCTCCAGAACAAGAAACAGCTGTGGTTACCCATGGGCAGCTGGAGGGGCTTTCCTCCCTCACAGATTTGACCCCCGATAAGCCTTTGCTAGCCAGGAGTCCTGAAACCACCCACATGAAGCCACCTAATAATCTAGGTTTCCAACCTCCATCTCCAGATGCTCCGAGCCATCAAAACACCACCTGCCTTCGCAACGAGAGCAAGCCTTCCCCTCGGCTTGCCAAATTCTCGAGGAAAGAAACTCAAAAACAATTCTCTAGCTTCATTTCCGGCCAGACTCTCAGCACTCCCTAATTCCCGCTTCTCTCCCCAGAATATTCTCAAGCCATATGGTCCTTCGGCCCTCCTTGCTTCTTTATCACTCTCAGGCTCCCCCAGCCTTCCGTCTCCAGCTGCTCAATGGAAACGGTTTTGAGCCTACCTGTACTTGGCGGCTCTTGGACGGCTTCCTCTCGTGATTTCTCCAGCTTCTCCCTCACCCAGGGAAATTCCTGCAGGGAATCGAGGAAGGTGTCAAAGGCTTTGGGTCCTCGTGTAGGTAAAATATCCAGCAGCATCATGGTCTTCCTGAGACCTGTGGACTGGGCTCTGATTTCCTGAACATGGTTTTCTGTCAAGATCCCTTCCTGGTAGAGATATTGAAGAATGAGTCCATCCACAAGAACTTCTGACCCCAGTTCCAGCCGAAGGGAGCGGAGAACCTGCTTATCTCTGGCCTCCATCTTGCCTGAGAAGGAAAGAAACCACAAGGACTCAGAAAGACCAGTTCTTACAATCTCTCAACAGCCAGAACATCTCATTATGTGTAATCGGCTACATCAGATCAAATTCACACACTATGGAGGACGTGACTTCTCTGAGTTTGCGCTTCTCATACAACAGGAATTCCAGCTCATTCTACCTTCATTTTGACTTCTTATTTCCTTGTCCGTTAAAAGGATACATAAGGAAATAAAACAAAATGTTAAATAGCAAGTTTATATAGCAAGTTAAGGTTTGCGAAGTGCTTTACAACTTTTATCTCATGTGGTCCTCATGATGACTCTGGGAGAGTGGCGCTATTATTATTATCCTCGTTTTGCAGATGGGGAAACTAAGGCAGGCAGAGGTGATGTGACTAGCCAAGGATCACACAGCTTGTGATCTCCAAGGCAGGATTGAACTCAGATCTTCCTGACTCCAAGATACCTTCATACAAAGAAGAAACTTGGAGTGTCCTTATTTTCAAAAATAACACATTCTACTGGCAGGAAAGAATAGAACATCAATCAAAAAGCATTTATTAGGTGATTACTCTGGGGAAGCTGTGGAAATAGCCTCTAGCCATAAGAATTGCCATTTTACTAATTGGGGATGGGGATATATAACAGAAAAACATATGCCAGATTAAAAAAAAATACAAAATACAGACAACAAAAGGCAGAGGGGAATAAAAGAAGATGAGGATCAAGAAAGACTTCCTGGAGGAAATTCCTGGCTCTTGAGCCTCTGAGGAAGCAAGCATCCCTATAAAAAACACAGATGGCATTTTGGATGTATAGAGAGAGAGAACTTGGGAAGCTACATGGTGCAATGCATAGAATTCCAGGTCTAGAGAAAGGAAAACATTTATTCCAGCCTCAGACACTTACTAGCTGTGTGACTCTGGGCATCACCCTGTTTGCCTCAGTTTCCTCATCTGTAAAATGATCTGAAGATGAAAATAGCAATGTCTTTGTCAAGAAAACCCCAAATGGAATCAGGAAGAGTAGACCACTACTGAAACAACTGAACAACAGAGAACCTGCTCAATTAATAAAGAAAAAAGGAAGTCAAGAATTCCAAGATGAGGTGGGGAGGCGGGGAAGGTAAAAGAATGGGATGGAGGTGGGGGAAAGAAGCATTATGGTAAAGTGACTGCAATGCTGGATTCAGAGTTGGGCCAGGATTGGATTTGAATCCCACCTTCCTGCCTAGATGTCACTTGTCCTCAGTTTTCTCAACTGTAAAAATGGGAATAACATAGTGGGATGCCTAAAGCACTAAAGATACTTAAGAACTTTATCAATATTAGGGCAACAAAAAGGAGTACACATGGAAAGAATGAAGGGAGCAAGCCTAACAGGAGATGCTCACATTCCAACCCCAGCCTCCCCCCACCAACACACAAAAATCAAGGGATATGAAAGATGAACACATAGGAAGAAGGGAAAAGGTAGGATAGAAAGGAGTAAACTATCTCTCATGAAGAGGTTCATAAGAGTCAATACAGTGGAGAAGATTGGTGGGGGAGGCAGCAGGCAATTTTTTTTTAAACCCCTACCTTTCGTCTTAGAATCAATACCATGTATTGGTTCTAAGGCAGAAGAGTGGTAAAGGCTAGGCAATGGGGGTCAAGTGACTTGCCCAGGGTGACACAGCTAGGAAGTGTCTGAGGTCATATTTGAACCCAGGACTTCTTGTACTCTGGGCCTGGTTCTCAATCCACTGACCCACCCAGCTGCCACCCAACTGCCACTCACAACAGGCAATTTTTGAACCTTACTCTCATTAGAATTAGCACAAAGTGGGAATAATACCCATAGTCAGCTAGAGAAACCTACCGTGTCGTATAGGGAAGTAGGTGGGAAGGGGGAATGAGAGAATGGGGATATGGACAAAAAGAAGGGTGTATTGGGGGAGTGGTAGTCAGAAGCAAAACATCTGTGAACAGGGAAATGCTGAGAGGCATGGGAGAAGGTTAAATGGGGAAAATAAGATAGATAGAAACACAATTAATAATCCTAACTGTGAATATGAATGGCATGAATTCATCCAAAAAATGGAAAAGGATAGCAAAATGGATTAAAAACCAGAATCTTACTGTATGCTGTCTCCAGGAAACATATTCAAAGCAGGAAGACACACACAGAGCAAATGTAAAGGGCTAAAGCAGAATCTACTATGCTTCAACCAAAATTAAAATTTAAAAATCAAGAGCAACAATCATCATTTCAGACAAAGCAAAAGTAAAAATTGATCTAAACAAAGAGGTAAGGAAGAAAATTTATAAAAGGCAACATAAACAATGAAACAATATCAGTACTAAACATATATGCACCAAATGGCATAGCATCCAAGTTCGTAAAGGGGAAGTTACAGGAGGAAATAGCAAACCATCAATAGAGGGGGAAGGGAGGAGAGAGGGCCATAATAATCCCCTCCAACCAAAAAGTTCAACCAAAAAACAAATAAGTAAGAAGTTAAGGAAGTAAATAGAACTTCAGGAAAATTCAATATGATAGATTTCTAGAGAAAAATGAATGGGAATAGAAAGAAATACATCTTTTTCTTCATCAGTACCTAGAACCTTCATAAAAGCTGACCATATAATTGGGCATAAAAACCTCACAACCAAATACAGAAAAGCAGTAATATTAAATACATCCTTTTCAGACCATAATGCAATAAAAATTATATTCAACAAAGGGCAGTAGAAAGAACTAAAAATTAATTGGAAACTAGATAATCTTATCCTAAAGAATGAATGGATCAAAGAATAAATCAGAGAAACAATCAACAATTTCATTAAATAAAATGACAATGAGGACACAACAAACCAAAATTTATCAGCCAAGGCAGTACATTAATGAAATAAAGAAAGAACAGGCCAATGAATTGGGCATGCAACTTTAAAAAAAAGGGGGGGGGGGAGGGGGAATGCAATCCCCAATTAAAGACCAAGTTGAAAATCCTGAAACTCAAGGGAGAGATGAATAAAACTGAAAGTAAGAAAACCATTGAACTAATAAATAAGACAAGGAGCTGGCTTTCTGGAAAAATAAATAAATAAAATAGATAAACAATTAGTTAATTAGATTTCAAAAAAGAAAGAAGAAAACCAAATTATCAGTATCAAAAATGAAAAAGTTGAAGTCACAGGCAATGCAAAAGAAATTAAAGCAATTATTAGAAGTTATTTTACCCAATGATGTACAATACATCTGACAATCTAAGTCAGGGGTTGGCAACATATGGCTCTCAAGCCATATCTGGCTCTTTTGAGGGCCAGATATGGTTCTTTCTGCAGGAGCCATAAAGTCAATTTTTTTTCAGGCGCTGTTACAGGAGCGGCACTGTGAGCACTGTATGGCTCTCAAGGAATTACATTTTTAAAAATGTGGCGTATATGGCTCTCATGGCCAAAAAGGTTGCCAACCCCTGATCTAAGTGAAATAGATGAATATTTACAAAAATATAAATTGCCAAGATTAACAAAAGAGGAAACAGAATACTTAAATAACACTATCACAGAAAAAGAAATTGAACAAATTATCAAAGAATTCCTTAAGAAAGAGACTCCAAGACCAGATGGATCAACAAGGGAATTCTACCAAACATTCAAGGAACAATTGACTCCAATACTACATAAACAATTTAGAAAAATCTGAGAAGGAATTCTTCCAAATTCCTTTTAGAACACAAATATGGTACTGATACCTAAACTAGGAAAAGCTAAAACAGAGAAAGCAAACTATAGCCTATATTCTCTAATGAATATTGATACAAAAAGAAATTTAAATAAAATACTAGCAAGGATATTATAGCATCGTACACCATGACCAGGTGGATTTTATATCTTGAATGCAAGAATGGTTGAATATTGGGAAAACTATCAGCATAATTGACCATATCAATAACAATGTTAAGAGAAAACATGTGATTATCTCAACAAGTGCAGAAAAAGCTTTTGACAAAATACATCTATTTCCTATTTTAAAAAATTTAGAAAACATTGGAATTAAATGGAACTTTCCTTAAAGTGATAAATGGCATCTATCTAAAACCATCAGCAAGCATTATCCATAATGGGGATAAACCAGAACCCTTCCCAATAAGATCAGGTGTGAAGCAAGGATGGCCATGATTACAGCTACTATGTAATATTGTACTAGAAATTCTAGCAGTAGCAATAAAAGAAAGAAGAAGTAAGGAATTAGAATAGACGATGAGGAAACAAAGTTAGTTATCACTCTTTGCAGATGATATGATGGAGAACTCCAGAGAGATACAATTAACAGCTTTAGCAAAGTTCCAGGATGCAAAATAAATCTATATAAATCATTAACATTTCTGTTTACCACTACAAGGTTCAACAGCAAGAAACAGAAAAGGAAATTATATTTAAAATAACTGTAAACAATAAAATACCTGGGGGTATACCTACCAAAGCAAACCCAGTAACTATATGAACATGATTACAAAGCCTTTTTTACACAAAGTCAGACCTAAATAATTGGAAAAAACAAAAACCTTCACTGCTCATGGATAGGCCAAGCCAAGTAAATAAAAATGATAATCCTACCTCAATCAATTTACTTATTCAGTGCCATATCAATCAAATTACCTAAAAAATACTTCTTGGAGCTAGGAAAAAATAACAAAATTCATCTGGAAGAACAGGTTAAAAATATTAAAAAAAAACAAGCTGGAAGGAGAGCTAGCCATACCAGATCTCAAACTATATTATAAAACAGTAATCATCAAAATGATTTGGTACTGGCTAAGAAATACCTAGTTGCCTCTGAATTAGTAGACTATTTATGATGAGTTAAATGAATTAATGAGTTCTGATGAATTAAACAGTTCATGGTTCTGGGCCTTGTGTTTAAATACTTTCAGAAACCTGTGATTTCATTGGTGCAACATGTCCCTCTCTCTGCCCAAACAGATGGCATTACCTCTGATGACTCTGATGGTCTTTGAGAGTTCCTTTCTATGGAATTTTTCTTTTAATGTCCCTCTTAGGACTAGGGATTCTTAATTATTTTCATGTGATAGACCCCACTGGTGGACCCTTTCTCAGAAGATTGCTTTTAAAGGCATAGGAAACATATTATATTGAAATGTAGTTATCTTTCTTTCTTTCTCCTTACCTTCTGTCTTAGAATCAATATTATGTATTGATATCAAGGCAGAAGAACTGTAAAGATTAGGCAGTGGGAGTTAAGTGACTTGTCCAGGATCACACTAGGAAGTATCTGAGATCACATTTGAACCCAGGACTTTCTATCTCCAGATCTGTTTCTCAATCCACTGAGCCAGCCAGTTGTCCCCATCTATTTTCTATTAAGCCAGACATGAAAGAATTCACAAAAATATGTACAACAATGCTATTCTTCCTACTAAATTTTCTTTGTTTCACACTAAATATTCCTTAATATAATAATAGGTATTTTCAGGAAAAAATAGATTATGTTAACATATAATGGGTTTATGATTATTTTAATAATAATTTTCAAAATGTATCCATTTTAATTTATAATATAATAAATATCAATAGATTGAATCCAAATAAATAAAAGTTGGGGAGGGGAGCATTGTGAGACCCCAAACTTTGAGAACTTCTACTGGAGAAGGGGACACTTAGCTGAGGCCAGAAGAAAGCCTGGAATTCCAAGGGGAGGTTTGAGGGGGAAGGACATTCTAAGCACTAGGGGCAGCCAGTGCCAAGGGATGGAGACAAGACTTGGAGTTAAAGTAAAATTTAAGGAGCAATTTAAATGAGAGAAATGAGAGGCTCTGAAGAAAGAGAAGGCACTGAGACTGGGTGCCCCCTGTACATTACAAGAAGGGAAATAGAGGCTTTAAGGTTGGTTCTATTGCATCCCTCTTTGAGCCAGGTAATGGATATTTAGAATTTGAAGGGCCCTTATCTTGTCCAATGCTGGTTTTACAAAAGAAGAAACAGGGACAGACAGAGGAAGTGAGTTATCCAAAGTCACACCGGGACAAAGTAACAAAAGCAGAATTCTTGAGAGGTACATGTTCAGGCTTGGGAAAAGAGAACTCTTGAGATTCCATTTATTTTTTCTACCACTACTTTGAAACCTGGTCATGGACCATATGAACCACCATATTGTTTAAGGCAGGGTGGTAGAGTAGAAAGAGTCCTGGATCCAGAATCAGAGAATCAGAGTTCAAATCTTGCCTGTGCTTCTTGCTATCTGGGTGTTATGGGGAAAATCACTAACTCTCTGAGTCTCAGTTTTCTCATTAGTGAAATGGGCTATAGACTCCATATATATACGCCTATAAATGTCCTTAGGGTAACTAAGTGCCCAGGCTGGAGTCATGAAGACTTGAGTTCAAATCCAGCCTTAGATGCTTACTAACCAGATGACCCTGGGCAAGTCCCCTAAGCCTATTTGCCTCAGTTTCCTCATCTATAAAATGAGTTGGAGAAGGAAATGGTGAACCCATCCAGTATCTCTGCCAAGAAAACCCCAGATGGAGTCACCAGGAGTTAGATGCGACTGAAACAACTGAACGACAACAAATGAAAGTTCTTAACTAAAGAATAATTAAAAGAGGCATCTTCTGAAAGCCGTGAAAGGGAAGGAACCTTCCTGTTGCTTTGCCCACCCCAGCCTTTGTAAAGATATTTTTCTTACACTGGCCAGATAGAAAGCCATTACCTCCAGAAAGAACATCATAGAGCAAATCTGGAGCTCAAGGGGGCCCAAGCCATCACCTACTCTGACTCCCTCATTTTTATAGTGGAGGAAGCTAGACTGCAAAGGTCCCAGGAAGAAAGAAATAGGCATTTATTAAGCACCTACAACATACTAGGGGCTTTACTAATATTCCCTCATTTGATCTCACAACCACCCTGGGAGGTAGGTGCTGCTATTATTATATAACCCCATTTGACAGATGAGCAAACTGAGTTAGGCAGGGGCAAAGTGACTCGCCCAGGGTCACACAGCTGGTAAGGGTCAGACTGGACCTAAACTCAGGTCTTCCTGACTCCACGTGGGGAGGCTCTATTCAATATGCCACCTGGCTGCTATAAGGCAGCAGAGATTACTTGAAAGGGAATTTAGAAGCTATTAAATCCCGACCTTACAGATAGGGAAAGTGAGGTCCCAGCAAGGGAACTCACTTAGTCAAGATCACAGAGAGTAATCTGGCAGAACAAGAATTCAAACTCAGAATCCTTGAATTCCAAATCCAGCACTTTCTACCATACCACAATTACACACACAGCAAGTCACGGGTAGAGATGAGGTCTGGGGAAGCAAAGAAGTCAAGTGACCACCCCAAGGTCACACTATAGATTGGGGGCAGAGCGAAGCCTGCAGACTAGAAAGCTCAAGTAACCACCCTGAGGTCATACAGCAGGTGGAGGGCAGATGAAGTCTGCGAACTAAAAATCAATGCAAGTGACCACTCCGAGGTCACACAACAGATCCAAAGCCATCGGAGCTTCAGTTCTCCAGCTACTAAAATGATACTAAAAGAAAGGACCCCAATAGGGAGGGGGCGCCCCGCCGCGAAGGTCCTTGACGTCACAGACAGGCTGCCATAAAAGATGGATACACAGTTTCTTATTTCCTGTTACTTACAGCCACCAAGCCCTCAGAAAGCAAGCCGCCTGAGTCCGGGGTTCTGGGGCAACCTGTCATTCATCCGCCATCTTTGTTAGAGGCAAGCGATCCGAACAGGAAGTGCGAGCGTCCATCTTTGTTAGGGGCCAGCGCAGGAAGTCAGGGCAGGCGCCATCTTTTCTGCTGGCACTTAGCGTCACTGAGGGCACGGCCGCCATGTTTGCTGTGGGCAACGGCCAGTGCTGCCCCTGGTAACTGAAATCAATCAGGGAATCCGCCTGCCCTTGGGCTCCCGGTGAAGCCGGGCTTCTTCACCTTCTCTGAGCCGTGGGACTCACCCCTTTGGCAGTGTCTCGTGAAGCCTGTGGGCTCCTTCCTCAGAACAGTGTTTATAAATGCATAATATAAAACACATAGGATGACAGTGGAAACCGATGATATTGAAATTCAATTATATTACATGCTATATGTTATACATATTACATACTATATCCATGTTGCCATATCATATTATATATATTATTATATCAGATATATATTGTATATCCATATGATTCTATAATACTATATATCTATAGTCATGATATGTTACATAGAATAAATTCTACCCAAATTATTATGTTAATAAGTCAATATCCATATTGGGATAGCAAAGTGGCACAGCAGATAAGAGTTCTGAGTCTGGACTCTGGAAGACCTGAGTTCAAATCCGGTCTCAGACATATACTAGCTGTGTGACCCTGGGCAAGTCACTTCCCCCAGTTTGCCTCAGTTTTCTGACCTGTAAATTCAGCTGAGAAAGGAAATGGCAAACCGCTCCAGTATCTTTGCCAAGAAAACCCCAAATGGGGCCACAAAGAGTCAGACACAACTCCAATTGAACAACAATATCAATGTTATTATGACTTGACTTTTTCAGTCATCCAGGCATGTTTGACTCTTCCTGACCATGTAGGACCATACTTTCCATGCAGGTTTTCTTGGCAAAGATGCTAGAGAGGTTTGCCATTTCTTCTTTCAACATGTTCCCATTTTCAAGTGAAGAAGTAAGGCAAATAGAAGTTAAGTCACACAGGTAGGATGTATCTGAGGCTATATTTGAACTCGAATCTTCCAGAATCCAGACCTTATGTTCTATCCACTGCACCACCTAGCTGCCCCTTATATTTTAATATATGTATAAGTATGGATATGGGTATATATTAAACAAGTTCAGAGACCCAGAGGAAGAAAGTCTGAATAAAAGAACAAGGGTAATTGAAAAATAAGGGGAGAAAGACGTGTAAAAGTCAATGCCTTAATTGCACTTTTTAAATTCAATTTCCTTTGAGCTTGATTTAATTCTACTTGAAAGAGGCAATTTGGAAAGTGGAAGGTATCTGGCTTTGAAATCAGAAGTCCTGGGTCCAGTCCAAATTCTGCTAAGAAGTAACTGTGTGATCCTGGAAAAGTCACTATACTTCCCTGGGCCTTAGTTTCCTCAATTGTAAAATGAGGGGCTGCTAAAGTGATATGATCTCTAAGATCTTTTCCATCTCTAAGAAGATGATTCTGTGATCAATAAGCATTAATAAGTGATCATGGAAGTAGATGGAGAGATAATAAAGACAAAAACAAAAATGACTCCTGTCAAGGAGTTCACATTCAACCAGATTAAACAATTTAAAATGACTGTTGTTTCCAAGGGAAAGGTATAGCACCGTGGACTTGTTTATTTATTTTTTGTTTGTTTGTTTTGTCTTTTGTTTTTATGGAATTGATTTGTTTTTCAGTGTCGTTTCTTAAGTTCTTTATCAAAATTGGTCCTCAAAAAGACAGTAGAAACAGTGAAACACTGGAAAGAGTGCTGGATCCAATATCAAGGAAGGTGGTTTCAAGTTTCCATTGAGAAAAATTAATGTTGAATTGCATTTTTATTAGTAATATTTCTGGGGAAAATCATTAACTTTCCCAAACCCCTTGACCTTTGAAGGTCACACTGAAATAATCCAGGCATCAAAACCAGACTGGGACCTTTTGCCTTTTATTCAAAGCCCTTATCTTTAAAAAAAAAATTCCTGCCCCCCCCCAAAAACACTCTAAAGCAGGATTGGTCTAGTGTCTCTCTATTTTGGGAAAAGAACCACCTCCCCTGTGATGAAGTCACAA
Organism: Gracilinanus agilis; assembly: GCF_016433145.1. Classification (NCBI taxonomy): domain Eukaryota; kingdom Metazoa; phylum Chordata; class Mammalia; order Didelphimorphia; family Didelphidae; genus Gracilinanus; species Gracilinanus agilis. The sequence goes on from NC_058134.1 coordinate 238,029,150, forward strand.
GAGAGGAAATTGTGACCTCTAAATCCACCTCCTCTTCCAAAATATCCACCAGCTGAGACTGCCAGAGGAGGTCCAAAAGTCTGGAACTATTGGGACAATCAGAAAGAGGATACAGCTTCCTATAAAAGAGAGGGTCACTGAGCATCTTTTGCATGAGAAGCAGACACAAGTATTCATTCCTTGTTAATGAACAGCATATCCCATTAATAAACAATGTTACTTCTCAAGGAAATGGCTTCAGATCATTTATTGGTTAAAAACTGAGTGTTACACCTCTTAGACAATGGTTCACTATGTGACTTTAGTCAAGTCACTTTAATGAGATTTAAGAGACAGAGATGATGATGGAGCAAGTTCCTGGAGGAGAAAGGAGGGAATGGGTTCTAGGGCAGGTGTTGAGGGATTATCCTAGATAATGAGTAGAGCTAGCTCTACTTCTGTGGCTACCAGGAAAGAAGAGAAGACAAGACTGAGTCTGAATAATGATCTTGAAAAGGTATGAAGAATGGCAGAGGGAACTTACCAAAAGGACCTCAATCTTTTCAGAAAAAATGAGGCCAAACAATCTGTGAAAACTATAGCTAAGGAAGGGGGCCAAAGAGAGCTCCAGAGGCCAGAATAAGAGGCTAGGAGCATAAATGAAGGTGTAGGGAAGACTAGTCTTATAGTTGCAATAGCCCAGCAGCTATTTTATATGACACAAATTTGTAAGAGGCAAAATTAGCTTGATATGATTTTTCTCTAGTAACTTTTAACAGCTCGGAAACATCTTGTGGAAAAAATAAATGGTGCAGGATACTCAGAGCGAGTGATTTGCAGATTAGGAACAATGGACAGTCAGATGACAAAGAATCAGTAGCTAGTGAGACAGTCAAGTGTCAGACAAAAGAATCAAAGCTGAGTATGGAAGCCAGTAAAGTCAGAATGAGTGAAATGGATGGGCAAATAGATGAGACAAGAGACCGGACTTCACAATGAGGATGTAGAATAATCATGAGAGGGGATATTTATAGAGCACTCTAAGGTTTGCAAAGCACTTCACATATAGTCTCTCATTTGTAGTCTAGTATAACAGCCCTATGAGAGACAGAAAGAGAAATAGAGAGACAGAGACACACAAAAAATACAGAGGAAAGATGGAAGGAAGGAAGGAAGGAAGGAAGGAAGGAAGGAAGGAAGGAAGGAAGGAAGGAAGGAAGGAAGGAAGGAAGGAAGGAAGGAA
>NC_058134.1:238030741-238049897 GCF_016433145.1 Gracilinanus agilis
AAGGAACAAACAAAGGAACAAGAACAAGAGAAGGAAGGAAGGAATGAACAAACAAAGGAACAAAGGAACAAGAGAAGGAAGGAAGGAAGGAACAAAGGAACAAAGAAGAGAAGGAAGGAAGGAAGGAACAAAGGAACAAGAGAAGGAAGGAAGGAAGGAAAGAAGGAAGGAAGGAAGACACATAGCAAGAAATACAGAGGACTAACTGAGACTCTTAGTATCCTTTATGATTCTATAATAAAGGCATTATGCTACACTGTCTCTAGAGAGAGCAGCATCAAAATAGTCTGTACTAATTAATTGCTATCTCACTGAATCCATGTTTTCTCCTCATGAATTCTAATAACTCATTCAGTTCTGTGATGCAGTATTCTTGGCTAAATGTTGCCTTTGTAGAAATGCTGAGAACTGAGCTAATGGCCTGTTTATGAAGGACCAACTCATGAGTACTTTTATAGTAACTAAAGCATGTGATTATGAAAATATCCATGTACTAAATAATAATCTTTATGAAATTATAATGTAGTGAGCTATATGGTCACAGTGATTCAAAATACAAAGAGCCCATAGTCCTGACCAACTAATGAATATTAATATTGAAGAGCAGTAACTATTTGTCATGGGCACTAAGCCTTTCATTGACTTGATTGGAAAAAGGATTAATCCATGAAATGACCTGATGGGTACTTCATTTCCCTTCTTCCTAGGCAACCAGGATAATAATAATTCTGGGGTGCTACAATGGAAGGAGAAGAGAGTGACTAGAACACATTCTCTACCAAATGAAGAGTTGGCATGTGATGGGAATGAATTAGAGAAGGGAAAACATAGGGAAGGAATCTATGGTAAAAGCAGCTGGGTGGCTCAGTGGATTGACAACCAGGCCAAAAAACAGGAGGTCCTAGGTTCAAATCTGGCCTCAGACACTTCCTAGCTGTGTGACTCTGGACAAGTCATTTAACCTCCATTGCTTAGCCCTTAGAATCAAGACATAATATTAATTCTAAGATGGAAGGTAAATATATATTTTTTAAACCCTTACCTTCCATCTTGGAGTCAATACTGTGTATTGGTTCTAAGGCAGAAGAGTGGTAAGGGTAGGCAATGGGGGTCAAGTGACTTGCCCAGGGTCACACAGCTGGGAAGTATCTGAGGCCAGACTTGAACCTAGGACCTCCCATCTCTAGGCCTGGTTCTCAATTCGCTGAGCTACCCAGCTGCCCCCTAAATATTTTTTAAATGAATATATGGCCTAGGAGAGATCTTCAAACCTTTGGAATTGGAGCCCTCAACTCAAATGTCTCTCCCTACTACTTACCCTACTCCCTTGGACAAGAAACCTCAACTCTCTCCATCTCAGTTTCCTCATTAGTAAAATTAGAATATTGAATTAGATGACCTCTTTCAACCAATCAACAAATATTTATAAAGACCTATTTGATCCTGGGCACTGGGCTAAGCACTGGTGATCAAAGACTATAAGAATCCTTGTCATCAAAAAGCTTACATTCTAATGTGGAGACTATATATATAAGATAGTCTTCCATTGTTGTGGTTCAGTCATATCTCAATCTTTGTGACCCCATTTTGGCAAAGATATTGGAGTGTTTTGCCATTTCCTTCTCTAGCTCATTTTACAGATGGAGAAACTGAGGTAAACAGAGTTAAGTGACTTGTCCAGGGCCACACAGCTAGGAAGTATCTGAAGTCAAATTTGAATCTAAGACTCCCCATCTCCAGTCCTGGCTTCATATCTACTGAGCACCCTGTCTGCCCCAAGAGGAAGGGAGTATCTTCCAGGCAGAGGGGACAGATGGAATGCTATAGATGAGAAACAACAAGAAATCCAGTTTTCCCAGACTGATGAGTGAATGAAAAGAGGAGTCACATATAAGAAGACATGAAAGATGAGCTCTGGTTCTAAATCTGTGATCTTATAACTTCCATTTTGCTATCCTGGGCTTCTCCCACTATTGACCTAGCAGGCTTGCCTTGGATCCTAAATAAGGAAGCCTGAAATACAGAAAGATAGAGAAAGCTACCCTTTTGTTATCTTGTCTTCTGTTGCTTTTGCCTCTCTCCAAATCATCTTGCCCAGTGTTTTGCACAGAGTAGGCCTAATGATTGGTTGTTAGATGAATAAATTATCCTGTGAATAACTGGTGCTCAATATATGCACTCGACAGTGTAGCTATTCTATTTGATTTACTAATTTTGGTTTGAGTTTCTCCAGTGCCTGGCTCAAAGGCCAGCACCTAGTAGGCACTTAGCAAACACAGGTTGATTGACTGTCTCTGAGTCAGACCCATGTTTTTATAATAAAGTCAGGCCTTGCTATTTTTCCTACACACTCAGTTTCATTGCTTCAATATTATTCCATAAAGCCTCTGAGAATGAGGTGTTATTACGAACCATGGCAAGGAGAAGGAATTTAAAAGTACTTTCAAATAGCATTTGAAAAGAAGGAAGAGGACCAGGATGCCAAGCCACAAATGTCTCCAAAAATCCACATTCCTAGAGACATACCATTCAACCTTTCTCTTTTCTATATATTACCACCTGCCTAGCTCCTGGCCCCAATCATAAACTTCCCTCCTATGCCCTTCCTTGAGTGGATTGGCTTGGACCTGGTCTCCAATTCCCTTCCCCAAGGCTAGAAAGAACAGAAGATATAAAACAAAGAACAAAATGGGGTTTTTTTGTTTGTTTAAGGACACCTGAGAGACAACATGGCTCAGTAACTAGAGAACTGAGCTCAAAGTTAAGGAGATCTGATTTCAACTCCGCCTTTGACAGATACTGGCAAGTCACCCAACCACTCTTTAATCTAAGCAACTCTCTAAGATTATAAATTGTTAGGCTGGGAGCAGCTAAGTGGCTTGCTGCCTAGAGAGCCAGTCCTGGAGATGGGAAGTCCTGGGTTCAAATTTGACCTCAGATCCTTGCTAGCTGTGTGAACCTGGATGAGTTATTTAACCCCCATTGCACTGCCCTTTCAGGTCTTCTGCTTTGGACCCAATATTTTTATTGATTTTTTTATTGATATATTTTTTTTATTTTTTTTATTGATATTTTATTGACTCTAAAGCAGAAGATAAGGCTTTAAATAAATAAATAAATTGTTATGGTTCTTACTCTGCATTAGTGGAGGGACTAGCTAGCTAGGTGGCAGGGGAGATAAATCCTCCAGGCTTGGAATCAGAATATCGTTCAAATAAGACCTTAGAAATTTATTATCTGTGTGATGCTGGCGGCAAGCCAAATCACAACTCTCTCACCTGGGGCCAGACCTTGCAAGGCTACACTCCTTTTGTCCGAGACAGCCTCTTCTGTAACCTTTCTTGGGTAATAAGAGCCATAAAAGACATTGTCTCAGGCTTGATTTTGATAGAGTTGTTGCGGTCAAAGTACTCCATCACCTCGTGGTCAACTACCTGGTAATGAGAATATCGACAGTGAGCTGGGCTGGTCCTCTGACATAAGAACCCTTATAATAATCATCCCAAACCTTTTGTAGACCCTCCCAGAATTTGTGCTTCTCTGATCCAGCCTTTGAAAAGCCAGGGACAGCTAGCTCCACATTACAATAAGGCATAAGAGCAGAACTTTTGTCTAAGACAATCTGAAAAAGAAAAAAAAAAAAGTCCTATTCACTGTTAAATTCTCTCTGGGTTGTGATGAACTTCTGGAACATATATTACACAACTCGATATACCTTGTTATACACCAGAGTACAAAGTTAATACTTCAATTGAATTTCCTTCTTTTTGCCACAAGGTTGAGTTGTTGACTGGGTCCAATGAAGATAACAAGGAGAAAATTCCTTTGATAAATATAAGGTTCAACAAAAGAATGTAAGGTTCTTTGGTTCTTCTGTCCTTGGCTGCAAATTACAATTCCTCTGTCATTTCTTGGGCTTTGATATCTTTGCCCTTGTTTTCAATTGAACAATTCAATAAATATTCCTTCAGTTTCTTCTATAAAAGACAGTTAGTTGTTCAATGGAAAGAGTAATGGTTCTCAGGTCAAATTCAGTTCTACCTCTGACACTTAGTACCTAGGTAAATCTTTAGAATGTGTTTTATCTGAAGGGAGTGATTGTTTTTGTTTGTTTGTTTTCTTTCTTTGTATCCTAAGCACTTAGCACAATATTTGGAATATAGCAAGGACTTAATAAGTTCTTGTTGACTAGCTGACCTTGGGCAACTAATTAATCTCCCTGGGCCTCAGATTCCTCATCTGCAAAATAAGGAGTATTGTCTAATTGATCTTTGAGGTCCCATATCTCAAGTTCTAATCCTTTTATGTGCAATGCATTGTTCTAGGAATTGGAAGATGACAAAAACAATAATCCTTGCCCTCAAGGAACAGACAAGTCTAATGGGGTAATATGGCCACTTAAACAAATAAGTATGATATCTAAAAGGAAATAGGTCAAAGAAAATCCCTGATCAAATTGGAGAGTTTTCCTAAACAACCTGCTAATATAATAGACTATGGGCTATTATATTAGTGGTTCAAGTTGAAGAAATTCATCAGGTCAGGCCAATAGGATTAGAAGGTACTGACCATGGAATAAAATCAGCCGGTGGGCAGAGGCAGTTCAAGTGATGGTCTGATAGAGTATTAGACATACCACTTGATCATTAAAAAGCATGCCAACAATTTGGAATTATGCCCAAAGGGCTTTAAATGACTGCCTGCCCTTTGATCCAGCCATACCACTTCTGGGTTTGTACCCCAAAGAGATAATCGGGGAGGAAAGATATTTATTGCTGAGCTATTTGTGGTGGCAAAAAATTAGGAATTGAGGGGATGCCTTTCAATTGAGGAATGGCTGAACAAATTGTGGTATCTGCTGGTGATGGAATACTATTGTGCTCAAAGGAATAAAGAACTGGAGGAATTCCATGTGAACTGGAAAGATCTCCAGGAATTGATGCAGAGTGAAAGGAGCAGAAACAGGAGAACATTATACACAGAGATGGATACACTGTGATACAATTAAATGTAACAGACTTTTCTACTAGCAGCAATGCAATGAATGGTTCAGGACAATCCAGAGGAACTTATGAGAAAGAAGCTATCCACATTCAGAGAAAGAACTGTGGGAGCAGAAACACAAAAGAAAAAATGATTGATCACATGGTTCATTGGGGATATGATTGGGGATGTAGACTAAAGGAGCATCCTGGTGCAAATATTAATAATATGGAAATAGGTCTTGATCAGTGACACACGCAAAACCGGTGGAATTGTTCATTGGCTATGGGAGGGGAGAGGGAAAGAACACAAATCATGTAACCATGGAAAAATATTCTAAATAAAATAAATAAATAAATGATTTTATTTTTTTAGAAAAGCATGCCAATCCCCCAGTCTAAGAAAATCAAATAATCTCTTGATAAGACTCTCAGTTCTTGGGGGTTTAGTCATCACCTTCAAAGTCTAAGGGGGTGTGTGTGATTTCTCTTCCCCTCCATAATCATTTGCATATTACAAAAGAAGAATATGTGTATAGGAAGCATGTTTTGTACATTGGTTGAGGAGATTCAAGGACATGGATTACTGAACCCCAATCATCAGTACAGAGAAGGGGGCAATTCTGAATTACTGAGACATCTAGCCTTCTAGCAGAGAAAGGGGAAAAAAACATTTCCAGGATATCACTAACTTCCAGAATTACCTCAAAGGTAATTCCAGGTTCAAGAGTACCAGACATAGAATCTTCTAGAGAGATTTCCTGATGCATCTTTGCTTTGAAAACAGGGGAAGACAGTCCACATGCTTCCTGCACAACATACAATAGGGAAGCATCAGTCAAAGATTATAGAACAGAATCAATGAGAACACTTTGACAGTATTAGCATTTCATCAGATGCGGATTACCCACCTTGCCTACACATTGGCCATATGTGTTCCCTAGGTGTGTGCCCTTTCCATTGTTATCACTGTGTGTCCACTCTATATTTGTGGGAGAGGGTGGCCTTGGTTCATGGAAAAGATATTTTACTGTTACTTACCCTACTTCACCCTTTCACCAGATGTTTTTGTTTTGATCTAATTTTGCCCCTTGGTTGGCTTCTGAAAGACAAACATACCAACTGAGGTTGATGAAATATAGTTTTATGAGTGTGGACCTACAAAGTACCCAGAATCTGGAGTAGCCATCATCTTGGGGTACCATCTCATGAGTTGGGGGTAAGAAGAAAGTAGACACTCATAGTGCTACAGATATAAAACAGAATTTATAAGTACCAGGAAAAAGTCCAGGCAATATGCTATGAGAAATGGTAGAAAGGAGAAACAACTTTTAGTTGAGACCATCAAGAAAGGCTTAATAGAGGAGGTATTACTTGAACTGACCTTTGAAGAAACAAAAGGATTTCAATAGGCTGAAATGTTGAAAAAGTACCTTCTGTACATGGGAACCAACCATTGTCAGTGCACAGAAGTGGAAGAGGACAGGATGAGATGAGTTCTTCTAACAAAGAGAAATCTGGAGTCATTTAAAGGACTAACTAATTTCCCAAAAGGGATCCAGCTATAATTTTGCTTTAATGTTACTTATTTGCAAATTGTTTCTAGTATGGTTGGACATATTCACAGTTCCACTAATAGTGCATTAGTATGCCTGTCTTTTCTCAACCCATCCAACATTGACTCTCCCCATCTTTCGTCATCCTTGTCAATTTGCTGGAAGTTAAATGACATTTCTGAGTTATTTTGACTTGCTTTTCTTTTGTTGTTAGTAATTTAGAGCAACTTTTCATGTGATTGTTGTTTGCCATTTTTCCAATCATATTTAAATTAAAGACCAACTCATAAAAAGTTTAAAATAAACAAAAAGTCGATAAAAATAAGTATGACTTCAATAGAAGAAGCATATTCCTAACATCAACTGGAATGTTGACCCAGGGAGGCAGTTGTTTCACATGACTTCAGGCATGCAAGATGATGTCAAGCATATGAAAATAGTTTACTTGTGGGTGTTTTAGGTTTTGTTTTGAATTTTTTTATAGGATCTTGTTTGCAAATTCTAAAGTTATTAACTTTCCATGCAAAGCTCTAGGCATTATTTCAATTTATGGTTCCTGTGGTTAAGCTAGTCTCTCCCTAGATTAGGGAGAAGTTAGCCTGTAATCCAAAAATTGATTTACAAATCAGTTATTTGGAACTCAGAATACTTTCCCTATAGAAAAGACATCAAACCAAATGATAATCAAATTTCCAGGCAAGCCACAAAAAACTCAAGCCTGTAACATCTCCAAATTGAATAGAATATTAATAATATTAAAAAAAGAAAATGCCACATAAAATAATATTTAGGCAGGGAAATGTATTCAAGATTTCTCCTTACTGATCCAATTGGTCTAGAGGGCAATTTGGAACTTTGCCCAAAAGGCTATAAAATTGTGCATACCTTTGGTCCAGTAATACCACTACTAGGTCTATATCCCAAAGAGACTTGAAAAGGTAGGGGAGAGAAGACTTACATGTACAAAAATATTTATAGCAGCTCTTTTTGTGGTAACAAAGAATTGGAAATTGAGGAGATGTCCATCAATTGGAGAATGGATGAACAAATTGTGATATATGATGGTATTGTGCTACAATTAATGATGAACAGGATGACTTCAGAAAAAGTTGGCAAGACCTCCATGAACTGATGCAGAGTGAAATAAGCAGAACCAGGAGAACATTGTATATAATAACAACAATATTATAGAATGATCAATTGTGAAAGACTTAGCTACTCTCAGCAATATGATTTTTTTACTTTATATTATTTGTGTTTTATTTTGGGGTTTTGGTTCTATATGAGTGTTCTCTTTCAACAATGAATGATATGGAAATATGTTTTGCACAACAATACATACATGTATAACCCAAGTCAAGTTGCTTATCATTTCCAGAGAAGGGGAGGGAAAGAAGGAAGGGAGGGGAGAAAGACAATTCAGATCTTATAACTTTAGAAAATGGAAGTGGAAAATTGTTACAAATATAATTGGGAAAATAAAATATCTCTTTAAATTTTTTAATTAAATTTAAAATTAATTAAAACTTTTTTAGTTAAATTAATTTAAAATTTTTAAAAGATATATCCTTTTAGCCCTTGCTGGAATGAGATCTGAGACTCTCTCCCTGATGCCCTCCAACTTACCCAATATTGATGGTGCTTCTTGTGAACTAGAAATAGATTTTAGTTGGGAATCAGGGTGAAAAAAGGTTGGTGACTGTGGGATCCTATTAGTGGAAAAACCCAGATATACTTCTTGTCAGGGAGGAGCTCCTCACTCCTCCACCTTACCAGCCCCAGGGATGAGCCTCCCAAACTGGCATATCTGCTTTTAGAATTTTCGTGCCTGAGGCAAGTTGTAATACAGATCAGGGACCATAGAAAGAGAAGGAAGGTTGAAATAGAACTCACAGTGAGCAAATATACTCCAGAATGATTAAGGTATTTCTACATTGCTGAAGAATCAACTGTTGCTATGGAAGGCACAGGGAAAGGAAAGGAGGAAGGTAGCCACCAGGAGGAAGCATAAACCCGATTAGTGCTCTCAGCACCCAGGAAGAATGATCCTACTTTCCTTTCTGAACTCCTTCCCAAAAAGTCAATTCAATAAGCATGTATTATGCACTTACTATGTGGCAAGCACTGAGGATCCCAAACAAAAAAAGCAAAAGGAGATAGACAGCACCTGCCCTTTAAAAGCTTACATTCTCACAAAGGAGTCAACAGCAAACAGCCAGAAAAACATAAAATATGGGGCAGTTAGACTGCTCAGTGGATAGAGTACCAGCCCTGCAGTCAGGAGGTCCTGGGCTCAAATATGAACTCAGACAACTCCTATCTGTGTGACCCTGGGAAAGTCCAATGGTCCAGCCCTTACTGCTCTTCTGCCTTGGAATCAATACCTTATTTTGCATTATTACTAACACTTTCATTATCACCTTCTTAAGTTCATACAATCAACAAAACAATAAATCAATCCCCTCTTTCTGGTGTTTGCTCATTTATGAGGTTGTAAGGGATCCCATTGGAAATTAAACAGTTTTCTAGTTTTAAGCCAGTGTCAGCACACCCCTGCTCTCCATGCCCTGTCCTCCATCAGACAACAAATGGGGCAGGGAAATATCCAAATCTGATAGGAAATGGTATGCATCAGTAAAGCAAATGCAGATTGTCATCAGCTAACTTTTCCCACTTCTTATCAAAGTTGTAGCCCATGAGGTGGACAGTGGGGATCTGGTGGTCTGGCTATTTGCTTGGGCTTCAGTGGTGCTAGTAACTGTCAAATCAAAACCTTTGAGACCCTGAAAGGACCGTGCAAACTACCCACAGTGTTGGGCTAGTGCCCCCGTCGTCCTGTTGTATGTGTTCAGTATTTCTCCTTCAGAACTTGCCATTTTGATTAAGGATCAAGGAGGTCGTGCATCCGTGTGTTTGAGGGTGACTCACTGGTCTGGACACAGCTGTGGGCAGCAGGAAGGACTTTACAGCATAGCAGAAGAAAGGACAAAAGAGGACACTTCGGAGGGAAGGACAAAATCAGGGCAGGGTGCTCAATAATTGCCCTGCACTACACTAGCCAAGAAATTAAAGGGAAGGAAGCAGTCAGTGTCTAGTGCCAGACTGTCAACACAATTCTGTGATTGTAGAAGGATTGCATGCAAGGAGGAAGGGAGAGGAAGAGCCAAACAGGACTCCTGGGCATGGCTAAGCAGTGTGTCTGTGGCGGTTAGGCTTCCTGGCAGCATTCCTCTTGTCTCTCTTCTTGTGCTCTGCTTATCACTCTTCCCTCAGAAAACATCCGTCAGGAAGTGTGGGGTGTCTTTGTTTCCAGGATATCTTAAGACAGTTTTATTGCCCCAGAGCTAAGTACATTGCATTCTGGGAGTGGTCTTTGATGATTCCTGCCTCAAATTGGGATGAACAGCAACAGATCTCTTGGTTCAAACTGAGATCACTTATCCATGACAAACAGGGGACCCAGAATAGGACTGGGACTGGGACACAACCTGGGGTGCTCAACATGATGAGCTCACATGCCAAAGCCCATATAATTCATCTAAGAGTACCTCTGAGGCAACTCTCTCTATTTTAAGGTATAACATCTGGGGAAGAAGTGAGTAACCTTGGGGAAATTATTGTTCCAATCTGGACTCAGACACTGCAGGTGACCTTAAGTCACTTAACCCTGTTTGCCTCAGTTTCCTTATCTATAAAATGAGCTGGAAATGGCAAACCCATTCATGATCTTTACCAAGAAAGCCCCTAATGAGGGTCACAAAGAGTTGGAAAGGACTGAAACGACTGGACAACCACCTCTGAGGCACCAACCATCTTTACTTTTATGGTATGATACCCAGGGAAGAAGTGAGCAACCTTGGGGAAACAGAGAAGGATAAAAAGGCTCCTGCCTATTTCCCTCTCACTATTTCTTTGTTTCATTTAGACCCTGTAGGGAAAGTTGTATTGTATACATATATAGGTATTCATAGGAAATTTTGATAAACCAAAAGCAGAAGTTCAAGAACCATCTTTGTTCAGAAGAAACTCAGACTCAGGTGATGTTGGACATTTTTCACAGGTGGTAGAGTGAGCTTGGGACTCTGGGTTAAAGAGAGCCCATAGTAAGGTTGTGAGGAGATGGGATGGGAATGAGAGCAGAGAAAACTATGAAAGAGATCAGTAGTAGAGATAAGCAAGTGGTATTTGTCAAGAACAGATTTAAGGTTAAAGAGAAATCCCTATTTGCTCTTTCCTCTTGTATCCTCTCCTGTCCTGCTACCAACAAATACTTCCCTCAATCAGTCTTGGTTTAAAATAAGAAACCATGTAATAAGGCTCTTGACATACACTCCCAACCCACACATGCACCATAGTATGACCCGTTATACCTTCCCCCTTAGAGCTCCAGGAGTAGCACTGAGGAACAGTGGGCTTCTTTGATGCCATTGGCTCCATCTCCAGTTCCACAATGTCCAACCGAAATCATTCCAGTTAATATCTCCTGGCTCTCAGTGATCCCAGGGATTCCTGCTCCATTATCAGTTTAATCAGTTAACATGGCTTCAAATCATTCATTAGCAATTAGCTTTTTTTGCATTTTTAAACCTTTTCCTTCTTTCTTGTATAAGTTCTAAGACAGAAGAGCAGCAAGAGCTAGGCAATTATAGTTAAATGATTTCCCCAGGGTCACACAAGTAGTAAGTGTCAAAAACTAGTTTTTATAAAAGGTTGTTTGTTTTTTTAACCCTTACTTTCTTAGAATCAGTACCATGTTTTGGTTCCAAGACAGAACAGTAAGGAGTAGCCAATGAGGATTAAATGACTTGCCCAGGGAAGCATCTGAGGCCAGGATCTGCCATCTCCCGGCCTTGCTCTCAATCCACTGAGCTACCTAGCTCACCCCTAAAAGGATATTTCTTAAGAAGATTTAGCAAGAACAAGTACAAGCACATCCCCCTGGACTGGAATCATACTGTCCCCTCTACTATCTTTATCCCAGAAAGAGCAAAGCAGCTACTATAAATATGCACCCTGCCAGCATTTCTTCTAGGTGGGACAAAGCTGATGGACAAGTAATTTTCCTTATTTGCCCTAAGATATTAAGTGTCTTTTTCAGTCACATTGCCCTATATATCAGAGGCAGGGCTTGAACCTTGGACTTCTTGGCTAGGAATCTATCTCTCTCTCTCTCCACTTCACTGGGCCATTCTAATAAGATTTATAACAATATGGTGTCATATTATTATGAACTATAAATATCTGCTATGTTAACTTCAGTATTTATTATTGTTGTTGCTGACTGGCATTTATGGTGGTTTTAAAATTTGCAAAATGATTTACACTTATTTGAAACTAGCAATGACCCACTGAAACCCCATGAGGTAGGGACCAGAAGATATCATCATTCCCATTTTACAGATGAGAGATCTGGAGTGCCTTTCCCATGATTACATGGAAATGAGAAAGTATCAGAAAAAGAATTTGAAAGACTTTTGGAACCAGAAGTTCTGGATGCAGGCTCTAGCCTTCACTCACTGAGCTGGAGGGACTTACTGCCAGGTTGAAGGGAAAGTGCCCAGCTTTGCAGAGGAGCCAAAAGTCCTGGGTAGGTCACTAAGAGCCAGAGGTGAGTTACCCAAGGTATGGGCATTTGAAAAGCAAAGAGTGGGAAGGAGGGAGGAAGCAGGGTCTCAATAAGAAGCATAAATTGGTAGCATAGAACCAAAAGAGTTTAAGGAGCATGAAAGAGATGTGGTTTGGGTTCAAAGGGAATTTCTGGTACCCAGAAAATAAGGAACATCTGAGTTTTTCAGAGTTCAGGACAATTTATCACAATTGCCATCTTATAGGCACGTGGCAGGCAGCCTATCATGCTTTCCAGCTTCCCCTAGATGAGTTTCAGCTGGGACAGCTCCCAGATATCCCTAAAGGAAATAGATTTCGGGGAAAGAGTGATTTCTTAGCCATAGTGTACACCTGGGCAAGTAAGTCACTCTGGTTGTCGTGAATATGAATGGAAGCATTTTATATAAAAATGGAAACATATGGCATTTTTTTCTTTTTAAATTCTTTCTTTCTGTCTTGGTATTAACACTAAGTATCAGTTCCAAGACAGAATAGCAGCAAGGGCTAGGCATTTGGGGTTAAGGGACTTGTCCAGGGTCACACAGCTAGAAAGTGTCTAAGGGCAAATTTGAACCCAGGACCTCCCATCTCCAGACCTGACTCTCTATCCACTGAGCCACTCCATGTGGCACTTTTCATAATCATATTCATTCACTAGGAGCAGAGCCAAAATGGTGGATTAGTAGCAGTGAAAGGTGAAACTACTTGGAGAATCCTCTCAAATCATGTTCATATTCAGCATAGTTCTTCACATCTTTTAACCTAATAACTACCCTAGGGTCAGTCAAGGACAGAATCATTTCAGAATAATTTCCTTTCATAGTGAATAGAGCCCCTTAAACTCTTTTTTTTTAACCCTTACTTTCAGTCCTAGAATCAACACTGTATATTGGTTCTAAGGCAGAAGGATTGTAAAGGTCAGGCAATGGATGTTAAGTGACTTACCCAGGATCACACTGCTAGGAAGTGGCTGAGGCCAGATTTGAACCCAAGATTTCCCATCTCTGGGCCTGGCTCTCAATCCACCGAACCATCTAGCTGCCCCCACTTAGATTCTTAGTAGCTTCATGAGGTCCTGGTAACTTCTATCAGCCTCAGTTTCCCCATAGGTAAAATGGCAATAAAAATCACACCTACCTTATGGGGTTGCTGTGACAGTCAAAACAGATATGTAAAGTGCTTTGAAAACCTTAAAATACTATGTAACTCTCATTGTTGTTTTGTTTTCTCTATGTCCCCAATAGAATATAAACCCATTGAAGATTCATTGATCTGAGGTCTGGGAATTTTTTTAAGTATTTTTTCAAAGCTGCATTTCAATAACATCGGCTTCCTTTGTAATCCTAGGTACTTGATTTTATTTAAAATTAAAGCATTTTTTAAAAAAATTATTTTTAAAAAAGGCATTTAAATTCATTATCCTGGGGAGTTCATCAACTTAGACTAGGAAAAGAATCATTGACACTCCTTCTCCACAAAAAAGGATAGAACTCCTGTCCTAGACCCTTGCCCAGAGTCTGCTACATGCTTAATAATCAGATAATTATTCTTGTAAGTTGATTTTACATTCTTCATACTTCTTAGTTCTCTGAGTGGGAATATTTTTTAAATAACTCATTGTAAGGTATAACAATTAAATTTTTCTCCACAATGAGATTGGTAGCATTTTGAATATGTGGACTGCTGGGGAGAAAACCACTAAAAAAGCATATTCAATTCTTATGTTTTCTTAAAAAATCATTTAGTTGTATACAGATAAAATATAAATAGTTTAAAGTGATGAAAATGTAAGCATATTGATCAGTCAAGGCTAAATGTCTTTTAAAAACTGAATCATGTATTACTTGATCTTGAACCTGAATGTGTTTCAAACCTTCCCTCCCTCAAAAAAGGGGGTGTATGGGATATTCAGGAAAGACAAGATCCTATGGCATGAGGGGTCATCGAGCATTTTTCAGGGCTAATTTTCTTCTTTGGTGTCCACTTGCCTCCTAGCACTCATCTGTGGCTCCAAGAAGCTGTAGCATGGGCAACGGCCCCACTCCAGTAACCATTTCAGAAGTCAGCTATCCCAGACAGACCTCAAACATTTTGAAGTTCCAGGAAGGTTTACCCAGACACATGAAGAATTCCCCTGATGGAATAGATGGATGAGAACAATCTGTTCCAATGGCCATGAAGGTGACATAAACAGGCACTATAGAGCACTCAGAGTTTGGTTAGATCAGTGGTTCCCAAACTTTTCTGGTCTACTGCCCCCTTTCCAGAAAAAATATTACTTAGCCCCCTGGAAATTACTTTTTTAAAATTTTAATAGCAATTAATAGGAAAAATAAATGCACCTGTGGCCATCACCACCTCCCTGGATCGCTGCAGCACCCACCAGGGGGCGGTGGCACCCACTTTGGGAATCACTGGGTTAGATGTAGAAGAAGCCACGGTCTTCTACTGCCTCCTTAATGACCATTGCTAGTCATCCTTACTTTTTTCTTACCACTGGTCTTTGATGACTCTCAAAGAGAAAATGAAGCTGACACAATTCTGCCTCACTTAAATCCAATTCATCTGCCAGTCAAGACAGCATGCTCTGAGGTCATTGGTCTTCTTGGAAACAAAAACAACAATAACCTAAAAACAATCAAGATATTTCCATGATCTTCAAATTCCATTTTGTGGGATAGACTTTAATTAATTAACTATTTATAATTAATTTTATAAAAGACATAAAAGATAAGAACTTTTCTTTTAGTCCCTCTAGATCTCTATTAGAATTCATTCTTTGTCCATTGATTTGCATTCACTTTTCTTCTGCTATGGTTATAATCAATCTAGTTCTGCTCTTTTCTCTTTTTTTTTACATTTATTAATATTCATTTTTTAGAAAAGTTAACATGGTTACATGGTTCATGCTCCTACTTTCCCCTTCACTCCCTGCACTCCCCCCACCCATGGCCGATGCACATTTCCACTGGTTTGCTCTTTTCTCTTCAAGGGTATTACAGATGACTTTGTATTTCCCATACTTCTTTTTTTTTAAACCCATATCTCTTCCATCTTGGAGTCAATACTGTGTATTGGCTCCAAGGCAGAAGAGTGGTAAGGGTAGACAATGGGGGTCAAGTGACTTGCCCAGGGTCACACAGCTGGGAAGTGTCTGAGGCCAGATTGGAACCTAGACCCTCCCGTCTCTAGGTCTGGCTCTCAGTACACTGAGCTACCCAGCTGCCCCCCCCCCATACTTCTTTTAGTCTTAACTTGGGAAGAGGGGAGGTTCCAAATCTATACTTTTGTCACTGTGAGGAACTCCCAGAGCAGAAACTCCTTCCGCTGTTGTAAATCTACAACTTCTCTATGACTTATATTTTTAGATTTTTTAGCAAGCTACAGGTCAAGTGACTTTCCCATACTCACCCAGCTAGTATATGTCAGAAGCAAGACTAATAATCATGTCCTGATTTCAGTTATAGTCCTCTAGCAGCTACACCATGGCATTTCTTTTTCTTCCATTTTTAAAAAATCCTTTACTTCTGTTTTAGAATCAATACTAAGCACCAGTTCTGTTATGAGTAATTTATGGGGTAGAATAGAAATTTAAGATAAATAGCAGGCAGGCTAAAGGTAAAACCTTGGCTGCCAGCCATGGACTTTCTGAATGGAATGTGGGCAAAGAGAGAGGAGAGAGTGAACTGACAGAGCTGGAGTAAGGACGTTTTTGGAGCTGTTGTCCAGCCTGCTGTGACTCCACGAGCTGTAGATGTTTGGGAGTTTGAAGAGGATTGGAGATATCAAGGCAAGTCTAGATAGAGAGAAGTGTCTGTACCTGGTGGACAGCTTGCAGACAGACTTCCCTCCCTCGTGTCATTGGATTACTGGCTGAGCAAGGATTTGGTTCCCCTACCCTGAAGTCATCAAAGGATCAGCCTGGACCAGTTGTGAGAATGCCAATATCCCAGCCCTCTCTAGCATTCAGCCAAGGTTGTCTGCCTGACTGAAGCCAGTTTAGCAGAGAAGTCATCCCAATCCTTAGGATTCTATTTATCAGTTAGCTGAGTTTCAGATATTCCTCACCCAGAAACTATTCACCATGAAACTGTGTTTTAGATTCTTCTTGTGTCTTCTTCTTCCCCAAGACAAGAGTCCACTGTTCAATATCTTCCTAAACCTGAGTTTAACCTATCAACTGTCATTTTAACAGCCAGTGTGTTTCACCTAATCCCACATCCCTTGTGCAGGTCCCCAGTTAACCTGTGTCACTCCTGTCACTTGTGCGTGTGTGGGTGTGCCCTAATGGTGAATATTACCCTGTGTTGGCAGTTATCCTATTTCAATTCTAAGGCAGAAGAGTAGTAAGGGCTAGGCCACTGATGGGCAACCTTTTGAGCTGGGTGTGTCAGAATTCACCATAAAACTGAGCATAACTCGGGTGGTGTGTCACTTTGAGAAAAAAACCATAATTTCATGATATTTATAGTTTAAATAACAAAAATGTATAATTGTAATATATAACTGTATTTAATAAACCAAAATGGGTAAATTAATATAGGTAGAATTGTCATCTATAGGGCACAGAGTGTCTACACTACACTACAGCAAATGTTTCATCCAGACTTCTCTGTATGTGGCTGTGTGTCATCGAAAATGGCTACGCGTGTCAGTGCTGACACATGTGTCATAGGTTTGCCATCACCGGGTTAGGCAATTAGGATTAAATGATTTCCCCAGGAAGTTTCTGAGTTCAGATTTGAACCCAGGACCTCCTGTCTCCAGGCCTGAGCTCTATCCACTGAGCTACCTACCTGCCCCTGCCATGTTATTTCTTAATTATATTATACTAGTTAATTCCATAAACATAGTACAGTTTACTTAACTATTTCCCTGAATTTTTAGATATTTAATCCTTAAACAACTAGCTCTTTTTGCTTGTTTTCATTAACCCATTCAGGGTACGTTCCCCAAAATGAAATTACTAAGCCATGCTTGTATCTTCTGATTGTCTTTTGTATATGACTCCAGGTCTGGCACTCTATCCCCTGTGCCACCTAACTGCCCCATATCTATATCTGGTTGCATTAGACTGTAAACTCTGCAAGGACAGACTCTCTTTCACCTTCCTTTGCATCCTTGCCTCTCTGTGCCTGGCACATAGTAGGCCCACGATAGAAATTGGTTGACTGACTGTCTGTTGAATTCCTGACCTGATCACACCATATCTGGGGTTTCATGTTCCCTTCCTAGGACCACATTTAAGGAAAGATTTTAATAAGCTAGAAAGCATCCAGAGGTGGGAAACCAGAATGGTGGAAGGCCTGTGGTTCACACCATTGGAGAAAAGATTGATGGAAATGGAGATGTTAAGCTAGAGAAGAGAAGATTAGGGGGAAAATATCAGAGATGACTTCAAGTATTTGATGTGTTTTTCTGTGGAAAAAGGGGGAGCTATATAGTAATTTTATATTTAAAAAACTGTCCTACAGAAGAGAAATTAACCCCATTCTGCTTGACTTCAATATGTAAAACTACTTAGAGTAATGGATAGAAGGTAACAAGAGGAAGATCTGGTCTTGATTTCAATGGGGAACAATTTTTTAAAAATATTTTTACTTGTCCAGAAATGGAATGAGTTACCTTGGGGAAATAGTAGGTTTCCCATTATTGAGGTCTTAGAACAAAGGTTGTATGGTCTCCTGTTGGGGATAGTGAAAGGAGGACACTTGTTCAAACATGGGCTGGGATAGATGACCCATGAGATCCCTTCCAACTGGGATATTTTGGAATTTAGTGACAACCAGGAAACTCTCTCTTTGAGGCCTCTACTTTGGATCCCATTGGTCCCAATGAGATAATCAAATAACCTTCTTCTCTGACAGGGGAGACAGGACAATTTGAGAGTACAGGTTCCAAGTAGGGTTTGGGTACTGAAGGGGTAAGGAGGAAAAAGGAATAGGAGAAGAAAGAGATGTGGCAAAAGGAAGCTGCTTCAGTGGGGGATTCAGAGAGAGAGAAGGTCAGAGTGGAATTTCCCTTCTAGTCACCACTGAAGCAGCCTGATTACTTTCGGAGTATTAGTTGATGTCTTCCTTAAAAAGAATGAGTGGATTCACTCCTGCTGCCCAGTAATAGAAAGAGGATGTATTTCCCTGTTGATGGAGGATCTCTTGTCAGTCCATGATGTTCTCAGCCAAACCTCCCCACAAGAACACCTCCTGTTTTAACTGAAATTCAGTTGGCAAGATGGAGGCACTTTCCCAGGTAAGGCAGCAGACTTGTTCTCTTCTTTGATACTTTACTAGATGGACCAAAACACTATCTGACTTTGTAATAGGTATTTAATAAAAGGATTGATCTGAGGGAAGGGCTGGATAACAGAAAGGGAAGGGGGTATAGGAGATAACTAATGATGTATCTGTTGGTGCCTAAGGAGTCCCTGGCTCAATCAGGGCAAATCGCCCTAAACTGAGTTTCTTTCCCCTTCCCCACTAAAATCCTTGTTTTTAACTGTCTCAAGGTAAATTAAAGGTCACTAGAGGGATTATTGAAAGGGGACAGATGATGATATCTGTGGTAGAGAGTCAGGCTCTCAAAATGAGTCTCTAAATATCTCAGCTGTTATAATTGAGCAGGGACAGTCTTGGCAGGAATCCAAAGATGGCTACAGGAACTGTTTGCCTGGGACAAACAAGGCTTTGAGCAGTCTTGATCCAGGAGTTAACGGTGCAGCTCCCCAAAACCAACTCCTTCTCCTACAGGGGTTTCCCCTTTTATACTCCTGGTTCCCAGAGTCTTCAACTGGCCCTGCTTTCTTAGGGTTCTGCTGCACCCCAGTAAAATTCCACCTTTACAAATAGTAAGATTGAAAATAACCTAATGCACTTTACAAGGTTGCCCCAGAGATAGGCTTGAATCCTGTTGTGTAAGTCTAGACTTGAAGAAATAGAAGAAGAAGAAGAAGAAGAAGAAGAAGAAGGAGGAGGAGGAGGAGGAGGAGGAGGAGGGAGAGGGAGGGAGAGGGAG
>NC_058134.1:238050255-238073720 GCF_016433145.1 Gracilinanus agilis
AAGAAAGAAAAGAAAGAAAGGAAGGAAGGAAGGAAGGAAGGAAGGAAGGAAGGAAGGAAGGAAGGAAGGAAGGAAGGAAGGAAGGAAGTTTATTAAGTACTATCCGTGGACTGGATCCTGTGATAAGCTATGGGGGGGTGCAAATATAAGTCTATATTCTAATGTAGAAAAACAACATATGAAGGGAAGCTGGAAAGGAAGAAGGAGTTAAGGCAGCTGGTGAGAAGGGAAGAAAAGGCTTAATCAAGTTGGGAGTGACATAAAATATAACTATAGTCCCTCCTGAAATAGTGGTCCACACAGGCAAATTGGAAGAGTTGAGCCCCAGGGTAGTTGTTTTCTCCATCATGGAAAGGTAGTTGATGACTATGCTAAGGAGGAAAAGGAGGAACAGGAAGACAGAGAGTGGATTCAGGAGTAAGGAAGACCTGAACTCAGATCCCAATTTTTTTTATTTAAATATTTTATTTATTTATTTATTTTTAAGAAAAATTTCCATGGTTACATGATTCATGTTTTTTACTTTCCCTTTCACCCCCCTTCACCCCCCCCCATATTTAACATGTGTCAGCAATCAAGACTTATTTCCATATTATTGATAGTTGCATTGGTGTGCTTGTTTCAAGTCTACATCCCCAATCATGTCTGCATCAACCCATGTGTTCAAGCAGTTGCTTTTCTTCTGTGTTTCCACTCCTGTAGTTCTTCCTCTGAATGTGGGTAGGGTTCTTTTCCATCAGTCCCTCCAGATTGTCCTGGGTCATTGCATTGCTGCTAGTACAGAAGTCCATTATGTTCGATTTTACCCACAATGTATTGGTCTCTGTGTACAATGATCTTCTGGCTCTGCTCCTTTCATTCTGTATCAATTCCTGGAGGTCTTTCCAGTTCACATAGAATTCCTCCAGTTTATTATTCCTTTGAGCACAATAGTATTCCATCACCAACATATACCACAATTTGTTCAGCCATTACCCAATTGAAGGGCATACCCTGGTTTTCCAGTTTTTTGCTACCACAAAAAGTGCAGCTATAAATATTTTTGTACAAGTCTGTTTATCTATGATCTCTTTGGGGTACAAACCCAGCAATGCTATGGCTGGCTCGAAAGGCAGGTAGTCTTTTAGAGCTCTTTGGGCATAGATCCAAATTGCCATCAGATCCCAATTTTGATAGCTTACTGCTATGACTTTGTGCAAGTTAAAATCTCTCTTGACATCAGTTTCCTCATTTGTGAAATGAAGAAGTTGAATGGATGGTCTTGAAAATCCTTAAAAGCTCTAGATAGAACTATGACAATCATAAGGTAGTTTTCATGCCTTTTTGAATGCCTTGCTCATCTCTACATCTGACCACAGATTATTATAGGAAAACAAACTACATAAATTTTTCATTATTTAAATTCAAAAAAGATTTACTAAGTGTGTACCCTATGCAGGGAACAAAACACTGCTGACTCTAAAGAAATGAAACTGACAATTACCCAAAAGACAATGGAGAGAAACATGGCGGGTATGGGCAGGCTGTAATACATCCTAAGGTAGGACTTATACAGAAGCATTTGGATAAAGGGTGTCATCCAGGAAATGTATGAATGAAAAGGAGGGAGAATTGGGGAGAAGGTTGCTTGGTGAGAATGGGAAATGACCAATGGGTGGGTACTCTACAAAAGGCAGAACAGTTCAGTAGAAGGCATTTGATTTAGAGTAAGAGGACTTAGGTTCAATTAATTAATCAATCAACAGGTATTTATTAAGAGAAAATAAGACCTTTTGAAATAAAATTGGGTCATTCCTATATCCCCAGTGCCTGGCACAAAGAAGGCACTTAATGAATGCTTGTTGACTGATTGATTGAGTGATTAAGAGCTTATTCTATGTCAGGAGTTGTGCTAAATGCTGGGGATATCCGGAAAGGCAAAAATAGGTCTTGTCCTCAAAGAGTTCCTGGCTCTGCCACTTCCTAGCTGTGTGACCTTGGGCAAATCACTATAGCTCTCAGCCTCAGCTTCTTCATTTGTAAAATGAGTAGATTGTATTAGATGATCACTGAAGCTCTTTCCAAATCTAATTTGCTTTTTGTGATCTTGGACAAGTCACTTATCCTTCTTGGGCCTCAGTTTCCCCTTCTTTAATATCAAAAGCCTGGACTATTTGTTGTTGTTTTATTTGTTTTAGTCATGTCCAAATCTTCATGACCCTGTTTGGAGTTTTCTGGACAAAAACACTAGAGCCATTTGTCATTTCCTTCTCTAGCTCTTTTCACAGATGAGGAAACTGAGGCTAGAATTGAACCCTGTTCTTCTTGATTCCAGGCCTGATACTCTATCCATTGTGTCACCTCAGCTATAATCCCATGTACTCTGGAATCATAGAAAGAAAGGGAAATATGAGGAAGAGAATAATGTGCTGGTAAATATTTTCTGATAGGCTTGGGGGAGGGATGTACTCACATGACACTTTTGAGTTTAATCTGCAAAATTATTAACATTTTCTCCATCACTTTCCTTAGCCTAGACCAGTGGTTCCCAAAGTTTTTTGGCCTACTGTCCCCTTTCCAGAAAAAAATATTGCTTAGCCCCCTGGAAATTAATTTTTTTTTAATTTTAATAGCAATTAATAGGAAAGATAAATGCACCTGAGGCCATCACCGCTTTCCTGGATTGCTGCAGCACCCACCAGGGGGCAGTAGCACCCACTTTGGGAATCACTGGACTCTAGACAATCAATTCCTCTCCTCCTCCCACCCCCCCCCCAACCCAAAATGTATTAAACCAAGTCCTGGTTTGTAGCATTTGCAAATTTATGAAATGTAAATACTTGCACTGAAAATTTAACAATAGGCTCTCTCAAGCCAGTACAAACTCTAGTAAAGGAAGGAAAAGTGGGAAAAAAGATTCATATCACATCCTTAAACTCCCTGTAGCAAACTTATGAGAAGATATAGACAAGATTTGCTCAAGATGAATAGGTTTGGATAAGTCCAGATAAATAAACAATTATTAAGCATCTACTTATATTTAAAGCACTTTGATAAGCACTTTTGATCTCTATTCTTGAAGAGAATGCTTTCCTTCCTTCCCTTCCTTCCTTCCTTCCTTTCTTCTTTCTTTCTTTCTTTCTTTCTTTCTTTCTTTCTTTCTTTCTTTCTGTCTTTCTTTCTTTCTTTCTTTCTTTCTTTCTTTCTTTCTTTCTTTCTTTCTTTCTTTCTTTCTTTCTTTCTTTCTTTCTTTCTTTCTTTCTTTCTTTCTTTCTCTTAGTCTTATTTACCACTTTAAGACAGAAGGGCAAAGGCTAGACAAATGGGGTTACAGAACTTGCCCTGGGTCACATAGCTAGAAAGTATCTGAGGCCAAATTTGAACTCAGGTTCTCCAGACCCAAGGTCTGGTGCTCAATCCATTGAACCATCTGGTTGCCCTTAAGGGAATGCTTTCAGTGATGACATCAAAGACTTATTAGAAAATGTTTAAGCCACTGGGGATACAAAGACAAAAATAAACAACCTTTAAAAAATATCCCTGCCTTCAAGAAATCCTGAAGGATACAGATGATATAATAACTAATATTTCCTTAGCACTTTAGCCTTTGCAAAGCACTTTAAAATTGTTATCTCATGATGCTCCTCACACCCCATTTTGCAGATGAGAAAACTGAAATTTTGGAGGTAAAGGGACTTGCTAAGGGAAGCACAAGCAGTCAAAATCTGAGGCAATATTTGAAACATTTTCCTAACTCTAAGCCCCAAAGTCTATCTACTCCACCACCTAGTTGCTTGTAAATAGGAAAACATATAAGTCAATACAATTCAATTAGAAGGAGAGAACACTAAAAATTGTTCTTCCATTACTCATAACACAAACACAAAATTACTACATACAAATCTATATAGAGAATTGTTTAATCCAACCCATTTTTTTCTGATTTAATAATTGTTGATTCAACCCAGAGTATTGCAGGTGTCCAGAAGAGATGCCTGGCAGGGTCTCCATCAGAGAGGCAGAAAAAATAGAGGATGCTTCTGAACATCAATCACACATGTATACATCCCAGAACTTTGATCAATCACTTCAGGCATTTTTTATTTCCTTTGATTTTCTTCCCCCCACCCATTATGATTTGTGTGTGTGTGTGTGTGTGTGTGTGTGTGTGTGTGTGTGTGTGTGTTTCAGTTGCTNTGTGTGTGTGTGTGTGTGTGTGTGTGTGTGTGTGTGTGTGTGTGTGTGTGTGTGTGTTTCAGTTGCTTCATCATTGAAAGAGATGAGGCTACTTTAAAAAGGTCTGGAAAAAAGTGAGAGTCTGCACTCAACTCACTTTCTTTGTCTTCCTCCATTTGTTACAAAAAGACTTAATTGGATTTGTTGAAGTCACCAAACTAATTTGATTAGTAAAGCTATTTTGTAACATACCACTCAAACACACTGATTATCAGATTGAACTGGTTTCAGTTCCCCAAACATTTTTGCCCCAAGCTTGACATTCTCTAGTACAGTGGTTCCTGTTTGGTGGTTTGCAAACCCTTTAGGGATCCTTAATAGAATAAAAATATATAGACTAAAAATTCTTCAATAATGATTTAAGCAGAAAAGGAACGCAAATTACTACGTAGTACATTAAGTTACCCTGAAGGCTCATGACACTGCCCTTTTTCTGGGGGAAGTTTTCATGTTTGGGGTAGATATACCCCCTTCCAACTCTTCAAGGGGTTTGAGATCTGTTTGCAAAGCTTACCCTCAACCTGGTTTAAACCCATCTGCTCAGACTGTTTACCGGAATATGGCCTCTGAGCATGCTACAGTGGTTCCTCAAAGAAGTTTAATGGAAAGAATATTATACTTGGAATCAAAGGATTTGAGTTCAAATCCCTACTCCACCACTTAATCACTTGCCTGATCTTGGGCAAGTCACTTCAGAGAAGAATGGGAAGGGACCCTTAAAGGCCATCATCTACGGATTTTTTAAAAAAACTGTTAACTCAGAGAAAACTTATTCTAAATCTAAATCTCTGAGTGTGATTCTGGCACCTAACAATTAATAGTAAGGGCTTAGGATCATAAGCTTTAAAGTAGAATTCTCTAATTCAACCCTTTCGTTTTAGAGATGAAAAAACTGAGGTCCAGAGCAACTAATGTACTTGTCCAAGGTCACGAGAGCACCACAGGCAAATAGTTGACTGATCAATTGATCTTTAAAACAAAGAGGTTGGACTTGACTTTCAAAGGAACTGAAGTTACTTTGGAAGTAACTCTAAAGCTATGAGTTGGTACATTCAGTATCAGAGTCACAAACAAGAAACTTAGGTTTTTTTCTAGCTCATTTTCAACATCTGACATGGAAACCAACTCTTTCGAACATATATCATGCTGTCCTTATTCATTTTAAAATGAACAAAAATCAACCTTCTGTGCATGCCTCACCATTCCTTTCAGCTCCACAATGACTCACCAAATGTCAAGGTGATAAAGAACTGCATAATCTTTTAATCTATCACTAATCCATCACCTGGTTCTTGGAGTACTCTCAATCACCTGCAAGCAAACAACCATTTGGATTTATAATTGTTGGTACCAGGAAAAAGCAAATATGGAAATTATTTAGCGTGTTCACTTTCCATGATTCAAAAAAACAATGTTCCCATAAGCAGTGAATCTGTAAGAGATCAATTTAGATAAATTATTTCAAAATCGATGTAATAAGAGTTATTGATAATTACCCATCTAAATATCTATTTCCCTGTGAAGGCTGGTGATGTTAAAATAACTGAGTAATTGGTTATTGATGCCTATTGTAGGTCGTCTGATAGGATGCATTAATAACTCCACTGAGACGGGAATCGTCAACCACAAAACAAGCAGACATAGGTCATCTGTTCAAAGCTTTCCAAAAGACATTTATTGTCTTGAGTTTTAATAAAATAAAGTTCTTTCTCTCTTTTAATCAAAGATAAGAATAATTGTGTAATTTTTCCTTTTCAGAATGTTATGGTACTTGGTATGAATTTTTTTTCAAGCATCTGAACTTAGATTAAATTAAATGAATATAGGATTATAGATTTAGAAATAGAATGCGGCCTTAAAAGTTATTTAACCTAACATTCTCATTTTATAGATAAGGAAACTGAGGCTTAGAGAAGCTAATTTGCCTGCTCATGGTAACACAACTAATAGGAATCAGTTCTTCCCACCTCCAAAGTGTTATCCAATATTGCCACATTGCCTCTTGCTTCTAGATAAAACGCATTGAACCATATCTAGTTGAGTACAAGGAGCTCTGGATTCAGAGTCTAGGGACTTGAATTCAAATCTCAACTCTGTCTAACTATGGGCAAGTCACTTCATAGGATCATTGATCTAGAACTCTCAGGGAACTTTAGAGGTCCACTAGTCCAAATTAGTCACTTTATGGGTGAAAATTATGATGTACTAGTTATTTTGAATTTGAATTTAAATGTGATCTACATATAGCACCCTATCTGGAGCTGCTTCCCCAAAACCCTTACTCACATCCTCATACTGCAGATGACTGCTACTTCCTTCAGAGTTCTATGGTCAACCCTAAGAGACTGGATATTCTAGCACTATCACTTATGAGCCCCCACCAATATCTTCACCAGTGGTTGTCAGCAAGAGTCAATTAACTTTCAGAAAGGGTATTTACAAAGTAGTTATATAAAGGGTATTTATTAGAAAAATAATCCTCCAAAAGGATCACACTCTTATCTTGCACACACTAAGTACCTAGTGAGAGTGAACTCATACTTAAGAGAGTATATATGGCCAAAGAGTAAGAACTCCTGGATATTAGAAATTCTTTTTTTTCTTAGTGGCATCCTCATGAAATTTCTCTTAGATGAAGCCTTGAAAATATTAAAGCACTATATGAAGAGGCAGCTAGGTAGCACAGTAGATAAAGTGCCAGGTCTGAAGATGGAAGGTCCTGGGTTCAAGTTTGGTCTCAGATAATTCCTAGTTGTGTAACTCTGGGCGAGTCATTAAACTCAACTGCCTCTCCCTTACTTCAATTCTCTCTTTGGACTGATATTTGGACAGAAGGTAAGAGTTTTTTAAAAGAGTACCATATGAATATTAGAGGCCAAACTCAAATAGAAATAGATTCCTGTGGGCCACATATTGACTTTGAAAACCACAAATTAGTATGATCTATGTAGTATCATGGGAGGCAAGGTGGCACAGTGGATGTAGATGAACCTTGAGTCGGTTCAAAACGGACCTCAGACACTGACTAGCTGTGTGACTCTGGGCAAGTCACTTAACCCCATCAGCCTCTGTTTTTTCATCTTTACAATTAGAGAAGGAAATGGCACACCATTCTAGTATCTCTGCCAAGAATATCCCAAATAAAATCATGAAGAGTCAGACATTACTGAAACAAATGGACGACAACAAAAACTCTGTATTATGTTTTTATTTGTTTTATTAAACATTTACCAATTATATTTTAATCTCACTCAGGGCACATTCAGTAGTTTTGCTGGCCACATGTGGCCTGTGGACTTTGAGTCTGATAGCATCAGTTATTGTAATGATGATGATGACGATAAATATTATAATGCAGATAGTAATGTTACTGAAAATAATGGTAGTCATGGTAATAGAAGAGGTAGTGGTGGTGTGGTGATGATAGTGAAGATGATGGTGATTATGATGGTGGTAGCATTGGTGATGGTGATAGTAGTATTGGTGATGATGGTGAAAATAGTGATAATGATGAAGATTATTATGATGGCAGTGTTGGTGATGATGATGATGGTCGTAGTGGTTGTGATGATGATGATGATGATAGTGAAGATGGTAATTATAACAGTGGTAGTATGGTGATGATAGTGGTGGTAAGTGATGATGATTATTGGAAAGAACATTGGATAGAGTAATGAGAGTTCGGTTCAAGTCCTCAATTTGCTTTCTACAAGCTAGGCAAGTCACTTGACTCACTTTACTGATTACTTCATCAGTAAAGTGGGCATAATAAATAACTATGTTGCTTATCACAGGATAATTATGAATTAAATGAGGTATTTTTATATGAAATACTAATAAACTATAATGTACTCTATGAATATTAGCCATTATTATCTTACACAATTTATACACACAGAGAAACTGTTAGATGGGTAGAATAGTCCAAAAAGACCTAAAGTCTACTTGCCTTTCTGATATTCATTAATCTTACTTAGGGTTAGTTATAGACTTAGAAGTTGGAAGGATCTAAGAAGTCATCTAATATAACTATCCTCATTTTACAGAAGAGAAAACTGAGGCCAGCAGAGGTCAATGGCTTAGTCAAGATCATACAGAAAGTAAGAGTTGAGAATAGACTCTTACTTTCTATTTGTCTCCTCAGTGCTTGGCACAATTCTTTGCATTCAGTGAGTACTTGTATTAAATGCTTTTTCATTGACATGTCGGTTCCAGTGTTCCTCCCAATGTACCATGTTATCATTTTGCCCAGTGCCCACATGGGGTCAAAGTTCTATGCAGGGCATCCCAAAACTCTTAGTGCTATTTTCTGTTATAAAAACATAAAGCTGCACTAAGACTTTTGGGATAATCTATTCTATTTAGGGCCTCATGTCTCCAGCAAAACCTGGAGAATTTGGAGACAATCAGAGGAACAAAGAAAGTAATAAAACGTTTAATGCTAACAGGAAAGCTCAAAGGTGTTAAATTTACTTAGCCTGGAGTATTAAAATAGAACTCCAGAGA
Organism: Gracilinanus agilis; assembly: GCF_016433145.1. Lineage (NCBI taxonomy): Eukaryota > Metazoa > Chordata > Mammalia > Didelphimorphia > Didelphidae > Gracilinanus > Gracilinanus agilis. Next base: position 238,058,977 of record NC_058134.1, read on the forward strand.
AGACTTTGAATTAGATAGATGGAAGAGTAGTCTTGAAATGACAATGAACAGCTGGGTCGATTACCCTCAGGAAACAGCTGCCACCTCTACAGGGCTTCCCCTTCACCACCCATCCGCCTTCTACTTTTTTCTTTTTTAAATCAGATTTAGTAGAATGGATCATATGGGAGAGCTGGGGTGACTTCCTGAGGGGAAAGGTATGAATGACTGCTGGCAGGAGAGCAGAGAAGAAAAAATAGGAATAACCTTGACAGAAAAAAGAAGGAAGGGGAGGAAGTCTCAGCTGAGCTCAAAGGAAAAGCTAGAGGAAATGATGGGAGCGAGCCGTCTAAAGGAATCAACCAAGATGACGACTTTGGCAGTGGCCCTGTTCTTTTCTCAGAAGAATTAAGCACCTGTGGAATGAGGCAAGCTAATGTCTAAAAGGAGGATAGATAGTGAACTTCTCTGGGGAAAGAAAGGCTAATGCTACCAGGGAAGTGAAGTTTTAAAGTTGGGTTCTATTAACAATCAATGCGGGAGAAAGTGGGGCAACTATGTGGATACTTTCTAGCTGGATAAGTCATTTAACACCAATATATAGATGGAAGGTAAAGGTTTAAAAAAATCAGTGAAGTAATCCACAAATATTTATTAAGCACTTAATAGTGCTTGGGAAGGTACAAATGTTAATGATGATCTGAAATATTGTTCCTGCCCATGGATACAGTGTGTATAAAAATATATCCAAAAGAAATTCAAAGTTTAGCCCTAGTTCCTCTCTGAGGGATGGGGCATTGATCATCATCCAGGAGGAGAGAGTCCCGAACCAATGGACTTCGGGGTGGTGTTACAAAGGTAAATTGGGGTAGGAGTGGACTTCTTAAGGAAAGTAGCCCTTGAACTGAGTTTTAAAAGAAGCTTTAAAAGATTCTAAGAGGTAGGAGGGAGAGCATTCCAGGCTTGACACTCAGACTATGAAGTCCTAGTACAGAGCTGGAGTTAGATTTTTGAAACCATTTGGCCAAACCCCTCATTTTTATTCATGAGAACAGAGGTCCAGGGAGATTATGATTTGCCCAAGGTCACACAGCTAGGAAACATCAGAGACAAGATTTGAACCCAGTTCCTCTGACTCTAGAACCACAAAAGGCAGGAGCATAAACATTTTTAAAATGTTTTTATTTTTTTCCAGATTATATGTTGATACAATTTTTCATTATTTTTTCTATTTTACAATCCATGTTATCCCCCTCCTTCCCACCCCTCCCCAAGAAGGCAGGCAATATGGTATAGATTGTACATATATTATCATATAATTCATATTTCTCTATTTATCATGTTCTGAAAGAAAACATATTGCTTACACTAGAGAAGAATTCATGGAGAAAATAAAGTGAAGAATGATATGTTCAATGTGCATTCAGACACTCTCAATTCCTTCTCTTATGGTGGATGGCCTTTTTATCATGAGTTCTTTGGAGCTGTTCTGGATGCTTGCCTTGTTGATGAGTCAGGTAGTTCACAGTTGATCATCAATCATTATTGTTATTACTGTGTACAATGTTCTCCTGGTTCTGCTCACTTCACTTTGCATCACTTCACATATTTTTCCAGGTTTTTGTGTGTGTGTGATCATCTAATTTGTCATTTCTTATGGCACAGTGGTATTCCATTACAATCAGACAGAATAACTTGTTTAGCCATAAAACTTTAAATAACATAACGTGCTAGATGCTTCAGGCAAGTTCTTTTACTTCTCTATCTCTCCATTTCCTCATTAGTCAAACCAAGTGAATAATCCTTAGCCTACCTGCCATCAGCAACACTAGAAGTAGAAAGAATGCTTGTTTCAGAGTCAAAAAACCCCACTGGATGTGGGTTCCAATGTCCTATGGGTCATTTCCAAGCTCTTTCACAAGCTACTTAGCCCCACTGGGATTCTATTAGATAACCTGCAAGTTCCCTTCCAGCTCCAGATCTCTGCGGCTAAGAATGATGTGAACAGGGAACAACACATTTGCCAGTTTGCCTGGAATGTGGAGTACTTGGGGGCATCATGTGAAATAAGCTGGGAAGGAGTGTGTAAAATCAGATTTTGAATGCCAGAAAAAATTGAACTTAATTGTAGAAAAAACATAGAAATCTGTGCTTGATGTAATGGAAGGGAAAGTGGGGGAATGAGGGGAGATGCTTCAAACTGTTACTTGGGCATGACTTTTTAAGAAGGGAAAGGGACCTGACATTTAAACACTGGAGGCGGCTCAACTTTTCAGAATGGATTGCAAAATACTAGTGGGATTCCACTGCAAAGGTCAGTAGTTTTTGTAAGCAGACTGGACCTTAGAATTCAAAATGTAGGAAGAGATAAAGATAAGTAGACACTCAAACAGAACTCAATAAAGTCTGGGTGCAGAAGGAAAGATGGGGAGAGAATGGTGAATTTGGGGGCACCTAGGTGGCTTAGTGGATTGAGAGTCAGGCAATTCTGGGTTCAAATATGGCTTCAGAAACTTTCTGGCTGTGCCTAGCCATCATTGCTTTTTTTTTTTGCCTTAGAAATTCTACAACAGAAGGTAAGGGTTTAAAAAAAAAAAAGTAATGATGGATTTGAAATCAAGAGACATCTGGACTTCAGCACCAACTCTGATGGTTCCTACCTATGTATTTCTAGGAAAGTCATTTAATCTTTCTGAGCCTTAGTCTGCTCATCTGTCAAATAGGAATAATAACATCTGTAGTACTTCTCTCCCTGGGTTTTTATGAGAATCAAATGAGACAATATATATAAAACTCTTTACAAACCTTCAAGAGCTTTAAAAACAGCAGCTATTCTTATTAGGAATTAAAAATAGAGGTTTAAAAGGAGCAAGTATTAACTAAATTCTCTTCCTGAATGTGGTCACCACTCACTAAAACAAGAGTATTTTTACCTTTTTGTGTCCTAGACCCCCCGCCCGAAGTATGGTGAATCCAGTGGTCCCCTTCTAATAGTAATGTCTTTAAATGAATAAAAGAAAACAAATACTAGTAAAGGGAACAGGCATTCATTAAGCTTTGCTATGTGTCAGGCACTGGGCTGTGGGCTTTACAATTATTTCATTTGATCCTCACACAACCCTGGGAGGTAGGTGCTGTTATTTTTTTAAACCCTTAACTTCTGTGTATTGGCTCATAGGTGGAAGAGTGGTAAGGGTGGGCAATGGGGGTCAAGTGACTTGACCAGGGTCACACAGCTGGGAAGAGTCTGAGGCCAGATTTGAACCTAGGACCTCCTGTCTAGGTCTAACTCTCAATCCACTGAGCTACCCAGCTGCCCCAGGTAGGTGCTGTTATAATCCCCATTTGACAGTTGAGGAGACTGAGGCAAATTAGAGGTTAAGTGTCTTTCCTGAGGCCATGTAACTAACAAGACAAAATTTGAACTCAGATCTTCTCAACTCCAGATCTAGTGCTTCATTCACCATGAAACCTACTTGGCTATAACAGGTGGCACTATAGAGCAGCAGGTCTGGAGTCAAAAAGACTTATCCTCCTGAGTTCAAGTCTGGTTTCAGACACTTACTAGCTGTGTGATCCTGGGCAAGTCACTTAACCTTACTTGCCTCAGTTTCCTTATCTGTCAAATGAGCTGGAGAAGGAGACAGGAAACCACTCTAGAACCTTTGCCAAGAAAGCCCTAAATGGGGTCACAGAGAGTCAGGCAAGACTGAAAACTGACTAAACAACAAAGTGGAATCCCTAGACTTCCTGATGCCAATTAAAGTGTCCTGATGCCAAATATATTTCCCAGCCTTTCCTCAGTCCCTAAGGAGGTTATGCTCTAAGGAAGATAATGGGAGAGAATGCATCTGCAGTCAAGCTAAAAACTTTGGGGCTTAAGCATCAGAGGACTGAATATTTATATGCACACAAAAATTTTATTAACCTATTTTAAAATGCAATTATATGTTATAATTGCAATATTATGTACTAAACCCAGCATATATAAGGGTACTTATTGGATCACTAAGTACCCATAATTGTCACCAACCCTTCTCTTCTTCCATCCTAGATGTATCCAGCTCAAATAAACATCAGATTTTATTTTTAATAGAATATTTTATTTTTTCCAATATATGTAAAAACAATTTTTAGCATTAATTCTCTAAAATTTTGAGTTCCTATGCTCAAAGGGCTTTAAAAGACTATCTGCCTTTTGACCCAGCCATACCACTGCTGGGTTTATACCCCAAAGAGATCATAAGGAAAAAGACTTGTACAAAACTATTTATATCCGCATTCTTTGTGGTGGCAAAAAATTAGAAAATGAGAGAATGTCCTTTGATTGGGGAATGGCTGAACAAATTGTGGTATCTGTTGGTGATGGAATACTATTGTGCTCAAAGGAATAAAGAACTGGAGGAATTCCATGTGAACTGGAACAACCTCCAGGAGTTGATGCAGAGTGAAAGGAGCAAAGCCAGAAGAACGTTGTACCCAGAGACTGATACACTGTGGTACAATCGAACATAACAGACTTCTCTACTAATAGCAATGCAAGGATCCAGAGCAAGGCTGAGGGACTTATGAGAAAGAAAACTAGCCACACTCAGAGAAAGAACTGTGGGAGTAGAAACACAGAAGAAAAACAACTGCTTGAACACATGGGCTGAAGGGGATATCATTGGGGATGAAGACACTAAATGATAGCTCTAGTCCAACTATCAATAATATGGAATTAGGTCTTAATCAATGATACATGTAAAACCCAGTGGAATTGAGTGTCAGCTAAGGGGGGTTAGGAGGGTTTGGGGAAGAGGGAAAGAACATGAAATATGTAACTATGGGAAAATATTTAAAATTAAAAATTAAAATAAAATAAAATTTTGAGTTCCAAATTCTCTTCTACCCTCCCTTGCCTCCCCCCTCTAGATTATATATGTGAAATTATGCAAAACTTGTTTTCATATTGGTCATATTGTTGACCATAGGATTTTTTTTAAACCCTTACCTTCTGTCTTAGAGTCAATACTGTGTATTGACTCCACGGCAGAAGAGCAGTAAGGGTAGGCAATGGGGGTCAAGTGACTTGCCCAGGGTCACACAGGTAGGAAGTGTCTGAGGTCAGATTTGAACCTAGGACCTCCCGTCTCTAGGCCTGGCTCTCAATCCACTGAGCTACCCAGCTGCCCCCCATAGGATTATTTTTTAATCAAACTCTTACCCTCCATCTTAGAATCAATACTATGTATTGGTTCTAAGGTAAAAGAGTGGTAGGGGCTAAGCAATGGAGGTTAATACAGCTATGTTGTACAGCTAAGAAGTGTCTGAGTCACATTTGAACCCAGGGCCCTCCTGTCTCCAGATCTGGCTCTCTATCCACTGAGTCACCTAGCTGCCTCCCCCCCCCCCCATAGGATTTTAAAGAAACAAATTCTGGGGCTCCATTTTTTAGAGAATAGCATGCAAATAAAACTTCATAATTATTTAGCTCCCCTGTGAATCCTCTCTGCCCCTTCCCATCACTAGAAAGTGGGGTGATATATTGGAAAGAGCTCTGGAATCACAGGACCCAAGTTCAAGTTCTACCTTTGACACTACCCATATATTCACTTACCTTCTTAAAGGTAATGAAGAAGCTGAATTCTCTCTAGATTTTAAGATTTATGATCCCATCTCCTGTTCTCCTGGGTTTTTAACTTGGTTGGATTCCATTTCTGAGTCAGAGTCATTATCTTTCTGGCACTCTGGAAGATGATGAATTATGCCCAGTGCATCTTCAGTGTCCCTTTCTCTAACAGCCAGTGCCTAGCCATCCAAATTTCCCTGAGCCTCCTCTCCTTGGTCCCACATTCTCCTGCTATTCCATTAAAACAAAAACCTATCCACAACCACATTCTCTCAAGACCAGGTTGGTCCTGCCTTCCAAGGTGACAATGAACTAATTTGATGAAATCATATTACTGATATGCTAATGGGAGGAGGTTCTCCCTGTGTTGGAGAAGATGTGGCACGTGTGTAGAGCACTGGGGGATCTGCTCTGTTCCCCCTCTTCCCAGTGCCAGAGGACTTTTTTTTGCATGTTCCACCCTTCTGTCCCATGACCCAAAGCAAGCATTTTTTCCCTCAGCTCTCTCCAGTAATGCAGGGCTCACAGACAGCTTGAATTTGCCCTCTGGGCACTTCAACTCATTAAAAGTTCACCAGCGCTGTACCACCTTATGCCATTGATTTGTATATATGCCTTATTTCCCCAGTCAGATTATAAACTCAATGAGGGCAGAAATAGCTTAGTCTCCTTTGTGTCCCTCTAGATCAGTGATTCCAAAAGTGGGCACCACCGCCCCCTGGTGGGTGCTGCAGCAATCCAGGGGAGGTGGTGATGGCCACACTTTTTTTGTATTTCATTCTATTCTGAGTTCAATAAATAGTTTCCTAATTTCCAGGGGGTGCTAAGTAATATTTTTTCTGGAAAGGGGGCGGTAGAACAAAAAAGTTTGGGAACCATTGCTCTAGATCCCATGTGCTATTATAACATGGGTTTCCTTGAGAATATTAATTATTATGTAGCCTTCCTACTGTAATACATCTGGCACAAAAAATACAAAACAATAGGAAGGATACAAGTAGTGTCTATTAATTTGTATATGAGAAAATAATAAAAATGCATAAAAAATAGAGATGAAAGATGCCATAAAAATGTCTCAAGTGTCGGTATATATGTGTGTGTATCTTTGCATATTGCCCAGGTATGCTTACAAATGCTTTCTTGTACAGTCAAAATCGAATGCTGGAAGGGACCCTCAAAGGTCATCTAATCCAGCTTTGAAGAGAAAGTATTAAATAAATACCAAATCAGAAGAATTAATACAACTCAATCTAATCTTCATATATATGTGGATATGATGTATAGAATATGTAATATACATATATTTCTTCTATGTGAAATGGATAAAATAACAGACAGAAACATAGATCATCACCATTTCCTAAAGTACATCAATACTGCAATTAGAAGATCCAAAAACTTCATCCGCCAGCACACATTTGATTTCTTTGCCAAGAAAAAAAGACACATGCAATCAGGGGAAATATCAGTTTAGAACAGTGATGGGCAAACTACGGCAGGGCAGCCCCCTGAAAAGTTCTATCCAGCTGCTCGACATTATTCCTAATCTGATGAATACAATGAGGAGGATATAATACAATGAAACTTCAAAGAGTTGCCTTAGAAACAGGCTGACAGATGAGCATTTCCTTTCCTTTGGCCCCCTATTTAAAAAGTTTGCCCACCACTGGTTTAGAATATAAACTTGATTATATAATACTTTATGGAAAAGAATAGTAGGATTGAGCAATGTTATTTCATAAAAGAATGAGAAGCAAGGAAGGAAAAACCAAATTTGTGGGAAAAGTGGTGAGTGATCCAGTTATGTTAAATCATCTCAGAATCATTGAAGGATGAATTGGGTGTGGAGAGCAGAGGCCAAAAACAAACTAGATGGAAAAGATTTCTTAATATGCTATCATGGTGGGTCAGTTGGGTAGCTCAGTGGATTGAGAGCCAGGCCTAGAAATGGGAGGTTCTGGGTTCAAATGTGGCCTCAGACACTTCCTAGCTGTGTGATCCTGGGCAAGTCACTTAACCCCCATTGCCTAGCCTTTACCACTCTTCTGCCTTGGAGCCAAAACACAGTATTGACTCCAAGACGGAAGGCAAGGATTTAAAAAAAATGCTATCATGGTGCTCCTTAAGAAAGATAGTAGAGTCACCAAAATCCCCACCAGGCCCCATTAAGAAATAGAAATACCACTTAAAAATTTAAGATGGAGGGGGAAGCTGGGTGGCTCAATGGATTGAGAGTCAAGAGAAGGGAGGTCCTGGGTTCAAATTTGGCCTCAGATACTTCCTAGCTGGGTGACCCTGGGCAAATCACTTAACCCTCATTGCCTAGCCCTTACTGCTCTTCTGCCTTGTGTATTGGTTCTAAGACAGAAGATAAGGCTTTAAAAATAAACTTTAGATAAATTTTTTAAATTTTAAGATGGAAAATTGGGCTAGATAAATGATATATGGAGGATGTCTGTGCAAGATAATTTTAAGGACTTTGAGGGATTAGTTCTAAAGATTTCTGAAAACAATAAAAATACAGAGTTATTGGTGGAGGGGAGAGAATCACAGGTATTGTCACTCAGAAAAGGTAAATTATGAAAACATCAGTAACTACTGACTCCTATACTTACTTTCCCAACTCTACAAGACCTTAATGGGAACAAAAATATGGACTCATATTGAATACACCCTTGATGAAAGTGTAAGAGAAAAAAGCAAGCTTTCATAAATGATATTTTAAGATAGGTCACCATCTTTGCAGCAATTGCCGAAAGGTCCAGAGAATGTCTTATCCCATGGTACTTATAGTTTGTTGAATATAAATCAAAACATTTGTCAGAATCACACAAGTTTTCCTGGAAAATGCAGTCAATCAAAATTGATTTATTAAATTAAAATTAATATTAAAAATAATATTATATGTGGATATATAAATAATAAATATTGTTATTTATAAATTTTATTTATTACTTTCCATGTGCTAGCTGTTAGGCTAGATATATGGATATTGAAAAACAGTCCTTGCCCTCAAGGAGCTTTCATTTTATTAGGAAACTATTGGAAAAGTCTCTAAAGTCTCTTAAAAGCTGGAACTTGAAGAGCCCTGAGGGAGTCTAGGATGGGAACAGTCTTATAGGATATGACCTCTGTACCTGTACTAGAGGGCATCAAGGGAAAAGAAGGGAATTTTCTTTCCCTCCTAATCATCAATCATGGTATCTAGCAACAAAGCTATTTATTTGTTCATTAGACTACACCCCACCTAGCAATCCAAAAGTTAGTCAATTCACAAGAATTTAAGGCACAGCTGAGGGAGCAGAAACAAACATACTGCCATAAGACTGATTCAGAGGGGAAATGCAACAAGAAAGAGTATGGAGGGAAATAGTTTCAAGGAGTAATTACTTTTCACAGTAGAAAAGAGAATCAACCATGAATTCAAGGATTCTACCAGACCTGGCAATCAAGAGAAAGGTTCCAGAGAGAAACAAAATTTCAAGTAACAGCTCAGAAATCTATACAGAAAAGAGATTGCACCTAGGAGGAAGCTATGCAAGGACTCAGTGAAGGAAAAAAGGATATAGAAACCCCAAAATACCAAATGTGTGACTTCTGATGACCACATATATTCTCTACACATTGCCTTTCTATCATTGTACACTAATTTTGTGCCCACTTATCCATAGGTGCTATGTTTATTTGTGGGAGCCTTATGTTTGTGGTGGGGGAGAATAGAATGTGTTTTATGGCTATTGTACCAGCTTAATAAAAACCTTGGCTTTGAGCTAATTCTCTGGCTGTCTCATGATTGTTCATGGGGAATCCACCAGTGGGGGCTCCTGAACTGTAGAAAAAGAAAACCAGACCCACTAGGGTATCTCTTCAACCTAAGCATAGCAGCAACCCCAAAGGACCCAATCTATAAGTATAAGAACAAGTTGAGGGGAGTAGTCCAAAGTGGGTGCTATATAAGCATGAAAGATAGCCAATGCAGAGACAAGCAAATAAGAGGTGGAGTAACATGTATGAAAAAAAAAGCAAAACAGCCAACTTAATTAAACCATAGAGTAATAATAGAAGACTAGAAAGGTAAGAAAGGGTCTAGTTAGTGAACAATTTTAAATGCCAACAGAATTTAAATATGATCTTAGAGGTAATGAGGAGCCATTGGAGTTTACTGAGTAGGCATGTGGCATGGTCAAGATGGCAGTTTGGGAAAATTACTTTGCCAGCTGTGTGTAGAATAGATTTAGAATGAGGGAAAACTCGAGGCAAAGAGGAGACAATTATGATAGTCTCGGTGAAAAGTGGTGAAGGCTTGAACTGGGGTGATGGTTATATGAGTTGAGAGGAGACATAAGAAATATTACAGTAATAGAAACATACACAACATGTGTTAGAAGTAGGATTTGAATCCAGTTCTTTCTGACCCTGAGACAAATTCTCTGCCCATTATACTTGCCTCTCTGCCTGTCTCTTCCCTCCTTCATGACTCTCTCATATTTTTTGTTCAAAACCAATATTTCATCCCATTTATCCAATTTGGTTCTCATAACACTCTGTGTCTCTGTCTCTGTCTCTGTGTCTCTGTCTCTGTCTCTGTCTCTGTCTCTCTCTCTCTCTCTCTCTCTCTCTCTCTCTCTCTCTCTCTCTCTCTCTCTCTCTCTCTCAGTGTGTTATACAAAATAATGAAAACATAAAACTTGGTCTTCCCAACTCCAGGCCCTCATTTTTGTCTTTGTGTTCATAGAACCTAACACAGTTCCAAACTCAGTAGGACTTTATGCTATTGAATTCGAAGGTTAGACCTGGAATTTGAACTTAAACTTTAAACCCTGTGCCACACTTCCTAGATCATCATAAAATCATAGAATCTCAGTGTTGGAAGGTACCATTAAGTCCAACACATACCTGAATGAGAATCCCATCTATAACATATTATCCACTCTTTGCTTGAATATTTTAAGTGAAAAGGAACTCACTGTGAACTCATTAAGTGAAAAAGCAGTCAAATACCCTCTGGTGCTAGGCCATTTCCCCTCAGGTCAGTACTAAAAAGGTAGGTATTCACTGTGTGCAGTGAGGTGGTGCAGTAGATAGAATGTTGAGCCTGGTGTCAGGAAGACCTGAATTTAAATCCAGCCTCAGACATTTACAATGTGATCCAGGACAAGTCACTTAACTCTGTTTGCCTCAGTTTTCTCACCTGCAAAATGAAAAGGAAATGGCACACCATTCTAAGTATCTTTGGTCAAGAAAACTCCAAATGAGGTCACAAAGTTGGACATGACTGAATATCAAAACTGTAGTAGAGTTAGGGAATCCAAATCAAAGGTACTTATGAAACCTGACAGCCACTCCTGGGAGAAAATTAGCACTTGTTTAAAGATCAAACAACTAGATCTCCATTTGCTTTGTATGAATTAGAAAACAAAAATGCAAGCAAAGACATGATGAACTAAGAGGGAAGAGATGGAGCATGGAATTACAGAGTACACAAAGATTCTTTTTTGTTGTGTTTTCATTGCTTTGCTTAACAAACAGAGAGATTGAGAGAGAGAGAGAGAGAGAGAGAGAGAGAGAGAGAGAGAGAGAGAGAGAGAGAATGAGAAAAAAAGAAAAGAAAAGATAAGAAAGAAAGAAAGAAAGAAAGAAAGAAAGAAAGAAAGAAAGAAAGAAAGAAAGAAAGAAAGAAAGAAAGAAAGAAAGAAAGAAAGAAAGAAAAACTGGCAAGGATGTATGAGTCATTTAGAGTGTTCAAACTATTTGGCTCCCTGGGAGATGGCCAGATACTCTGTGGATGAATCAGCATGAGAAATTACCAGGCAGAACAAATACTAAGTTTAGAGGGACAACGGACATTCGTACCACAGAATGTTATGTGGAAAAGTGAAAGGAAAGTAGTCTTTGCTGCCTATTCTGAAACTGTTACTGGGGGGGGCGTGTTTTGTTTTGTTTTGTTTTGTTTAATTATCAAAAACTTTCGGTTTTATATCACTTTCATTTCTATGTATATCACTCCTTGAGTTATTCCCTATAATAAAGTCAAGGGGAGGAGGGTTAACAAAAATCTGACATATATATACTATTCTGCATCTATAGTGCGCCCACCCCCCTCTGCAATCATAAAAATTTTTTAAGAAGTTGAAAAGAAGGAAAGGGGGCACATTTTTTCATCTCTTCTTCAGAGCCAACTTTGAGCATTCTAAATTCACAAAATTCTATATTTTGAGGCAGCAGAATAGTACACTGGATGGAGCATCAGGTCCAGAGTCAGGAAGACCTCAGTTCAAATCCAGGCTTTGACACATGTCCCTGGGAAAGTCACTTAAAATCCGTCTGTCTATTTCCTCATCTGTAAAATAGGGATAATAACAGCACCTACCTACCATTGTTGTTTTATAGATCCAAGATAACATTTGTAAAACACTTAGTACATTCCTGGCACATAGTAGGTGCTTAATAAATAAATGCTTGTTCTTTTTCTCTTCTAGTCATTGTTATGAATTATTCTTCCCAAATATATAGTTGTAGCACTTAGCACAGTGTTTTCACATTGTTTTTCAGTCATTTCAGTTGTGTCAATTCTTGGTGACCTTGTTTGGGGTTTTCTTGACAGAGATACTGGAGTGGTTTACTATTTTCTTTTCCAGCTCATTTCAAAGATGAGGAAACTGAGGCATACAGGGTTACATGGCTTGCTCAAGTTCACACAGCTAGTCAGTGTCTGAGGCCAGATATGAACTCAGGGAGATGAGTCTTCCTCACACCAGGACCAGTACTCTATCCACTGGGCTACCTCGCTGCCCCTCTCTGGCACAAAGGAAGAGGTACTTGATAAATAAATATTTATTCCCTTTCTCTTCTTGCTATTTATTACAATTCTTCATATTTACATGGTGGTAGCACTTAGCACAGTTCCCAGCACACAGTAGGTGTCTAATAAACCCTTCTTGATTAATTGGTTGATTGGTTGTAATCACTGTGAATTCTGTTTTCATAGTTCTGCTGGAGCAGGGATGGGATTGTTAAAGGAGACTTGCTGGGCCAATAACCAGCTTGGACAAAAGGCAGCCTGTCAGAGCAGGCATTGTTAGGAAGGAGCAGTGAGCTATGTCAGGCACTGTGCTGAATCACCAGCCTCAGAGGATTCTGGTCATTAAGAATCCTTCTTGCTGTGTCTTGTTGTCTGTACCATCTTTGGGATGGAAACAAGATGGATTTGACATATACAACACTATTTTCTTTAGCTTCTCATTCCCCTCTCCCTTCCCCCTTATTCTGGAGAATGACAGGCATGCTGAATTTTTAGCCTTCAACAATGTCTAAACAGGGCGAATTGGAATGTGGTCTGTGCTCTTCTTTCAACAGAGTGTAATTTTATAAAAACAAACAAACAAACAAACAAAACAAATTGCTCTCTCCATCACCATAGCTGTTTGCCAGTCAAGGTATCCTAGGCCAGAGCCTCTAGGATACAGCTTCAAGAGAGTAATTAGCTAAGCCCAGACACTCAATAAATATAACTGAATAATGATGGTGGCGGTAATAAATTTGCTACCCAAACACTTCCCAAAGAGATCAATCAGTCAATCCATCAACAAGCATTTCTTAAGAATCTGTTATGGCAAGGGCATCTGGGTAGCTCAGTGGATTAAGAACTAGGACTAAAGGCAGGAGGTCTTGGGCTCAGATCTGGCCTGAGACATTTCCTTATTGTGACCTGAGCAAATCACTTAGCTCTATTTGCCTCAGTTTCTTCATCTGTAAAATGAGGTGGAGAAGGAAATGGCAAACTACTGCAGTGCCTTCACCAAGAAAACCCCCATAAAGGGGTCACAAAGAGTCAGACAAGACTGAAAATGGCTGAACAACAACACCAGAATTTATAAAAGAAAGCAAGCACAAAGAAGTTGTAATAGAGCCCATGAATGACTTAGAAAGATTTTTTTAATCTTTACCTTCTGCCTTAGAATCAACACTGAGTATCAGTTCCAAGGTAGAAGACTTAGATTTTTGATCTCATATACTGCCCATCCCATCTCCAAAAAAACTGTGATTCCCAACTTAATATGGAGCAAAAGGAACACATTGGCTAATATTCACTGCTGCATTTGCCCATCTCCAAGAGGAGTATTGGACTAGAATTATATCTAGCTACCACACCTCCAATATTTGTAGTATAGGGACAGAGTGATCTTTTAGGGGTTCAGAATAAAAGCTATTTTCCCCTGTCCTTTCAAAGGAGAGATTAATACTTTCAGCCAGCTTAGCTGCCTCTCACCAAGACACTGGTTACACATAAAACAATCTAGAGTAGAAAGTAAACAGTAAAGAGAAGTCAGGGAAGTTATATAAATTAGAGAAAAGGATACACAAGAGTAGATGAGGCTTTGAGTGGAAGTGAGATAAAATCTCAGCTCAGCCAAAGAGAGAATGATCTCACCAAGGAAGTATGCTCTTGGCATTATTTGGGGTTACAGGCACTCGGGGAATCAAGGGACATGTGTGTGTTGAGGGGGTGAAGGGGTGGGGAAGGTGTTTGCTTCCCCCATATGTCTGCAGCTCCAGGGGATCCATTAGCCATTCAAAAGTTTGCCTCATCTCTCACTCATCTCTAAAACTCACTCACTATCTCTCTCTCTCTCTCTCTCTCTCTCTCTCTCTCTCTCTCTCTCTCTCTCTCTCTCTCTCTCTCTCTCTCTCTGAAGTCTCTTCTAACTTACACAGTGTATTGAGTTCAGAGGTCTCTTAATTAATCAGAAGTCATATCAGCACATAAAGCCACAGGGTTGTTCCTTAGGAAATGTCCCAAATCTGGGCAGGAATGGTGTTCCATAGCTAAATGCAAGATAGTTCAACCCTTTACACCTGAACTTCCAACCTCATTACTCAGCTGAAACTGTTCAAACAAACTGATAAAGTTATCAATAGATTCTTAATAACCAAATCTGATGATCTTTTCTCAGGCCCCATCCTTCTCAAAACAGCTATTGCATATGATACTATTGACGGTCCTTTCCCCCTGGATATTCTCTCCTTTCTGGGCTTTAATGACATTATTCACCTCTAGTTCTCCTCCTACCTATCTAACTATTCTTCAGTATCTTTTGCTAGATAATCATCTAGCTTTTTGTTTGAATGGTTCAATGAATGAATGAATGAATGA
>NC_058134.1:238076226-238085523 GCF_016433145.1 Gracilinanus agilis
TCTCTCTCTCTCTCTCTCTCTCTCTCTCTCTCTCTCTCTCTCTCTGAAGTCTCTTCTAACTTACACAGTGTATTGAGTTCAGAGGTCTCTTAATTAATCAGAAGTCATATCAGCACATAAAGCCACAGGGTTGTTCCTTAGGAAATGTCCCAAATCTGGGCAGGAATGGTGTTCCATAGCTAAATGCAAGATAGTTCAACCCTTTACACCTGAACTTCCAACCTCATTACTCAGCTGAAACTGTTCAAACAAACTGATAAAGTTATCAATAGATTCTTAATAACCAAATCTGATGATCTTTTCTCAGGCCCCATCCTTCTCAAAACAGCTATTGCATATGATACTATTGACGGTCCTTTCCCCCTGGATATTCTCTCCTTTCTGGGCTTTAATGACATTATTCACCTCTAGTTCTCCTCCTACCTATCTAACTATTCTTCAGTATCTTTTGCTAGATAATCATCTAGCTTTTTGTTTGAATGGTTCAATGAATGAATGAATGAATGAATGATCCAAGGGGCTTGTGATGAGAGCCTGAACTAAGGTAGTATCTGTGTGGGCAGAGAGCAGTTGGATGCTAGAGATGTAAAAGTAAAAACAGCAAAATTAGGTTAATGTTTAGATGTGTGAGATGAAGGAAAGTAGGCAGTACAGGATAATTCTGAGGTTACAAACCTAGGAACTAGAAGAATAGTGGTAATTGCAATATAAATGGGAAAGTTTAGGAGATGGATGACAGGGAAGATAATGAGCTTCATTTTGGACATGTTGAATTTGTGCTGTCTCTGTGATATCCAGTTTGGAATGCCCAATAGGGAAATATAGGACTGTAGTTCTGATGTAGGACTGAAGTCCTAAGAGATCACCTATCCCTAAACGACAAATGTTGGAGGTGTGGTAGCTAGATATAATTCTAGTCCAATACTCCTCTTGCAGCAGTGAATATCAGCCAACATGCTCCTCTTGCTCCACATCAAGGTAGAAATCACAGTTTCTTTGAGATGAGGTGGGCAAGATCTCGGATCAAAAATCCAAGTCTTCTGCTTGGAACCAATACTTATTGTCAATTCTAAGATTTTTTTTAAAAACTATGCTACTCATGGTTAGAGGAGAGTTTGGGAAGAGAGTGAGAGATGATAGATAGATAGATAGATAGATAGATAGATAGATAGATAGATAGATAGATAGATAGATAGATAGCAAGTGNTAGATAGATAGATAGATAGATAGATAGATAGATAGATAGATAGATAGCAAGTGATAAGGTTACAAAAATTAAAGTATAGGAAGAAAAGAATACCAAGGACAGAGGTTTGGGGACTAGCCAGTAGCTAGGGGGTGTAATGACTAGTGGGGTGGACAGGTAGAAGGAAAGAGTCATTATTGTCATGACAGACCAGAGAGGAGAGCACTTCAGAGAGGAAAGGCTATTCCACAGTGTTGGATTATACATTGAGAAGGATGAAGATTGAAAAAAGATCATTTAACCTAAAATAGTTACTTTAAAGCACTTTAAGCATATTCATTAATGGAGTGCAATGTTATCAAAAGACTTCAAGAGGCACAGAAGGACAAAAGGAGTAAGTCTTGGGGAGGTGATGACATAGATTCAAGTCCTGCATCTGGAATGTGTTCATGTGTGCTTGTAAAGATGAGGCACCAGGGATGTTAATTATTATTAAAATATAACCTAAATGGTTTGTGGGTACACACTGGGTTGAAGGAGAGACAGGACCAACCAGGATAGGGAGACACAGGAATGGCAGTTGGCCCAACGGTCCCCCAGCTCACCCTAGGCCACGGTCTATGGAACCAGCAGGCAAAGGTAAAGTTTATGCAGTTATTTGAGGGAAACTAAATAAAGAATGGGATATGGGGATTTCTACACTTGAAACCTAAGGGCAAAACACAGGGGGCAGCGAAGGACTTAACTACTCTATCCTAATTGACCTAAGCCAGGCATGGCCCAAAGGAGCAGTACTGGAGTCACAGGGAAGGCTCCTTCAAACCTGGTTCCAGCCAGGTTTGGTCAGCACAGCTAAAGGACAATTGGGGTCTCATGGTAATCCAAGGATGATCACAGGATGCCAAGAGCCAAGGTGATCCAAGGTACCCAGGTAGAGAGAGTGAGCTTGAGATGCTGTCCATTAGATCCCAAACCACTTCCCCACTTGGTGCAGCTCTGCAGGTCTTGTCCACTTGCTGAAAGCCTTCACCTCTCAGGATCCCAGGGAATCTGGATGCAGTTTTTCCCTAACTCTGAGATCTCCCAGGTTTAACAACAGTTATGTCCAACCACTAATGGAGTCTCTCTCAGAGCACAAGCACACTTCCTGCTCCTTCATTCCATCTTGGAATCCTCCAGCCCTTCCTGCTAGGTCCATATAAACTATGTAACTAATACTAAATAATCTTCCTCACAACATGCTCATGGGTAAATTGTTCAACCTGTCTCCAGGCAACTCATCAGACAGTTAGTCAATAAGGATTTATTCAGCACCTCCTATATGCCAGGGACTCTGTGAAGGACTGAGCATATAGTACCTGCCCTCATGAAACTTATATTTTAATGGTGGAAAACAAAATGCAAATAACTATGTACAAACAAGATATATTCAAAATATACTGGACATAATCAACAGAGGGAAGACACTTGAAATAAAGAAATCCTCCTTTCCTGTAGAAAGTAGGACTTGAAGGAAGTCAGGAGGTGGAAATGAGGAAGGAGAACCTTCCAAGTGTGAAGGAAAGCCAATGAAAATGCTTGTAGCGGAGACTTGGAATGTCTTAGTCAAGGAACAGCAAGGAGGCCAGTTTCACTGGAAGGAAGGAGTCAAAGTTATTATCGAGTTGCTGATCTGCAGGATTTGGAGGTGCTCACATTGATGAAATTACAGGTCCAAGATGGGATCTGTTTCATCTCTACTCTGGTCTGGAGACTACTATGCCCATACCTCATAGACCTCTTCCAAATTGTCCTTCTGTAGCTGTTAGGAGGGATAGCAGTTCCAAGACTGATGTAGGGAGAGGGATTGTGATCAGCAAAGATTGGGAGAAGAATCATTCCCTGTCCTCCCCATGGCTACATCCTCATTCAGATTATCTTTCTTTTCTTTGAAAGATCACCTCTCATATTCTCATCTTCAAAATTCCTTTTCCCTTCTGTGTCTGATACACTTTCATCCTTAACCAGTTCCATCTTAGTTTTACATCATTTTTCTATCTACTCTGTCCTCTCTTTTTACTACGCCTCCTGAAATTCTCCCATTAGCATTTCTTCCCTTTCTAAATTTCTTCCTGTCACATTCCATCTACCTTATGGCAGTCATTGAAACCTAGCTTTCTCCTGAAAATGCTACTTCTCTTGTCATCTTCTCCAAGGCTGACTGCTCCTTCTCTCCCACTCCTGGCCACACTGGACCACTCTCAGTCACCAACATTCAGCAGCCATTTCTCCTCCTTTTAAGTTCATTCCATCTTATCCAAATTCTTGTTTCTGCCATCATCTATAAACCTCCAATTCACTACTACTAGTAGTAATAATAATATTTCCAAATAGAGAGTACTTAATGCATGCCAGGTGCTTTACAATGATTTTCTCATTGATCCTCACAACAATGGTGGGAGGTAGGTGCTATTATTATCCCCAGGATAGATCTAAAGCTGGAAGGGATTTTAGCAGCAATTGAGTCTAACCCCCTGATTTTAAAAATGAGACAGAGAGTGATTAAGTGACTTTTGTCCAGGGTCACACAGCTAGTGGATGTCTAAGGATGGATTTGAATTCAGGTCTTCCTGACTCCAAGTTCAACTCCCTATCCACCTTGCCACCCAGCAGTGACTTCCTCTGTGAAAATCTCGACCATTCGAATCATTCAACCTCTTCAGGTCCCTTGAACTCTCTCGACTGATGACTTCAACCATAGGCAAGAGTGTTTCTACCTTAAACTATCCCAGTTCCTAACTGAACTTGTCCTAGGTGCTGAAATTTATACTTTATGGTCTATAGCTTATGTAATTTACAGTTGAAAGGGGACTTAGAGAACTAGCCTAAATTCACTTGCTTTACAAAATAAAAAAAGGCTCAAAAAGACATTTCCTCATTTTTTTGACAAGGTTAATCCTTCTATAGATGCCTTGAGGTGATGAGCCCTCCATTTTGCTAAGGTGCCCAATTTTCAGTGGAACACCAAAATCCATTGCTGTCAGTTTCACTGTGCCAAAAGCATGTCAAAGTATAACCAAAAGCTAAGGGACAGCTAGGTGGAGAGAGTGCCAGATCTGGACTTAGGAAGGCCTAGATTCAAAACTGGCCTCAGATATTTCCAACTTGTGTGACCCTAGGCAAGTCACTTAACCCCCATTACCTAGCCCTGACTTGCCTTAATGGTGGAAAGAATTTAGTATTTGCACTTAGCGAAACATCTTAAAACTATAAAGAATTGTGCATGATCTATAACTTTATACAATAGTTGAAAATAAGTATGTGATTTATTAAAAATAAATATTTTTCTTTAGTTCCTAATGGTATAAAATTATAAAATAAAAGTTGTGTTTTCCTGAATGTAAAAAAATCTATGTTATATATAATTTAGATTTTTTTAAATCAATTTCTGTTTGTTCATTCTACCTGTAACGCATACTGGCTGTGTGGTGCTAGGCAAGAATAACCCTTTCTGTGCCTCCATCTCTTAATTTATAAAATCCAGAGAATAGACTCATTGGTCACTAGCTAATTGTCCCAGGTAACTCTCTTTTTTCATTTTAAATTTATTTGATTCCTGATTTCCCATTTATCTCCCTCCCTCCACTCCCCACACTAGAAAAGGCATCATTTAATTTTTTAAAATTAAAATAAAAAACTCTCTAAGACTTTATGTGCAGAGAAGGTGCTGACCTGCATTAATAAAAAGTTTAGTTAGTGCCCTGTACCAAGGCAATCATGGATCCTATCCCTCTCTGAATGCTTTCCATTTCAAATATCTTGGAGACAATAAATATTCAGTATTGGGACAAGCATTAGAAATATTTTTCTTAAATTAGTATAGATCAATGTTATTTCCAGGCAATTGTGGACAATAGTTCTGTCTCTGATGATGCATTATCCCTTACATTTAATTTTTGACCTCTCAAGGAAATTCCAGGGAAATTCCAATTGCCAAGTATAAGTGTAGATTCCCTGAATAATGTGGCATTTCTTGTTTATTGTCATTTTTTCTATCAACTGTTGGGAAACATTTTTTAAATCTTTACTTTCTATCTTAGATTTAATACTAAGTATTGGTTCCAAGGCAGAAGAGCTGAAAGGGCTGGGCAATTGGGGTTAAGTGACTTGCCCAGGGCCACACAGCTAGTAAGTTTCTGAGGCCAGATTTGAACTCAGGAAGATGAGTCTTTCTAACTTCAGGCCTGGCACTATGTTCTCTGTGGTATCACCTAGTTATCCTTGTCTGAGGTCACATAAGTAGGTCTGTGATACCGTCCCAATTATTTCCTTGCATGATCCACATCAATCAATAAGTATCATTAACATCATCGAGTATTAACAAATTCCATCTTACAGCTTTCCCTGTTCAATACAGTGCTGTAGACTTCTGTGTGGTTTCCAGCTTGGCATTCAGGATCCAAATGAGTGTAATCCCAGGAGCCCCCACTGTGAGGTTAAGCAGGGCAGGCTCCTTGTGTGCTCAGCATTTGGCTCCCAGAGGAAAAGCTCTGGCTCTGTACTGCTGGCAGACAGGGGAATTAAATCTTAATGAAAGGCTTCAGCTTTCCCAGTGGGAAGCTAGACATTCAGATTGATTCAGAGGCTTTCTGGGGAAGACAGTCCTATGAGCAAGCAACCTCCAAAGTATCACAAGAGCCAAGCAGGTAGAGCAGAAATGATAATGGATTTAGAGAAAGAATACTTGGTTTCAGGCTCTGCCACAGGCAAATTATGTGACCTGGGGAAAGGTATGTCACTTTCCTGGGTCTCAGTTCTCTCTTTAATCTGTAAAAAAAAAAAAAAAGAAGGGATTGAATTTAGTGGTCTCTAAGGTCCCTTCCAGCCCCAGATATAGGATCCTATGATAATGCAGTGGTATGACACCAAGGAAAGACTGCTAGAAGAGCAGCTAGGTGTCTCAGTGGATGGAGAGCCAAGGCTGGAGATAGGAGGTCTTGGGTTCAAATCTGATCTCCGGTGCTTCCTAGTTTGATGACCCTGAGGGAGTCACTTAACCCCCATTGCCTAGCTCTTACTGCTCTTCTGCCTTGGAACTGAAATTTAGTTATCAATTTTTTTTAACCCTTGTACTTCGGTGTATTGTCTCATAGGTGGAAGATTGGTAAGGGTGGGCAATGGGGGTCAAGTGACTTGCCCAGGGTCACACAGCTGGGAAGTGGCTGAGGCCGGGTTTGAACCTAGGACCTCCTGTCTCTAGGCCTGACTCTCACTCCACTGAGCTACCCAGCTGCCCCTTAGTTATCAATTTTAAAACAGAAAGTAAGAATATTTTTTAAAAGAAAGAGTGCTGAATTTCAAGGTAAACGATTCAAATCTAGAATCTGACACTTACCAGTCAATCAATCCATAAGTATTTATTAAGCACCATTATGTTTCAGGTTCTGTGCTGAGCATTCAAAGATAAAGACTAAAGACAATCTCTACTCTCCAGGACCTTAGATTGGATTACATCTAACAAAGAAGTGTGTGTATGTAAATGTAAAGAATAGGTATATAAATATAAAGAATATTCATATAAATGTAAATAATATGTATGTAAATGTAAAGTACATGTACTTAGGCTGAGGAATATAGGTAATGGCTGGCACATTTGTGGCACAGATTACTGTATTTTCTGGCATCTGACCCATCCTTTCTCCACTCTTTGTGATTTCTACTCTAACAGAGACTGGGAGAAGGTCCATATTGGGTCCTGATTAATTAATATTCCCTGTGAACTTGTCATCTCAATTAATCAATAAATATCTAGTTAGTGCCTACTATGTGCCAGGCACTGCACTAAGTTCTGGGGACACAAGAAGAGGGGAAAGATAGTCTTTGCTCTCAAGGAGCTTACAATCTAATGGATTCTAATCTAGCATGTATATGAATTCAAACTGTCAAAGTCCTGGTTTTCTAAAATATGGCAATTGCAATTCCAAAGGATTCATAATGAAAAATGCTATCCATCTTCAGAATAAAAACTGATGGAATCTGAATGTAGATTGAAACATAGTTTTTCACTTTTTTAATTTGGAGGGGGTGTCCTATGTTTCCTTCACGAGACTAATATGGAAATGTTTTGTATGATTGCACATGTCTAATCTACATCAAATGCTTACCATCTCAGGGAAGGGGAAGAGAACAAGACAGTAAGAGAATTTGGAACTCAAAAAAAATTTTAATGTTAAAAACTGTTCTTTCATGTAATTGAAAAAATAAAATGTTTTAAAAGATAAAATAATTACAGTTTCAAAAATGAAATAAAACATGATCATTGGTTCCAGCCATTATGCAGTGCAAATTCAAATAATGGCACCACTTTATGGAATTCATTATTTCATGCTAATTGGGACCTAACTGTACTGGAGACCATTGAGACTGGTTGGTCTCTACTACACTCTCATCTCCAACAGAGACTGCAGGTTAATATTACATCTCTTAATCACACCTCAAATACCAATAGTCCAGGGATATGCTAATTGATTCCAAATAAAAGGTACTTTCCCTGATTGTTCTCTTGAGGTAGACCGCACAGAGCTTACAATCACCAGTTCAGCTCCTTTCTACCAAACGTTGATTATGCAAACACAATCAAAAATAGCTACTAAATTTCTTTAGCAAAGTAAGTAGTAAAGCAAAATGGGCAAATGAAACTGATTAGAATAGATAAATAAATACACAAGTATAAGTGAGTTCTTAGGAAGCAAGATAAGGTTTCAAGTCAGTAAAGAGAAAGTAATAGCACCGAGAGGAATCCTCTTATCTGTCCCTAGGGCTATAGTTCCTTAAGTCAACAAAATATGAGGATGCAGCTTCCCCCTCAGGTCTGACGCTCCCTGCTTCGAGTCTCTATCTACCCTTGAGCTGTCAAAACGATCTTTCTAATTCAAAGGTCTAACTGTGTCACCCTCCTATTGAGTAAACTCTTTTGGGTTCCTATCACCTCCAAGATCAAATAGAAAATCCTCTCTATTCAACCTTCAAAGGTCCTCATAGTCTGGCCCCCTCCTACATTTCCACTCTTCCTACACCTTATTCACTCCCATATACAGGGTTCTAGTGCCAGAGACCTTTTTTCTGTTCTTCTGGGAAGACACTCCCTCTCCTATCTGTAGGAATTTGCTCTGGCTGGGTAACCCAAGCTGAAATTCATTCTTCCTCCTCATCTCTTCTCCAAGCCTCCCATCGACTGCTATAGAGTCCCAGTTGAAAAAGAGACAGACAGACAGACATAGATTTTTGGATATAGTTTCTGTGAAAATTTGTTTCTCAGATAAGCATATATATTATAATTTATCATATATCTATATATAATTACACAATAAAATATAGTAACCATTATTAATTATATTTATATAATTTCTATTGTATATAAATATAACCAATAATTGTAACAAATCATATGTATTATTTATTGTTATTATGTTACTGTCATATTGCAATTACTATGTTATTTACACTATGATGCTATGTTACATTTTATGTGATTTATTTTAAAAGATAAATCGTAGCCAAAAAAAAGTTTGCCTTTTTAATCCTCAACTGACTTTCCCCCAGGTTTACAATAATCTAAAGCCAGAACTCCCTCATTTATACCATGTGTGGTTTCTCAGACACTGAGATCCCTCAACTAGTCAGGAATGGTCATGTCCCTTTATAGTGTTACAGGAAAACTACCCAAGATTTGGGCAAAAGTGGAGTCGCATGACTGTATACAGAAAATATTTAAAAAGAGTAGCTAAGTGACTCAGTGGATAGAGAGCCAGGCCTGGATATGGAAGGTTCTGGGTTCAAATCTGTCCTCATATACTTCCTAGTTGTATGACCTTTGGCAAGTGACTTAGCCACCATTGCCTAGCCCTTACTGCTTGTCTGCTTTGGAATCTAAGTATTGATTCTAAGACAGAAGACAGGGTTTGTTTGTTTTTTAAGAACAATATTTACAGAATAAATACAAAGTAGTTAAAGAGGGAGGGCACTAACAGTAAGAGAGATTAGGAAAGATTGAGTGTAGAAGATGTGTCCAAAGAGAGGGATTCTGTGAGACAGAGCTGAGGAGAAGGGTAGTCCAACCAAAAAAAAAAAAA
>NC_058134.1:238087496-238121873 GCF_016433145.1 Gracilinanus agilis
GTTCTTCTGGGAAGACACTCCCTCTCCTGTCTGTAGGAATTTGCTCTGGCTGGGTAACCCAAGCTGAAATTCATTCTTCCTCCTCATCTCTTCTCCAAGCCTCCCATCGACTGCTATAGAGTCCCAGTTGAAAAAGAGACAGACAGACAGACATAGATTTTTGGATATAGTTTCTGTGAAAATTTGTTTCTCAGATAAGCATATATATTATAATTTATCATATATCTATATATAATTACACAATAAAATATAGTAACCATTATTAATTATATTTATATAATTTCTATTGTATATAAATATAACCAATAATTATAACAAATCATATGTATTATTTATTGTTATTATGTTACTGTCATATTGCAATTACTATGTTATTTACACTATGATGCTATGTTACATTTTATGTGATTTATTTTAAAAGATAAATCGTAGCCAAAAAAAAGTTTGCCTTTTTAATCCTCAACTGACTTTCCCCCCGGTTTACAATAATCTAAAGCCAGAACTCCCTCATTTATACCATGTGTGGTTTCTCAGACACTGAGATCCCTCAACTAGTCAGGAATGGTCATGTCCCTTTATAGTGTTACAGGAAAACTACCCAAGATTTGGGCAAAAGTGGAGTCGCATGACTGTATACAGAAAATATTTAAAAAGAGTAGCTAAGTGACTCAGTGGATAGAGAGCCAGGCCTGGATATGGAAGGTTCTGGGTTCAAATCTGTCCTCATATACTTCCTAGTTGTATGACCTTTGGCAAGTGACTTAGCCACCATTGCCTAGCCCTTACTGCTTGTCTGCTTTGGAATCTAAGTATTGATTCTAAGACAGAAGACAGGGTTTGTTTGTTTTTTAAGAACAATATTTACAGAATAAATACAAAGTAGTTAAAGAGGGAGGGCACTAACAGTAAGAGAGATTAGGAAAGATTGAGTGTAGAAGATGTGTCCAAAGAGAGGGATTCTGTGAGACAGAGCTGAGGAGAAGGGTAGTCCAACCAAAAAAAAAAAAAATCAACCAAAGCAAAGCACAGATAAGTGAGATAGAGAGTCCCATGAGGCTCAGAGAAGGGTCAATTTGGCTGGATTAAAGAATGTGGGAGAGGCAGTTAGGTGGCTGGATAGAGTGAGTGCCAGTCCTAGAATCAGTAAGACTCATTTTTCTGAGTTCAAATCCAGCCTCAGACACTTCTTAGCTTTATGACCCTGGGCAAGGGTCACTTAAACTTGTTGGCCTCAGTTCCCTCATCTCTAAAACAAGCTGGAAAAGGAAATGGCAAACTATTCTAATGTCTTTGCGGAAAACCCCCAAATGAGGTCATGAAGAGTCCAACAAGAGAGGAAAGATAAGTTGGGGCCAGTTCGTAAAAGGTTTTAAAAGCCAAACAGACGAGTTTCAATTTTATCCTAGAATCATTAGGGAGGAACTTGGGTTTTTTTAGTATGGCAATGACATGGTCAGACCTGTCTTTTAGGAAAATCCCTTTGCACCTCTAGAAAGGATAAATTGAAGAGGGGAATGACTTGACTCAAGGAAACCAGTTAGGGAGTCATTGCAATTACCCAGATGGCAGCTGAAGAGAACTGAATGAAGGAAATGATTGTGTGGGGAAAAAAGAAAGGAATTACCATGTGACCTCAGATCAATCACTGAGCCTCCCTGGACCTCAGTCTCCCTATCTGTAAAGTGAGAGGTTTGGAATAAAATCCTTTCCAGTTCTAAATGTATGATCCTTTGGCTCTTCCATTTTAATTTTCTTTTATATCCACCATACTGGCAGATAGAAGCACTTACATTTTGGCTTGTTTGTTGAATCCCAAAACAGTATTATTTTTTGGTTTATCCTTCACAAGAGGTCTTCCAAGGGAAAAAAAATATTTCAGTAGCTAAATTTGTTCTGGGAGACTGAATTAATGCACACCTATAGTGTTAAAAAAAAATCAATATCCAATTAGGCTCATGTTCCCTTGAGATGTGCTTTTTATTGACATTCTGTCAAGATGGTCGGAACTCCCTTGAATTATAACCATCAGTATATAATATTACTCAAATGACACTTAGCATAGACGGCCTTGACTTATAGTTGTTTAATTTGAGGAAGGGACAGATGTGTGGTCTGGACCTACAATTTTTTCATTGTGAAACTTCCTATAAGAAAATTCCCTTTATCTATATAGATCACCTCATCTTAGAAAGTTGTCTGGGTCACCTAGGAGGGAAGTGACTTGCTGAGTTTCACACAATCCGTCCCCTCAGAAAACTCCCTAAGACTCTTCTGGTAGGGCTCTTTTGCTCACAAAAAGTCCCTATACAATAAAATCATAAATCCAGACCACACATCTGGTCCTTCCTCCTTCAAATTAAATAACCACAACATAGAACAGTCTGTGATGAACACCATGCAAGCAATTACATATATTGACAGCTATAACTCAATAGTCTTGTCCTGTCTGACAAAATGACAATAAAATCACATCCCAATGGAAATTAAGTCTAATCGAATATTGATTTTAACACTATGTGCCCATTAATTCAGTCCCTCCCCCCCAAAATAGATTTAGCTACTAAATTATTTGCTTTGAAGATATCTTATGAGAGATAAGCCAAAATTAATGTTCTCTGCTGGCTACATTGCCCTGAGCAACTTCCCTCCTTTCTCAGTCCCCTAGATAGCCCTCTGAGTTGTCAGGAAAAGTTTCTCTCCAAGAGAAAATTCCTTACTTTGTAAGCACCTTACACTAAGAAATCACATGTCAAGCCTATGTCTCTCTCCTATGATTTTAATTTGAATTCAGACATCTTTTAATGTTCTTTTCTTTACATTTCTATCGCCACTATGTATGTTATTCTCCCAATTCTGCTTTCTTTGTTCTGTATCAGTTGATATTTCTTTCATTTCCTGGAAATTTCCCTATTTATCATTTCTTATAGTGCAATAATAAATGATACTTCATTATATTTATGTCACAATTTGCTTAGTTATTCTCCAGTCAATTCCTCTTTTTTCTAGTTCCATGCCACCATGAAAAAACTTCAATCCACACTTTTCCTTCTGTTCTTTTTTTTAAAACCCTTACCTTCTGTCTTAGTAACAACTCTAAGACAGAAGGTTAGGCAAATAGGGTTAAATGACTTGCCCAAGCTTGCACAACTAGCAATGTCTGAGGGCAAATTTGAACCCATACACTCCAGACCCCGTGTCTGATGCTCTATCCACTGAGCCACCTAGATGCCCCTTCCTTTCTGTTCTTGACTTGCTTAGGATATAAAGATAGTAGTTATTACAAATCAGTAGTGATTACCTTTATCACTTGTTTGTGTTGCCTCCCCCATTAGATTGTGAGTTTTTTAAGAGCATGGACTGCTATTTGACTTTCTTTGTACCCTAAGCACTTAGCACAGTATCTAGTACATAGTAGGTATTTTTTAAATGTTTCTTGACTAATTAGTGGAATCCTTGTGTCAAGGAGAATGAATAATTTATTTGTTTTTATCACATATCCCAAATTGCTTTATCAAACAGTTGAACCGATTCACCACTCCAATGGTGAATTTTTTTTAACACTTACCTTCTGTTTCCATATCAATTATAAGACAAAATGGTCTCAAGAGTTAAGCAATCAGGGTTAAGTGATTTGCCCCAGGTCATACAGTTAGGAAGTATCTGAAGTCAAATTTGAACCCAGGTCTCCCAACTCCAGGCCTGACACTCTATCTAGTGTACTACTTAACTGTCCCCAAGGATGGGATATTGTGCCTGCCTTTCCACAGCCCTGTCAGCATTGATTTTTTCCATCATTTCATCCTCTTTGACAATATGAGGGAAGCATCAGAATTATTTACATTTGCCTTTCTCTTATTATTACCAATTCCACAAGAATCTTTTAAAGATCATTTACTAAATTATTAGGAGTTGCCTTCACATATAAAATCACAGATCTTTAAAGTATTCCAGCATTATATCCCCCTGACCCAATCTTACCCCTATTTTTTTCTGAGCCACATTCTAAGTCTTCTCTTCTACAGGCTCAGCATTTCTAATTCCTTCAACTCTTCCATATTAAAGATAATTTCCAGGTTCCTCACCACCCTGATTGCCCTTCTCTAGATACACTTGACTTCACTGCTTTGCCTTAAATGTGATGCCCCAAATTAAACTCAGTGATACAGGAATAGTCTGAATAAAACAAGTGAATAAAGGATTATTGATTCTCAAGATCAGATGGCTATACTTCCATAAATGCAGCCTAAATTTGCATTAGGTTTCTTAGCAACCATGTAAAAATAATGCTAATTATCTAAAGTGCACATAATAAAATACTTCAAATGTCATAAAAATAATTGCAATAACAGGAGTGCACATTTACAAAATGCTTTAGAGCAGTACTGTCAAACTCAAATAGAAACAGGGGTTACTAAGTCATACAAAAGGATTCCCACAAGCTACATATTGACTTAGAAAACTTGCACAAGTTTATATGCTTCTTTTAAAATTTTAATTCATAAATATATAGGAAGTACAGTTTAATCTGGCTTAGACCACACTCAGGAATGTTGTGACCCACATGACCATTTGATACTTCTAGTATATAGAGGGATAGGGAGCGACCCAGTGATTTCATTGATATAGGGAACTCCCGGCTAAGGAAATTCCCTCTATCAGGGCAGAATAACACATTTTCTGAGACCTATAGTCTTATAGAGCTCTGAGGAGGTGAAGTTACTCATTCAGAGTCACAATCAACAAGCATCAGAGGTGGGATTTGAACCCACATCTTTCTGGGTCCAAGGCTATTTATCTCTTATACTACATATCTACAAGTATATGTTAAGCTTTGAATTTACAAAGCACACATCATTTCATCCTCCCATCAGTCCTTTGGTCCAATAACATTATATTGTTGCTTCAGCACTAAACTTGTGGTTGACTAGAACTCCCAAATATTTATCACAGGACTTGCTTCCAAATGTTTTGTCATGTTATTTTA
Source organism: Gracilinanus agilis (assembly GCF_016433145.1). Lineage (NCBI taxonomy): Eukaryota > Metazoa > Chordata > Mammalia > Didelphimorphia > Didelphidae > Gracilinanus > Gracilinanus agilis. The sequence goes on from NC_058134.1 coordinate 238,092,481, forward strand.
CTTGTGTTCCTGAAGCTTAGCCTGGTATTATCTGTCAATTAAAGTTTCTCTTTCTTTATTCAGTTCATTGAGTAAAAATAATGACTAAAATAGAGCCATGAGTAGAGCTCTATGGCCAACCATTAAAGACTTCCTTCAAGCTGGCATTGATCCATTAATCAATACTTCTGTAGTGCAGTTATTTAACAGGTTATACATTAACTCTTTATCTAGTTGTACATTACAAGCAGACTATCTTATCCATGAAGATGTAAGGAAAGACTCTGGCAAAACCTTTGCTGAAATCAAGATACAGCTTCACTTTTTCTGTTGGTCAACAAGTCCAGTAACACGAGCCAAAAAGATTAGATCACTAATATGGTATAACTTGTTTTTAATTAGCCAATAATGTTAGCTCTAGGTGAGCAGCCTTTTCCTCCTACATATTTCTAGATTTTTGATAATCAATAGTAAAAGTTTTCTGGAGAGTCACATAAGACTTACCAATCTTGCCTTTCCAGAATTCACAGCTTCTCTCCTTTTCTTTTTTTAAACCCTTACCTTCCATCTTGGGAAAAATACTGTGTATTGGTTCCAAGGCAGAAGAGCAGTAAGGGATAGGGATTGGAGGTTAAGTGACTTGCTCAGGGTCACACTGCTAGGAAGTTCCTGAAGCCAGATTTGACTCCAGGACCTCCCATCTCTATGTCTTGCCCTCTATGCACTGAGCCACTTTGCTGCCTCTGCTTCTCTCCTTTTTGGAAATTAGCATAGAGGAGGCCAGTGACTCTGTTGGCAGGGAAGAGAGCAAAGGTAACCAGCCCTACTTAGCCCCTTTCATTCTTTTTCCTAATGTGAAACTTGCCCAAATCGTTATTGGCATGGAGGATTACAAGGAAATTAAAAGGAATTTTCTTTCTCTAAGTCAGACAAGAGACTGAATTCACCAACTATTCCTCAAGCAGGAACATGAGAATTGATAAGAAAGACTTAAGTGCCTACAGTCTTCTCTAAGTAGTTAACTGGATATGACCACCTGGATTCTAAATTAAAGAAGATCTGGAAACTCTGGGACGTGGAGCTAAAGAGCTGAATAGGCTCCTCGCACTGAAGGGGAAACAGGCTTCTTCTCAGCTGAAGAGAAGCAGATGGCAGAGAAAAAAAGTTAGAAACAGCCTACAGCTCAGTGGAGACAGTCTACAACTCAGCAGAAAGGAAAGCAGGAAGTCTAGTGTCACCATCAGAGAACATTAGCATCACTGCAAGGGAACCGGCTATCGACACTGAAGGTCTAGAGTTTAAAGTCACAAAGAAAATGACTGAGATTCAATCAGAGTTTGAATTCAGACCCAGTTCTCCTAACTACTTCATTTTCCATTATACCTCCTTCTCCGACTATAATAGTTATTGAACGTGTACTAAGAAAGTCAAAGCACAAATATTATGAGGGAAGGATGAAATATTTGGCCACTAAAACCTCAGCTTCCTAATTTGTTTTTTTTTAGATTAGCTGACTCAGGTAATGGAAAGGTAATGGAAAAAGATGAAACATTATATAAGGGAACAGTAAGCAGGACATTTGGCTGGAACATATGTGGGGCAGTACTATCTAACTGGAACTTGGATTGGAAAGAAAGGCTAAAGTCAGATTGTGAAGGGCTTTCAGTGTTAAACAGAAACATTTATATTTATTCCTGGTGGAAAACAGGAAACCACAGAAGCTTCTTGAAGAGAACAATGACATGATCAGAATTGTACTTTAGGAATATTAATTTTTTTCCACATTTTTTAGAATATTTTTCCATGGTTACATTATTCATGTTCTCTCCCTCCCATCTTTCTCTCCCCACTCCTGGAGCTGACAATCGCTTCCACTGGTTTATATATGTCTTATTACTCAAAACCTATTTCCGTATTATTCATATTTGTAATAGAGTAAACTTTTAAAACCACAACCCCAAATCATATATCCATATAACCAAGTGATAGATCATGTGTTTTTCTTCTACATTTCTACTCTTATCATTTTTTCTCTAGCTGTGGATAGCATTCTTCTTCATAAGTTCCACAGGATTGTTCTTGATTAGTAGCAGAGTCTATTACACTTGATCATTCCACAATGTTTCACTTTCTGTGTACAATCTTCTCCTGGTTCTGGTAATTTCACTCTGAATCAGTTCATGGAGGTCTTTTCAGTTTGTATAGAAATCAAGCAGTTCATCATTCCTTATATATATAACACAATAGTATTCCATCAACATCAGATACCATAGTTTGCTGAGCTATTCCCCAAACGAGGGACACCCCCTCATTTTTCAATTTTTTGCCATCACAAAAAGCACAACTATAAATATTTTTGTACAAACATTTTTTAATCTCTTTGGGGTACAAACCCAGTAGTGGTACAACTGGATCAAAGGGCATACAATCTTTTAAAGCCCTTTGGGCAGTGCCAAATTGTCTTCCAAAGTGGTTGGATCAAATCACAACTCCACCAGCAATGCATTAGTGTCCCAATTTTGCCATATACCCTCCAACATTTGTTATTTTCCTTTACTGTCATATTGACCAATCTGGTAGGTATGAGGTGATAACTCAGAATTGTTTTGATTTGCATTTCTCTAATCAAAAGGGAAGGAATATTAATTTAGTAGCATGCAGAAGATGGATTGTAGAGGGGAGAAACTGAATGCACAGAGAGCAGAATTGTTTTGATTTGCATTTCTCTAATCAAAAGGGAAGGAATATTAATTTAGTAGCATGCAGAGGATGGATTGTAGAGGGGAGAAACTGAATGCACAGAGAGCACTTGCTTCAATTATCTAAACAACAAGGAATGAGAGAGGGCAGCTAAGTAGCTCAGTGAATACATAACCATACCTAGAGATGGGAAGTCCTGGATTCAAATCTGGATCAGACTCTTCAAATAGTTATGTGACCTTGGACAAGTCACTTAACCCCCACTGCCTGGCCCTTACTGCTTTCTGCCTTGGAACCAATACATTGTATTAATTCTAAGACAGAAGGTAAGGGTTTAAAAAAAGAAGAAGTAATAAGAGTCTGGATTAGAGTAGTTGTGGTATGAGTAGACAGGGTGAATGTGAGAGATGTTGAGAATATGTATTCAAACAAAACTTGACAACTAATTAGATCTGGGAAGTGAGTTAGAATTAAGGTTCTCTTAGTCCTACATATATAAATATATGTATGTATATCTACATACACAGATATCTATGCATATATGTATACAAAGATATAGAATTATAAATATATAAACACATAATGACTCAGCATGTTCTAATGAATTTGGAGGCATGACACCTTAGGTTATTCCTTTGTCAATTTACCTGTGTTATCTTGAGAAACTCATATAACCTATTGGACCTCCAGTTTCCTCATCTATAAAATCAGATTAGATAATTCCATTGTCTGAGAAGTCCTTTATGGTTCTAGATCTATGAGCCTCTGACCTATTTAGTGGAGATAATTTTTCCTCAAATAAGCCAATGAAATCACAGGAATGGTCAAAATAAAATAAAGTATTTTAAAGAACATTCTGGGCATACCCCCCAAAGTCTCCTCAAGGCCACTATGAGGAAGGAACAGGGAGGACTGTGCAGTGATTTGTTCTCACAGTTCACATCTTCCCATTCACCCAGCTGAGTGAAAGATTCCAGGATGTTCTTCATTCACTAAGTTTAAGAAAAAAGTTTGATTCAGTTATAATAAAAAACAACCATAAAAAGAATTGGCATGTATGTAGAAGCATACAGAGCATCTGCCCCCTTAAAAAAATCCTTATTTTCTATCTCAGAACCGATAGTAAGTACAGGTTCTAAGACAGAAGAACAATAAGGGCTGGGAAAGTGGTTTTAATTGTGTGACTTACCAAGGGTCACATAGCTAGGAAGTATTTGAGGGCACATTCGAAACTAAGACCTCCCATCTCCAGGTCTGGCTCTCTCTCCATTAAGCCACATAGCTGCCTCCTTAGTATCAATTCTAAGCAGAAGAGCGCCAAGGGCTAGGCAATCAAGGTTAAGTGACTTGCTAAGAGTCACACAACTAGTAAGGGTCTGAGGTCAGATTTGAATACATTGCCACTTTTCAATATAACAATCTGATGTTGTCATCCTACCCAAGGACTTTCCCATACAGTAGGACCTGCCAAACTTGAACTCTGAGAGTATAGTCCTCCAGACACCAAATTCCCCTTCAGATCATGAGAAGGCATCCAAGTAGGATATTATTTTTCTTTGTCATTGTTGAGGTGGTGGTGGTGGTAGTCTTAACAGATCTGTGATTCCAATGGTGGAGAATCTCCCAATGAGAAAACTCCATCCACCAGTACAGATTAGGACCAGTCTAACTATTTTAGAGACTTCCCAGAGGCACTGAGAAAACTGAGAAAAAAAATATGACTCGTTCTGAGCCCCATAGTCTATGTATGCTAAAGGCAGAGCCTGAGATCCCAAATCTTTCTGACTGTAGGATTGATTCTCTGTCCACTACATCATGACGTCTTCCTTCCTTCCTTATTTTATAGCCTACAAGGAGTCATGAGTGTTCTTGAGGAGGGAAGTCTCATGATTAGCCCTGGGCTTTTTAGGAAGAATATTGGGTCAGCACAAATGGACAGGATGAGTTAAAATATGGAGAAGGAGGAGGAGGTTCCAAGGCTATTCCTTGTGAAAACTTTAAGAAGCCACTGACTCCCTTTTCTCTGACCATGATCATATTCTTACTCTAAGCCAGGGCTATGGATGCTTCAGAAAGAATTCCTATTCTTAAATGCTTTGATATATTTTAATCCAATGAGCATTTATTTAGTACCTACTATATGCTAAGCAATCTGTTAGGGTTTAGTAACACAAAGTAAGTACTTCTTACTTTCCTGTAATACATAGGAGCTTTCACAGCCCAGAAAGCACATTGGTGACATTGATATCTTTGAATAGAAATAGATTTTGTTAAGGAAACTTTCTGCTTGACAAGGTTTGTGTGTAGCTGGGAGGGAGGCATTTTTTTGAACATAGTTGGAGATAAACTTATAGGGACCATCTCATAGAGTATTCTCTGGAGTTCCCCTGGAAACTTCTGAAAACCTGGAGTGGGGAAGGGATAATATACACGCAAACTAGTCATCAATTAATCACTCAACAATCATGTATTATATGTCCACTATGAGCCAGATACTCAGTGTGTGTGCTTATATTTTAACTCAGCTTGTGCTTATATATGTAGCTATATATAACTGCTGGGCCTAGTGGCCTATGTAAGGTTGGTGCTCTCCCCTCCACCTCCATTAAGGGACCCCTTGACAGCCCTGGTCCCATTCCTCTGGCCTGGGTTCAGTCCTTGGAGCTTGACTACCTAAAGAAGAGCCTGTCTCTTTTTCTTTTCCTCTTTGGCTTTTTTTTTTACATCCCCACTCCAAGGTCCAAGGGAAAATCACTTAAGATTTCAGCTTAGTTCCTATCAGGAAAAAAAGAGAGAAGAAGGAAGGAAGGAAGCTGAAGGAAGGAAGGAAGGAATGAAGGAAGAAGAGAGGGAGGAAGAAGGGAGGGAGGAAGGAGGGAGGGAGGGAAGAAGAGGATGAGGGAGGGAAGGAAGGAGGGAGAGAAGGATGATAAAGTGAAGGAAGAGAAAGAAAGGAAAAAGTAGAGAGGGAGAATGATGATAAATAGATAGGTAGGTAGGTAGAGGATATGAAAGAAAGGAAAAAGAAAGATACATTCAAATCAGATAACCAGATGACTAGAGAAAGATATGATAGATAGATAGATAGATAGATAGATAGATAGATAGATAGATAGATAGATAGATAGATAGATAGATAGACAGACAGACAGATAGACAGATAGACAGACAGAGCTGAAGGGGTAACTGGAAACCCAAGGTCAAGTTTGTCACCCGAGGAGTTGAAGAAAGAACTTTAGAGAGCAAGGTCACTCCTTTTTAGCGTCCACTGAATCAGTATGTTTTTGTTCAATGGCCAGTAAGAGCATTGCTTCTTCATATCAAAGTGGTGTCAATACTGAGCCACAGGTTTCCAGAAGTTTCCAGGGGAATACAGAGAATACTCTATAAGATGGTCCCTATAAGTTCATCTCCAACCATGCTCAAAAAAATGCCTCTCTCCCATCTACACACACACGTTGTCAAGCAGAAAGTTTCCTTAACAAAATCCATTCCTATTCAAAGATATCAATGTCACCAATGTGCTTTCTGGGCTATGAAAGCTCCTATGTATTACGGGAAGTAAGAAGCTCCTAGGTAACATGAAATCAAATTGTAGATGATATTTGCAGAAGGTTATTGTGAAGCATAATCCACTTAAGCAGAGTAGTATGAAGTAGTCTGGTTACTGACCAATGATGACATCCCTTTTTGCCCAGATATTCATTGATGGCTCATCACCCTATTAACTCCGATCCCCCAGGGGGCCCAGGATAATTGCATGGGGACCTCTGTTTACTGCAGCCAGGGCTGGCATGCTATATGACATGACAAGGATCTTTTTTCCTTGAGCAAAGGATCTACATATTAATAGATGAGCAAGGACTTATTGGGTATGCATCGAGTGTGTGCATCCTGTGCTCTACATCCCTCATAAGCTCCCTTTTAGCACAAGAATGAAATAAAACCTCCTCCGGACATTCAAGGACCTCCATAATCTAGCTCCACTCTACTTTTCCAGACATAAGTTCACAGTCCTCCCCATTATGCACTCTATATTCCCCAACCTCAACAATTCATCTTCCAGCTGTCCCCAGATGCTAAGCATGCTGTTTTCTCTTTATCAACTATCTCTAGAGCTCTTTCTCTTATCTCTTCCTTTGCTCTCCTTCACTTCCTTCCCCTTCATTATATTTATCTACTCATCTTATACCTATGCAGCTGTTGGAACACATTGTTTTCATGGCCATCATGGCATTTAGAACATGGTCAGATATCAAAGATGCCAAGGTCATCCACCGCATCCCAGACTGTCACCAACCGTCCTGACTTTTGTCTTGCCACTGGACTTTGACAACTCTGGAAGGAAAAATGAGACTGATGACTTCGTGCAACTCTGCCTCACTTAAATCCAGTTCACAAGCAAGTCAAGACATCACCCCATGATGTCATTAGTCCTCTTCAAAAATGAAGAACAGAAAAAGTATCACCACCTATGAAGCACCCAGGTGGTACGATAGATAGAATGCTAGGCATGGAGTCAAGAAGACCTGAGCCTGAGTCCTGCCTGAGATATTTAATAACTGTGTGACTCCGAGGAAGTCACTTAGCTTCTCTCTGCCTCAAGTTTCTTTTTTTTAATTTGAAATTTTTATTTAATTAATTTAGAATATTTTTTCATGGTTACATGATTCATGTTCTTTCCCTTCCCTCCTCCCACTCCCCTCCCATAGCCAGTGCACAATTTCACTGGGTTTTACATGTGTCATTGATCAAAACCTATTTCCATATTATTGATATTTGTACTAGGGTGATCATTTAGAGCAGTGGTTCCCAAACTTTTTTGGCCTACCGCCCCCTTTCCAGAAAAAATATTACTTAGCCCCCTGGAAATTAATTTTTTTATTTTAATAGCAATGAATAGGAAAGATAAATGCACCTGTGGCCATCACCACTCCTCTGGATTGCTGCAGCACCCGCCAGGGGGCAGTGGCACCCACTTTGGCAATGACTGGTTTAGAGTCTACATCCCTAATCATATCCCCATCAAGCCATGTGACCAAGCAGTTGTTTTTCTTCTGTGTTTCTACTCCCACAGTTCTTTCTCTGCATGTGGATAGTGTTCTTTCTCATAAGTCCCTCAGAATTGTCCTGGTCATTGCATTGCTGCTAGTAAAGAAGTCCATTACATTCGATTGTACCACAGTGTACCAGTCTCTGTGTTCAATGTTCTTCTGGCTCTGCTCCTTTCACTCTGCATCAGTTCCTGGAGGTCTTTCCAGTTCACATGGAATGCCTCTAGTTCTTTATTCCTTTGAGCACAATAGGATTCCATCACCAACAGCTACCACAATTTGTTCAGCCATTCCCCAATCGAAGGGCATCTCTCATTTTCCAGTTTTTTGCCACTACAAAGAGTACAGCTATAAATATTTTTGTACAAGTCTTTTCTTATTATCTCTTTGGGGTATAAACCCAGCAGTGGTATGGCAGGATCAAAAGGCAGGCAGGCAGTCTTTTAAAACCCTTTGTCAGCCTCAAGTTTCTGCATCTGCAAAGTGGGGACAATAAAGCACCTACCTCACAGAAGTTGTCGTAGGAATTAAATGAGATGATATGTATAAAGCAATCTGCAAAATACTTAGTTCGTTATAAATAGTAGTGATGATCATGATTTCCCCATCTCCAAACCAAGAAGTATTTTATCAGGCATTTTCTATGTGTGCTAGGTGCCAGACATACAAGAGAAAAAATAAAATGGACTTTGCCCTCAAACAGCTTATATTTTATGGGAAAGATGCCATACACATAAGCAGGTATTTTACAAAATGTACAAAGGTGATTTTTTTTTTCAGAGAAGGCAATGGCATCAAAGAGGATATAAATTCCTTAAGAGCAGGGGGTATAGGAGTAGCTGGGTGGCTCAGTGGATTGAGAGCCAGGCCTAGAGATGGGAGATCCAGGGTTCAAATCTGGCCTCAGACACTTCCTAGCTGTGGGACCCTGGACAAGTCACTTGACCTCCATTGCCTAACACTTATTGCTTTTCTGCTTTGGATCCAATACTTAGTATTGATTCTAAGACAGAAGGAAAGGGTTTAAAAAATCTTTAAATCTGGCAAATCTGGATCCCGGGGGTCAACTTGGAAAGTATAAGGTGGCATCTGGAACAGAAAAGAACTTTATTCTACAACAGGGCACCCAGTTAGAGTGAAAAGGATAAAATGTTTTTGAAATCCAGGCCAGAGGTTTCGAGATTCTTTTCTGGCTATCTAAGATTGAATAAAACCAAGGAAATATACTGGTATGATGGATGAATAGCTAAAAAGCCCAAATTTGTAGGCATTTACACAGACTGAAACTCAGCACTGAGTAGGGGTTGCTTCCACTGCTAGTTCTTCAATGTGAAATTTAAACTGTTCATCTCTCAAGCATCCAAGGCAGAAATAATACAGAATGATCCTTTTTGTACTCGAGAAGGTTCATGATCTCATTCGCATGGCTAGGTGCTTATCCACTTTATGGAGGTTGTACCCCATCCGTGGCTAAGTAGATATTTCATCATGAGTTATTGAAGAAAAAAAAATGGCCCCCTGGTGCCAAACCTCAGCTGGCCTCTCCTCACTTCGAGAGACCGGCTCTCGAGTGCCAGAGAAGTCCAACAGCGGGCTGTACTCAGACCCTTTCCAGCTTGGCATCACCGGCATCGTCGAAAGGAAGCCAAGGTCACCCCTGCGCCATGATGACTCATTGGAATTGGACATTGGAGGAGACATGCAAAATGAAAGATTAAGGAGAGATATTTCATAGTTGTTTTTTATTTTTTTATTTTTATTTTTTTAAACATTTATTAATATTTGTTTTTAACATAGTTACATGATTCATGCTCCTACTTTCCCCTTCACCCCCTGCAACCCCCCACCCATGCCGACACCCATTTCCCCTGGTTTTAACATGTGTCATTGATCAAGACCAATTTCCAAATTGTTGGTGGTTGCATTGGTGTGGTAGTTTCGAGTCTACATCCTCAATCATGTCCACCCCAACCCATGCGTTCAAGCAGTTGTTTTTCTTCTATGTTTCCTCTCCTGCAGTCCTTCCTCTGAATGTGGGCAGCATCTTTACCATAAATCCCTCAGAGCAGTCCTGGGTCATTGCATTGCTGCTGGTACAGAAGTCCATTACATTCGATTTTACCACAGTGTATCAGTCTCTGTGTACAATGTTCTTCTGGCTCTGCTCCTTCATAGTTGATTTTGATATCCATTCTATGAATTTTTTTCACCCATAGGACAGACAGACAGCTTTAGCATTCTAATTGTGTTTCACTTTAGGCCAAGATCAAAATGAATCCCTGATAATCAGACGGCAAGGTCCAAGCTCCAGGGTCCAGGGACACACAGGGCAATAAAGGGGAAGTGAGTGAATTGGGAAAGAATCAAGGAAAATTGAGAAATAAAGACCATGTAGAGTGTTGAAAGGTTGGTCTAGAACAGTGATGAGCAAACTACAGCCAAGGGCCAGATGTGGCCCTCTGAAATGTTCTATCCAGCTCCATGGAATTATTCTTAATCTGACGAATACAATGATGGATACAATACAAGGAAACTTGGAAAGAGTTGTCTTAGAAACAGACTGACAGATGAGCATTTCCTTTCCTTTAGCCCCCTCTTTAAAAAGTTTGCCCATCACTGGTCTAGAAAGAAGAGACAATGGAAGAAGATAAGGGACAGTCATGGAAAAGCAAGAATGAACTATATTGGATGTTTTCCATCCAGTTTAGTATTTATTAAATACCTGCCACTGGCAAAGCACTGAGCTAAGGGCTAGAGGTACAAAAGTAAGAACCAGCACTGTCCTTGCCTCCGTGGAGCTTACCATCTAATAGGTAGGATAAGAAATGAACACAGACTAGTAGAATGTGATAGGAGAAAAAGTGAAATCTAGGCAAAGTGCTAATTCAGGATGAGAGAATAAATAAATAAAGTGAAGCAATTATTGACCTCCTGCTGCGTTCCAGATACTGTACTATGTGCTAGAGATACAAGGAGAAAAATGAACTTTAGGGTCTTGGCAAAGGATTCCATTTCTTACAAGGCATAGATAAGGTTATCTGTTACTCCAGGGCAACCAGGTGGTGCAGTAGATAGAGGTCTGGGCCTGGAGTCAGGAAGACTTGAGTTCAAATCCAACTTTAGACATTTACTTAGCTGTGTGACCCTGGGCAAGTCACTTAGCCCTGTTTGCCTCCATTTCTTCATCTGTAAAATGAATTAGAGAAGGAAATGACAAACCACTCCAGTGGTTTCTTAATCAAGAAAACCCCAAATGGGGTCATAAAGAGTTGGGCAGGACTGAAAAACTATTAAACAACCTATTAGGGGGCAGCTGGGTAGCTCAGTGGAGTGAGAGTCAGGCCTAGAGACTGAGGTCCTGGGTTCAAACCCGGCCTCAGCCACTTCCCAGCTGTGTGACCCTGGGCAAGTTACTTGACCCCCATTGCCCACCCTTACCAATCTTCCATCTATGAGACAATACACCGAAGTACAAGCGTTTAAAAAACAAAAACAAAAAAAAAACAACCTATTACTCCAGGAGACTCACTATATAACGTTTTTGTTATTTCTCTATTCAGAAGCCATATTATGCTGAAATGTCCTTTCTTCTCATTGCAAATGAAAAACTAAGAGCCACACAGTGAGTTAAGTCTCTAGTAATTGCTTTCTTCTCTTCTGTTACTTTGTTCTATTCCCACAGTATTTCTATATACATAAAAGATGGGAAAACTGGACTCATCCTAATTTAGCAATTTTCTATCACCGATCACTATCCTCTCCCTCCTTAGCAACATCTGGCTGCCACTATCAGATGGAGGGGTCTGAGAGAAGAAGATTCAAGGTAAAGGGACTGGGAAGGTGGAGACAGAAAACAATGAAAAGGAATGGGATTGTCTTCTTCCTAGAAACTCAAGAAATTCCTTCCTGGGAACTGTCTTCCTTCTCAGAAGAGGGCAAGAAAGAGGACAAAAAAAAAAGGCTAATGCTTATTATTTCTCCTGTTTCTCTTTATCTCGCTACCAAATCCAGGGAACTGAGGTACAGAATCCCCTGTTGTTATTTTGATGTGAATGATTTCAGAAATGAAGAGTTTCCTGGGGCCTTGATGACAACAGAATGGTCAGCTGAATCATTGTCCCATCTAAGTAACCAATTCTACTGGCAGAGGAAAGAACTTTAGGAAGAACAAAGCAGAAAGTCTCTGACATATATTGCTTGCAGGGAGAAGAACAGGGATGAAAATAAGAGAAAGAAATCAATTATGAAATAATTTAGAGAGAGGAAGTGTAGCATAATAGATAGGGTGCTAGTCACGACACTGGGAAGAATTGGGATCGAATCCAACCTGTAGGACTTGATTCTATAGGATTCTGCCTATAGGACCTTGGACAAGTCATCTAACCTTTCAAAACTCTAGACAACTCTAAGACTTTAAGTTGCAGAAAAGGGGCTAACTTGCTTTAGAAGAGAGAATTTCCTCATCTGGGAGTTCTCTATATAAATGAAATCAGAAGTTCATCCCCTAACCCACAAAATAGTATCCAATAACTATTACAGCACAGTTCATCAAACCCAGTCCAACAGGAAAGACAACTTTAACCAAAATTCAACAAAATATGGTGTTTGAGATACAGTAGTATTAATTTAAGCAATGCTGCATTTCGAGAGTGCAAAAATCAAGTAGCTCTGGAGAAAGTACTATAAATATTTTGGATCTCCATTTTGGGGGGTTATGCAGATGTTTTAGCCATTTCTGACTCTGGTGCTTTCTTGGCTGAGATTCTGGATCAGTTTGCCATTTTCTTCTCCAGCTCATTTTACAAATGAGGAAACTGAGGCAAATAACATTAGTTGGCTTGCCCAGGGTCACACAGCTATTAGGCAGCTAAGGTCAGATTTGAACTCACAAAGATGAGTCTTCCTGACTCCAGACTTAGCCCTCTATCCAGTGTGGCACCTATGAAGAAATAGCCTTGGTGGGCTTGTGGATCTTGCCAAGGGTCACCCAAACAAGAAAGTTTCAGAGCTAGACTTCAAACCCAGATGTTTATCGATTCCAGTGTAATGAATTCCATTCTGCCCCCTGCTTCTTTCATACCAATCAAACCATCTGTTGTTGAAGGTTAGTAGTAAGTCCACTAATGGATTCTACAGCCCCCAACACTAACACATCACTGGGAAACACAGAGAGAATACTAAAGCTGTTCAAAAGCACTGGGGTGGGGGAAAGGACTCATACAATGGATTTCAAAGTCAAATACAAAGGATTCTTTTTCATCTATCATTCTGTGCACATTCTACGCACATCCAATGAGTCATGATGTTGGAGAGGAATTCTTAGAGGCTATACCAGCAGATCACAAGCTATGGCAGGTCCTCCCCAGAAGGAAAGGCTTTTAGTATTAGCCCCATAATCGACTGCCAGTGAGAGCAGAGAGACTTAGCAGTTTGGGCTTCAGGTGGCCATTGGGTTTTTTCTTCAACAAATGATTAAGAGCCATATTTTAAGGCACAGAAGGATTGCAATCTAGGGGAAAAAAGGCAGAGTATCCATATGGATGAGATTAAGAGCCTTTTCAAGTATCATAATGTGTTCCACTGCCCTGGAGGCCTGAAATTTTCACTTTGGGCCAAGACTAAAATGAGTCTCTGACAACGAGGCAACAAGGTACAGATCCTCCAGGGATGCTGAACAATTGGCTGAGATGGGGGATGGATGGAGATAGAGAAGAGCTGCAGAAAATCAAGAATTGGCGATCTTATATGTTTTCCATTAAGTGGAATTATTTATTAAGTACTTTCCATGTGCAGAGAACTGAGCTAAATGGAAGAGATACAATGATACTTTTTTAAACAAAAACTGTACTATCTCTGTCCCCCAAGAGCTTACGATCTAGTAGGCACATACTGCCTGGCACATAGTAAAAGCCTGGGAAGTATTCATTGACTTGACAAGAAACAAAAGTATAATTAAAGGAAAGGAGAGTTCTAAACAAAGAGCTATGAGTATAAGGAACAAATGAATGAAAAAAAGCATTTATTTAGCACTTACTAAGTGGCCGCCACTTTGTTAACCTTTTGTCATTAGGTTGCTTCAACCATGTCCAGCTCTTCATGACCCTATTTGGGGTTTTCTTGGCAAAGATATTGGAATCGTTTGCCATCTCCTTCAGCTCATTTTACAGATGAGGAAACTGATTGTAAATAGAGTTAAGTGACTTACCCAGGGTCACACAGCTAGTAAGTGTCTGAGGCCAGATTTGAACTGAGGAATTGAGTCTTCCTGACTCCAAATCTGGTGCTCTGTCCAAGGAACCATCTAGCTGCCCTTTTAAGTACTAGGGATAACAAAATCAAGTTAATCTCTACCCCTAAAGAGTTTATATTCCAACTGAGGAGTAGAATGATGACCAGGGAGGGGTGTTTTGCTCTGGGAAATATCAGAGATGGTAAATGGAACAACAGAACTTTGATTACAATTGTCAAATGAAAAAGATAGGGAAGAGATGGAAAAGGTAATGCTCATTTTAAGTCAGTCAAAATGTCTCAACCATCATTTTTCAAGCAGCCTTGTTTACAGAAGCAAGAATCACATTTAATTAATGGCTCTGTGTGTCATATCTCTGATTGCCCTATATTCATATCAACATATTGATTCAGAAAATATTAAGTGCCATGTGCTATTTGGGAGATAAATGAAATGCAGTGTCATTTACATATATTTGAGAAATTCCATTGGATCCAAGCAATGTCAAGAGATCTAGAGGAAATCTCCTAGTGGCCCTTTGGCAGATTTGTGGTAGGACATGGACAAGAGTATCATAATCATTACGGGCTATCTCCATACCATGCCTTCTCCAAATGGACTATCATCTCCACCTGCTTTACTCAAAAACTTAGACTATGGTCCCTAAAACCACCTTGGGCTCTCATAAGCCAGATTTAATCTTTCTTAATTGTTTCACTAAAATGATCTCAAGAGGCTGATTTGGGAGCTTATTGATTATATCAGGATTATTGGTTAGGCAAGCAACATAACCGATAATGTGATATAGTCTCCATGGCTCTCTTGCTACCAGAAGACTACTGGAACTGCATCTGGTAGCCCAATAAATAGATCTTTAGGAGTTCGTTATTCAGTCCCTCCTTTGACCATCCCAAGAAAATTTTAATTGGTGATACCTAATTAAGAAATGGCCTATCAGACCCGCAGGCCTTCCCCAAAATAACAGGTAAAGTTTTGTCCATAAGGAAAAAACCTCCCTCCCTTTCATTTCTTAGTAAAATCCCATTAGAAGAAAGACATTCCTTGGGATTCCCAAGGATAAAGAAAATGCAAAAAGCATCAGACTATATGGTATCCAGACACAGGAATATACAGTAATTCTCCCTAATATAGAGGAATTAATACAATAAAAGAAAACTCAACTCTCACATATTTTATATAATCAAGATCGACCATTACAGCTTCAGTCATCCTCTTTATCATTTATTTAGTCGTGAGTCCTTCTCCATTCAGAGATCAAAAAGTAATTTCTTTTTTGCTTCTCAATCTGTTTATATTGTGCCCTTTGATAGCTAGGTCAGGTTTCCAAGTAGAGCTTATCTTAGTAGATGGTGTGAGATGCTGGTCAAAACTGAGTTTCTGTCAAACTGCTTCCAGTTTTCCCAGCAGCTTTTTGTCAAGTGGTCCTCACTTCAGGACTTGGGTCATTGCATTTACCAAACAAATTGCTTCTGTGTATTGTATGCTTAATCTGTAACTCTGCTCAACCTATCAACAAATTCTCTTAATTATTACTGCTCTGTAGTATGGTGTATCTAATATTGATAGCCCCTTGTCTCACTTTTTCCATTTTTGCCCTTGAGATTCATGACCTTCTGTTTCTCCATCTGGCCCTACAAAATCGTCCTTTGGTGGTTTGATTAGCCTAACACTGAATAAGCAAACACATTGAGGTAATATGCTCATTTTTATTACATTGGCCCCGACCTGTTGCTGTTCAGTCATTCAATCATGCCCCACTCTTTGTGGCCATGTGGATAACAGCACACCAGCACTGCCCGTGGAGTTTTCTAGGTAAAGATACTAGTTTGCCATTTCCTTCTCCAATGGATTAAGCCAATGATTTGTCCAGGTTCACACAGGTAAATGTCTGAGATCACTTTTGAACCCAGGTCTTTCCAACTTCAGGCCCAGTAACTATCCACAGAGCAACCTAGCTGCCTCCACTGGCCCCAACCTATTAAAAAGCAATAATATTTCTCCAAATACTTAGATCTATCTTTATTTCTGGCTGGGGGGTTGGTGGGGGGAGAAACATGTTTCTTAATTGGATTTATATAATTCCTAGGGAGTCTTCATAGATAAACTCCCAAATATTTTATACATTCTATAGTTATTTTGCCTGGAATTTCTTTTTCTTGCTCTTCCTGTTGGGTTTTATTAGTAATATACAGGAATGTTGACTTATGTGGATTTACCAAGTTGATATTCCAAAAAACACAGGTCTGAACCTGTCACTTCCCTGCTTAAAAGCTCCTGTGGTTCCCTCTTGCTTCTGGGATAAAACACAAACTCTTCTGTTAAGCAGTTAAAGCCCTTCACGATCTGACTCCAACTCATCTTTTCAAGATGATTTACACATTACTCCCCTTTGCTCACTCCACAATCCAGCCAAATTGTCTAGTTGGATCACACAGTCCTCCATCTTCCATCTCCATGCCTCCCCTGCTAGAAATGTATTTCCTTCTCTCCTTCCCCATCTGACACTTCAAATCCCTGTTGTCATTCAGTAATTTTTCAGTCATGTTTGACTCTCTGTGACCCCACTCGAGGTTTTCTTGGCAAAGATACTAGAGTGGTTTGACATTTCCTTCTCTAGCTCATTTTAGAGATGAGGAACTGAGGTAAACAGGGGTAGGTGACTTGTCCAGGATCACACAGCTAGGAAGTGTCCGAGGCTGGATTTGAATTCTTGAAGCTGAGTCTTCTTGTTTCCAAGTCCAGTGCTCTGTCTACTAGCTGCTCCATTTGAAATCCCTGGTTCTCTTCAAATCTCAGTTCATGTCACCTCCTACCTGAGGGTGTTCCTGATCCCTTTAGTCTCTAGTTCACTTCTGAAATTTCACTGCATTTATTTGATTTATATTTTATATTTATTTATATACCCATGATCTAATTTATATATATTTTATATATTACGTATAACATATAATTTATATATTTATTTATTTATCTACCTTCGATTTAATAATATGTAGGCTCCCTAAAGGCAAGGATTGTTTAATCACTTTTCTTGTCTCCTCATCTCTAGTAGTAGTAGGCTCAGTGCCTAGAACTTAATATATAATAACCTTGCTGGGTGACTGAGGGAATAAATGGACGAAGTAAAGAAAGAATGAAAAACAAGCACTGACCTCTCTCATCATTACCAAAGACGACTGTTTTCTTGGTTTTACTCTAGAAAAATTTCGAAAACTAGCTGCTAACCAAGTTTGACCAGATTGACCTGCTAGAGGGTAAATGATTAGAGCACACTTGTGTGACACTACCTCTGTGCACTCATCTTACATTTATAATAATGACAGCTGGGTGGCTCAGTGGATAGAGTGCTAGGCTTGGAATTTGGAGGACCAGCAAATCTGGCCTCAGACACTTCCTGGACAAGTCACCTACCCCAGTTTACCCAGCCCTTACCCTTCTGTCTTAGGGTCATTACTATGAAAGAAAGTAAGAGTTTAAGAAATAAAATAATGAGTGTGTTGGGTGGATTGTGAAGCCAACTTCTTTTGAGTTGTTCAGGAGCTTGATTCAATCACGGTGCTTTTGTCCACAATGGGGAATAACTGGATGATTTGATTATCTGCAGGCAATCCCACTCCCTTTTGAATCCTGCAAAAAGAAGCTAGTGGTGAATCCCTTGGGGAGGAGATGCATTCCTTTATAGTTTGCTCCATATTGGTATTATCGATCAGAAGACTACTGGGCTAAGTTTTCTCCAGAATTGGATCCATCGAGGAGTCTTCTACAAATCTGGGGGTATACATGGAGACATTTTGGGGGGTAAAACTCTAGAGGACTGCTTTTTGTTCTACTGATTAAAACCAGCAAACAATAAACATGATGGCTGATTATCTCTTTTATACCTTTTAGTCAACCATGTGAACTTCTTCCTCGGTGGATTGTCTGCCAATAACCAGGAAAAAGCAAGTTTATATGCTATCAAAGAGTTCATCTGCTCCCAAAGAATTCCTCTCTCCCTCTTTTTTAAAACTCTCACCCTCTGTCTTAGAATCAATACTATGTTCTGGTTCCAAGGCAGAAGAATGGTCAGGGCTATACAATGAGGGTTAAGTGACTTACCCAGGGTCACACAGCTAAGAAATGTCTGAGGTCAGCTTTGAACCCAGCACCTCAAGTAGGCTTGACTCTCCGTTCACTGAACCACCTAGCTGCCCCCAAATTTCACACCTTCTTCAGGAGACAGAGAGAGCAAATTTAGCTTTGGTGTAAGGAGCATCTTCCTAGTAATTTTGCCTGGAATATAGTAGTATCTCAGCAGGTAGAAAGTTCCCTTTTACTGTGACAGCAGCAATGAAGAGATCCACCTTCATGATGGTCCTAGCTATTCCATACAATTGAGCCTGAGCTTGGCATGCCAAAGGAAGACTGCACAAAGAGGTCAGACAGGGAAGAGAGGGGGTAGTTACCCATAGGCTTCGACTCGGTTCTCTAGAGCTCATCCCAGCAACCATGATTTCCAAGGGCGACCGCAGTGTAGCCTCAGCACTAGAATGATAGAGGGCTCTTGCCCTTAGCCAAGGAACTGGATCAATCCCGAAGCCAACGGATTCATGATAAGGAGAAGCAAATCTAGACTTAAGCCTTCATTAGTGCTGTGAATCATGTGAGTTGCTGGCTCCCTACCAACCTCAAATTCTGAATCCTTGCTAGGGGAGTCCCTTCCAGGATGATACTATGATTCTAGATCACTGACTGGGGCTCTGGGAAGGCAGAGACCCACATTAGTTAGAACAGGGAATTCTTGACTATGCACGGACCAGTGGAAGTCCTTTGAGTTTTTTATTAGATTAAATAATAACCGTCCTATGCTCAATATTTTATTAGCTCGGGTGTTTACATATGACTGAAATCTTGGAGATACGAAGTCTAATTTTCCTAAGGGAAATCCCCATTGGGAGCACAAATCAGAATCAGATATTCTGAGGGGAGTTGCTTGGTGGGGGGCAAAATGAGCCCTAGAGTGTAAGTATTCTTGAGAAACTTCCAAGATACAAACCAGGGAGTCCAGAGTTACTTTGGGACATGGGTTTTACCTATGTGCAGCATTTTTGTAATCCTTAATAGGAATACTTAATGTCGGTTCTCATCATCGTTGAAAGCACCTAAATAGATGGTTCAATGGATAGAGCACCAAGCCTGGAGTTGGGAGGTCCTGGGTTCAGATGTGACCTTAGACACTTCCTAGCTGTGTGACCTTGGGTAAATCAATTCATCCCAATTGCCTCGCTTTTACCACTCTTCTACCTTGGAACCAGATACTTAGCATCCATTCTAAGACAAAAGGTAAGAAATTTTTAAAAGAGACAGAGGCAGAGACAGTCAAAGAGAGAGAGAGGATTGGTTGCACATGATACTATCTGTCTAAGGTCCCTTATAACTCCATGAAGCTGTAATGCTAGGACCTTTAAACATAGCCTTGATTTTTATTGTTTATTTGTTTTCCAGTCCTTTTAGCTTTAACTTTATCATTAAGAACAATGTGTAGGTACAAAGCAAGGCTTTGTGAAGTTCTCCTGGGACAAGTCTTCACCCTCCTAGTTTATGACATAGGGGAGGGAAGTTATTGAGGAAAATCCACAGAAAGAACTGAGCAAACAGAAGAATCAAAGCAGAGGTCTGGACGATTTTCAGGAGTAGTGACTGGAGGGTAAATCCGGGGAGATATATATATATTTAGCCAAGTGGATAAAGGAGGACTAGCTAGGAATCCTGGAATTCTCCCCCACCTCCTGCTTTTCTGAAAAGAAGAAAAAGAATCACTGATTTGTGAGACCAACAAGCATTTATTAAATGCCAACTGTGTAACAGCCACGGGGGAATCAAAGGAAAAAAGAAACAAGAAACAAGCTCTTGGTCTCAAGGAGTTTGCATTCTGGGAAGGGAAACAATATTCATTCAGTCAATCAGCAATCTCTCCTGCATGCTAGGCACTGAGCTAGGTGCTAGGCATACAGAGACAAATAAAGAAAAAGAAGCACACTCCTGCTTTCAAGGAACATACATTCTCCTGGGGGGAAATCAAGAGATCCACAAATATTTATTAGGCACCTACTATGTGCCAGGCACTGTGCCAGATGCTGAGGATACAACAAGGAAGAAAAAGTAACAAGTTCCTGCCCTCAAGGAACATATATTCTCCTGGGGAAAATCAATTCACAAATATTTATTAGACACCTACTATGTGCCAACCACAGTGCTAGATGCCAGGGATACAAATACAAAACTATTCCTGTACATGGATATGCAGAGAGAAGTGAATACCAAATCATTTCAAGGGCAGAGTGGTAACAACTAGAAAAAGCCGGGGGGAAAAACAACTTTATGGAGAGAGCACTTGAACTGAGAGATTTGAAGGAAGTTAGAGATCATAGAGTTCAAAGCTCTCATTTTAGAGATGAGGAACTCCAGGTCCAAAATTTGCCAGAGATCACCTAGTCCAAGCTGAGATTTGAATCCAGGTTCTCTAACTCTTGGATTTAGGAACTCACACCACTCCACTCTCCTACTTTTGTTTATTTTAGTAATAACTCCAGAGCAGAAAGCAGCAGGCTTCTTGGAGGTCCAGAGAAGGGTTTCTGGGTTAAACTCTTAAAGAAAAAAATCTTGAAATTTTTTTCAATGAACAAAAATCCTTTTTCTCCCTTTGCCATCCCAAAGGAAAAAAGAAAAGCCAAATTCTTGTAACAAACATGCATTGTCTAGCAAAATAAATTCCTGTATTGGCCGTGTCCAAAAATAAAAAAAATCTATTGAGGTCTTAAAATATTAATTCTCCAAAAGGCAGAGGCTCAGTGATTGCTGAGATTTAGGGTCTTTTCTCAGGGTATCTCCTGAAGCTGTGGTGGAAGGCTTTTAATCTAAGACAGGATTGAATAATGTCAGATCGGAACTTTCCCTAACCAGATTTATCTTTGTCAGCACAAACTATCTCTGGAAATTGTGACCCTGGAGAAAAAGCTGAGTTCTTCCTTTGCCAGAATTTGTTGACCTGAAAATTTAAGCATGTGGGTGCAGCTTGGCACCATCTGGTTTCTGTGTACCTCACTCTCCCTGAGGGTAAACCACAGTAGCTGGGTAGCTGTTGCTGGAAATTTTATCCCCATGGTAGGTGCTGACAAAAGGCAACACGATCCAAGGCACATGGACACTAGAACCTTGAATAAAGTCATAGAGGGCATGTTTATCAAATTTGCAGGTACCATGAAGCTGGGGAGGATAGCAAACTCACTGGACAAGAGAGTTAGAATCCCAAAAGATGTCCAGAGGCTGGAGAACTGGGCTGACTCATTCATTGGGGTTAGTCGATAGGGAAGAACTCAAAGTCTTACACCTGGGTCCAAAATAGAGGTCCAAATAGGATGGAGAAAGTATGGTAAGAAACTATCTGAATGGAGGCAGCTGGGGGGCTCAGTGGGTTGAGAGCCAGACGTAGAGATGGGAGGTCCTGGGTTCGAATCTGGATTCAGATACTTCCCAGCTGTGTGACCCTGGGCAAGTCACTTGACGCCCATTGCCTAACCCTCACCACTCTTCTGCCTTGGAGCCAATACACAGTATTGATATAAGATGGATGATAAGGGATTAAAAAAAATTTAATATCTAAACGTTTCAATGAGCTCTCACATCAGTTCCTTTCCTTCTCTCAGTTACATCTTGGGTTCAGATCCTCAGCAGCTGAATTGTTTTCCCTACATTGTAATTCTCTCCTCACTTCAGTCCTACAGAGATTTTCCTAAAGCATGGGACTCATCAAGGCAATCTCCTAATCAGTAAATAGGTAGCTAGGTGACATAGTGGATAGAGTGCTGGCCTTTGCATTAGGAAGATCTGAGTTCAAGCATAACATCAAACATTGTCTGTGCGACCCTGGGCAAGTCACTTAATCTTTTTTTTTTTTAACCCTTGTACTTCAGTGTATTGTCTCATAGATGGAAGAGTGGTAAAGGTGGGCAATGGGGGTCAAGTGACCTGCCCAGGGTCACACAGCTGGGAAGTGGCTGAGGCCGGGTTTGAACCTAGGACCTCCTGTCTCTAGGCCTGTCACTTAATCTTTTTATGCCTCAGTTTCCTTAGTTGTAAAATGAGGATAATAGTATATATCTCATAGAGTTGTTCTGAGTATCAACTGAGACAACATTCATAAAGGACTTAGCATAGTGCCTAGTTCTTAATAAATTCATCTTCTCTCCCTCAAAACCCTCCAATGGATCCCTATGACCTTTTTCATTTCCTGGCTTGGACCCCTCATTTCAGCCTTATTCTACATTACCTCCCCTTATGTATACTATAAATCAAATTGTCCTCACTATTTTTCATATATATGCTATTCATCTCCCATCTCCATGGCTTTCTATTGGTTATTCTGCATGCCTATCATTCCCTCCCTCCTCAACTCTTGGAATACTTTATTTTCTTCAAAATTTCCCTCAAAGTCTACCTTTACAGGAAGCCTTTCCTGATCTCCCCTTTACCACCTGCTGGATGCCCATGCCTTCATCCTCCAAATCCCTTTTATTTATTTTGCATATATTTGCTCCCCAAAAAACAATGTGACATAGTGGGTAGAAAGCTGTGGGGATCCTGAAGCCAGGAAGACCTGGCTTCAGTTTAGACTCTGAAACCCACTGGCTAAGGGATGCAAGCCACTCATTTCCTCATCTAGGAAATGGGAATAACAATAGAATTACAGCTTGGTGGCTGGAAGGGTCCTTATAAATTATCGTCTTCCTCATTTACAGGTGAGAAATTAAAGGTCCAACCTAGAAATCTGCTTGTTTGATTTTGCATATTTGCTATAAGGATTTTGTTTTTCTTTTTTTCCAATGCAAGAGGGAGGAGGTGAAAGAAAGCTGTTTGGTAGACTCTTCTTCTCAGGCTGCCCCTCCCCTGCTGCCAAAAAAAAAAAAAGAAAACAAAAAGAAAACAAAAAGATGGCTATAAGGAATCACAGACAAACAGGACAGCTTTGAAAGTCGCATTTTAAATTTATTATATGTTGCAAAAGAAAAACACATTCTATGAGAGCGATTCATAGTTTTGTGTGTAATCCTCTCATTATGATCTATGATGTGACATTTCTAGAAATATTCATTTGATTTGTTTTAAATTCCTAATGAAAATAAAACCAAAAAGAAAAAATCAGAGATCACTGGAAATGAAAGGACTTATCCAAGGTCATAATGCTCACTGAATGGCAATCATAATTCAAGCCAGATCCTTCCTCTGTGCCTTCAAATCCAAAGCTTTTTCTACTGCCTCATACTTTTAGGATGTTATGAGAATCAAAGGAGATACCAAATTTTAACAAATATTGTATGAATATTCGTTATCATCATTATTGTTACAATGGTCTTGTAATTTCATTGGTCTGAAGTCCTCTAAAATGGGGACAGTGCCTTCTCTGCAATTTATACTTATAGCATTTGGGCATTGATGAAATGATCCACCCAGGGTTACACTGCCACTACTGTATCGAAAGTTAGATTTGAACCCAGAGTTTTCTGGCTTTAAGGTCAGCTCTCTTTCCATTAAGCCAAACTGCCTCTCCTATAGAATCATACTCTATGCCTCTATGAGAGACAGACAAAAACAGACAGACAGACAGAGACAGAGACAGACAGAGACAGAGAATGTGTATTTTAAGTGTTTGAATTAGTTCTGTAACATGGCTGGTTCTTATTTTGTTTGTGGCCAACTTAGACCCTCAGATTTTCATCGATATGAATGTCTAACTGTATCTACCCCATCCTGTACTTGTGCAATTGATTCATTTGAGCCCCAGTTTAGGATCTCACATTTATAACTGATATATTCATACAGCACAGAAGATGGACCTCACCTCAGGCAAAGAAGAGAGGACTATTTTCCTAACATAGGCATGTCCAATCATAGTATTGCCAATTAATCAAAAACTGTTGCAAACATTCTTACTCTCCCCTTAAGATGGTTACAATCTACTTTCATTTCAAATAAACTGGGGCAACTAGGTAGCACAGTGAACAGAGTGCCCAACCTGGAGTCAGGAGGTCCTGGGTTCAAATCTAGCCTCAGATACTTCCTAGTTGTGTGTCCCTGGGCAAGTCACTTAACCCCCAGTGCCTAGCCCTTGCCTCTCTTCTGTCTTAGAACTGATACCAAGAAGGAAGGTAAAGATTTAAAAAGAAATAAAAGAGATTACACAGGCTCCTCCTAAACTGAGGGGAAGCTATTTTTAAAAATGCGTCCATTTTATGAAGTCATATCTTTGCTGAAAATATATGGATGCTCCCCTGGGGTTCAGCATTGGAATTCCTTGATGACTTCATCCCAATGTAAAAAGTTAAATTTATATATATATGCACATATATAATAACAATATAATAATATATATAAATATAAATTATTATACTGCTTGGTATAATTTGTAAAAGACAAGAATGAAGGAAAATCTGCATTCAGGTCCCACCTGCCTGGTAGACCTGGGATAAGTCACTTGTACTCCCTGCATTTCTGTTTCCCCTTCTACAAAAGGTGGAGGAAGGACTATGATGGATGGTTTCTCAGGTCCCGGCTAGCCCCAGAGTTCTGATCCTACAATTTCTCAATATGTTAGCCATATGCACTTCTGAGCTGTGGACAGCTCCCTGAGATTTATCCAGTAAGTTCTAGATTGTGATCTATGGATAGAAGGGGTTCTGACACTTATGAAATCCCAGGGCCTTGCCTTATTGACTAAGGCTAAGCTAAAATAGATGACTCATCTGCTACTCATGAAAAGTTGTTGTAATTCAGTCATTTTCAGTCCTATCTGACTTTTCAGGACCCTGCTTGGGGTTTTCTTGGCAGAGATACTAGAGTGGTTTGTCATTTCCTTCTCCAACTCATTTACAGATGGGGAGACTGAGGCAAACAGGGTTAAGTGACTTGTCCATGGTTACACAACTAGTACCAGAATGAAGCTGAATTTTAACTCAAGTCTTCCTGATTCCAGACCTAATTACTCTATCCAGTACTCCAATTAATTAATAAAGTAATGGGCAAATAGAAGGACTAGAGTTAAAGACAGAAAAACTTGAAATATGATGAAAAGGAACTTAAATATATTCTAGGAACTCTAACCTCTTTGTCAGAATTAGAAACTAAATAGATCTAGAACTACACGGGTCCACAAAGGCAAGGAAGGAAGGAACATTTTTTAACTACCTATTAAAGCCAGACTTTGTGTTTGGATTGTTAAGAAAGACAAATAATGGCCCCTGCCCTCAAGAAACTCACATTCTAATGATGGAGGCAGGGAGATAGCAGAGTATATAAAGGATATTAAGTGGGAGCAGCTAGATAGCATAGTGGATAGAGAGCCAGATCTGGAGTCAGTAGCACCTCAGTTCAAATGTGATCTCTGACATTTCCTAGCTGTGTGACCCTGGCCAAGTCACTTAATCCCATTTGCCTAGCCTTTGCCCTTCTATCTTAGAGTTGCTACTAAAACAGGAAGGATTAAAAAAAACTATTATGTGACTAGCCCTGGGTTACACAAGTAGTGAACCCTAAAGGTAGGATTTGAATTCATGGTCCTATAAGGATCAGAGGAACTAAAGCTGAAAGAGACTTGAGAAGTTCTTTACTCCAACTCCCTCATTTTATAGAAAAAGAAATCAAAGCCTAAGAAAGTTGTAAATTGGTCATATTCAAGCAGTAGAGACAGAAATTAAATTCAAGTGGTACAATGAATAGAGTACCAGACTGAAGTCAGGAAAATCTAAGTTCAAATCTGGCCTTAGACCGTGTGCCCCTGGTTAAGTCTTTGTCTCATTTTCCTCATTTAAAATAAGCTGGAAAAGGAAAAAGCAAACCATTCCAGTCAGAATCTATGCCAAGAAAATGCTAAATAAGCATCATGAAGAGTCAGAAATGACCAAAAAAAATACTAACCAAGTAATCAACAGAAGATTACTCACTGTGTGGCCATAGGCAAGTTACTGAACCTCTCTGGACCTCAACTACTTCAGCTGCAAAATGGGGGTAAGAATGCCCCCATTCCCTGTCTAAGTGGGTTGCTGTGAATACCAAATGAGATAATCAACCAAAGGGCTCTGGAAATCTTATAAATGCCAGCAATTAGGAGCACTATTCCCTGTACTAGCTCTGTGTCCTGAGTGGCTAACCCTGGCTCACCTCATGCAAATGTTCTATTTATTTCAAACATCCAACACCTCTAGTGAAATCTGAGCAAGTGACTATTTATGTATTTTTAAAAGATTTTCTTTTCTCCAATTGCATGTAATAACAATCTTCCATACACATTTTCTAAAATTATAAAATCCAAGTTGTCTTCCTTTCTTCCTTCCCTCCCCTCTCAGGGAGACAGAAAGCAATTTGATCTGGGTTATACATGCATTATCATGCAAAACATACTTCCAGATCAGTCATTGTTGTAAGAGAATGCTCACATAAACCAAAACCCCAACGAAAAACACAAATAAGCTCAAGTGAAAAATTGTACGCTTTGATCTGCATCCTGACTCCAACAGTTCTTTCTTTGAAGGTGGATAGCATTTTTTGTCATAAGTCCTTCAGATTTGTCCTGGATCATTTATTGCTGATAATAGCTAGGTCTATCACATTTGAACATTCTACAATATTGCAGTTACTGTGTTTAATGGTCTCCTGGTTCTGCTTATTTCACTCTGCATCAGTTCATGGAGGTTTTTCACTTTTTACTGAAATCATCCTGTTCATCATTTCTTATAGCACAATAATATTCCATCACTGACACATGCCACAGTTTATTCAGCCATTCCCCAATTGATGGACATCCCTTTAATTTCTGATTCTTTGTCACCACACAAAGAACTGCTATAAATATTTTTGTACAAGTAAGTCCTTCCATTTATATATTTTGGACTGACTTCTCTCCTAGCCCCTTGCCCAGCAGAACAGTTTTCTTAGTATGCATTTCATGCCAGGGTTATTATGCCTTTTCTGTATCCGTTGGGGAAACTGATGGCTATTAATAATAATTTCAGAAACTCTTAATTGTGAAACAATTTCACAAATATCCCTTTGTGAAAACTAAAATAGAAATCCATCTCCCAGAAAAGGGACCTGGGACACAATTCAGCAATGTGAGGGCAAGTCAAGGGGCAGAAGTTAGGCAAATGGAAACTTTCAGTATTTCTGAGCCCCAAGGCATATTTGTTTTCTATTCCCTAGAAAAGAGGTGAGATATCTTTTTATTTGGGGAAATCCAGAAATTCTTCCAAGGTGTTTCCCCATTCTCTTTTCCCTAATCTCTCCACAGACTCTTCTAGAAAATGGTAATAATTCAGTGTCCAGAATAAATTGAATTTATGGGATGCAATGGAAAGAGCATTGAAAGCAGAATCAGAAATTGTGGGTTCTGCTACCTACAAATTTTGTGACTCTAGGGAATCGGTCAGTCAGACCATGGTAAAAATTGCTGAAAACAGGAAAACAAAAGTAAAACAATCTCTTTTCTCAAGGAGTTTGCATTCTAATACATAATAATAGGGAGAATATATATACATATGTGTATATATATATTTTTATATACATATATATATATAGAGAGAGAGAGAGAGAGAATAAATACAAAGGAATTGAATATAGGAAACTTAGAGGGGAAGGCACCTGCTGCTAAGACAATCATGAGAGGTTTCATGCAGGAGATGGACTATGAACTGTATTTTGAAGAAAAAGGTGAGGAAGAAATATATTTCAGATTTGAGGTTGGCTCATGGCTACTGCAGGAGAGAAGTACTATGTAATGAGGCTAAAAAATAGGCTGAAGCTAAATTGTATAGGGTTTTTTTAACATTTATCTTCCATTTTATAATCAATATTATGTATTGGTTCTAAGGCAGAAGAATGGTAAGGAATAGGCAATGGGGGTTAAGTGACTTGCCTAAGGTCACACAGCTAGGTAATGTCTGAGGCCAGAATTGAATCCAGGTCCTCTCTGTCCCTGGACCAGGCTCTCTATCCACTGAGCCATCTATCTATCACCTGTATAGGATTTTTAAAACTAAGCAGAAGAGTTTCTATTTTATCCTACAGGTTATAGGCAGCCATCAAAGATTATTTGAGTAAGGGAGGGACCTGGGCAGATGATTGCTTAGAAAAAATTACTTTGGCAACTGTGAAGAGGACAAATTGGAATAGGGAGAGACTTGGGCTTGGAGGCAGGCCTCTTAACCACTGTAGGTCTCAGTTTCTTCAAGTGTAAAATGAGCAAGTCAGCTTGGACTATCTTTTTGATCCTTTTCTGCTCTTGATCTGTAATCTAAATGGGTTTGTTAGACTGGAGGACTTTCCATGGAGTCAGGATGAGCTTGAGTAACTTCCAGTGGAACATTTTTCTTTAGCAAATGGGCAGAGCACAAGAATCACCAGAAGTGGCCTGAGCCAATGCCCAGCTCCATAGGAAATGCTCCCATTCAATCTCAAGGAACACAATGGACTTTTTCTTCATAAGGTTTAGAAATAGAGCAAAAAAATTCTTATTCACTCACCTTCCCCTCTCTTTTCTATCTTTTAAAATTATGATGAAGCAAACACAATTGAATGGTTTATTTTTGTCTTTTTATTGTGAACTAAGAACTGGATGGCTGTTTTCCAACTGATTCATCCACCACAAGAACTTCCATCATCTGAGAATATGGTTAAGTTTGCTTCTCTTTCAAACCCTCACCTTCCACCTTAGAATCAATACTATGTTCCAAAGCAGAAGAGCTGTAAGGGCTGGGCAATTGGGGTTAAGTGGCCTAACCAAGGTCACACAGCTAGGAAATGTCTGAGGCCAGACTTGAACCCAAGACTTTCCATCTCTAGGCCTGGTTCTCAAACCACTGAGCAACCTATCTGCCTCTATCATGTTTAAGTTTTGATTTATATACCGAGTAAAACATTCATTCTCAACTGGGTTCTTCAATAAACTTTTATTAAGTGCCTCCTGTATGCAATATAGTATACTAGGCATTAGGGATACAAAATCAAGAAGTGATATAGTGCCCCAAAATTTCTGATAGTCTACTGAAAGGGTCTAGGAGTAATTTGGAACCAGCTCAAAGCTGGTGCTGGAGAACTGATTGTTAAATTTTCAGTGTGAGCCTTTCCCACTCAGAAATCAGTAAGGCTGCAATTCAGTATTTAATTTATCATTTTACAGATTTCTATAATTAAGAAAGTGATAGAGAAAGTGTAGACTGAACTTAAAAGTGTTTCAAAGGTACTTTCACTCATTTCCAGACAGATAGACTGACAAAAGATAGATGGATAGATAGAGAGAGAGACGGATGGTTGGATGAATGGATGGATAGATGGAGAGAGAGAGAGAGAGAGAGAGAGAGAGAGAGAGAGAGAGAGAGAGAGAG
>NC_058134.1:238122259-238157409 GCF_016433145.1 Gracilinanus agilis
AGAGAGAGAGAGAGAGAGAGAGAGAGAGAGAGAGAGAGAGAGGAGAAAATACAAGGCAATATGAGATAGGAAAGATAACTAACAAGTGAGGAAGTCAAGGAAAGTGGTAACAAAGAGGTATCATCTGAGAAAGGAGCCTTGAAGAGAGATCAAAATTGTGAGAAATGAAGATGAGGAGGGAATGAATTTCAGGCACAGGAGAACAACCTGCATGGCACACAAAGGCAGGAGATGTAAGGTCAAGGCAAAGATGAAAACAGCAAGCAGTGAAAAGGATTAAAAAGTATGAACCAAAAGCATAGTGGCCTTGTAGGGATGATCTAGAACAATTTCTTCATGGTACAGGTGAGGAAGCCAAGGCTTAGGAAGGTCAAATCAAGTCAACTAGAATTTCGTAAGCGCTTACTGTGTGCCAGCACTGTGTAACCAAGTGGCAGATCTGAAAATCAAACCCAGATTTCCTGACTCTAAGTCTAGTGTTTCTTTTGCAAGGTTGGACCCAGATTATTTGTTGTGTTTCAGTTGTTTCATTCATTTGTGGCCATTTCATTCTTGGTAATATGTAGAAGGAGTCTCATCCTCTCCCCATCCTGGATTGCGGACCCAGTTCATCCCATTTTTGCATGCCAATGCTGCGTCCATTAATGCAAATAAAAAGGTGTGGGTGGACCCCACCTGTCTCTACTTCCCTGAACATGGCAGGAGAGGCAGACAGAAAATCCTGCAGGAGGAGCTACACATGGTCAGACTTGGAGTGGAATAGAGACTTTAAATCTATACCTATCTCCTTTTTCTATTTCAAATGATTACTAATAAACTTTATGGAAAATAAGAACTTGGAGGTGTTAATCTTAATCTAATAGTAACCCCATTTGGAGTTTTCTTGGCAGAAATATTGAATTGGCTTGCTATTTCCTTCTCCAGCTCATTATACAGATGAAGAAACTGAGACCAACAAGGTTAAGTGACTTCCCCAGGGTCACACAGGTAGGACGTGTGTGAGGTTAGTTTTGAACTCAGAAAGATGAGTCTTCCTGACTCCTAGTCCAGGACTGTAGCTAACCCAGATTATGGAAGTTCATAAGTTAGACTACAGAGTTTGTATTTTAGAACTAGAGGAAACAGGTAGCCCCTGAAGCTCCACAAGCAGATTAGTGCTCTGATCAGACCCTTTCCATTTCATGAGCACGCCTCTCCCTTTAAACAATGGAGGAGTTTGCTGAATTTTTCTTAACCATATCATAAGCACTGCTGTGACGGGAAATGAAAAGCACTGTGCTTCTATTATGCACACACAAAAGAGAAAAATTCTAACTGTCTTATTCACTTATGAATGGATGTTCAGTGGGTTGTCAATATTGTATTTCAGTTGTGTGCTGGGTTAGCTGGAGGGCTCTTAATATGGGGCCCATGGATCCCTGGTACATAAACTTGGATGAGGAATAAAATGATCTTTATTTTTATTCAAACAGCATTTCCTTCCATTATTCAAAAACAGTATTCTTCAAAGGTATCCGTGGGTTTTATCAGACTGCTCAAGGGGCCTTAACACACAAAAAGAGGTTAAGAAAGAAAAGGGAATAAAACATTATAAATCACTAGTGTGGATGAATATTTAAAAGGACAAATCTAGGGTTACTGAGGGCCACTCGCGATGGAGCTTTTCTACATTCTAGCTAGGAGATGGGGAGTCCTGAGAACGTGAATTTGCTGGGAAGACAAGGAAAGTCATGTATTCCCAAAGGAAGGAGAGAAAGAAAAAAATTACAAAGGGAAGGTAAGCTTGGTCCAAGAGATAAACAGCATGAGGAAACCAGACTCCAGGGAGAAGATCTTGGTGTCTGTGGCCATATGGCCCCCGACTTGGGTCAGAGCTTAAAGAAATGAAAGTTCTGGATTCAAATCTAACCTGAGACATCTACTTACTAGCTGCGTGATTCTGGATGAATCACTTCACTTCCATCTGCCTCAGTTTCTCAACTGACAAATGGGCATTGCGACGATCAAATGAGATAATGTTCATAACATGCCTGGCACAAAATCAGCAGGCATTTACTAAGTGCTTTTCCTAAGTCTCTTACTGCTCAGAGAATTTATGATTCCCAAGCCAACTTCAACCACGCTGGCAAGCCTCACCATAGGAAGCTGGCTTTTTCAAGCAGATTTACTTCAGGCAAACCAACAAGGGCAGAAAAGGCAAATCTGGAGATGGGAAATCCCCAGAAGCGTAAGAGGACTGAATGTACAACTCTTTCCCAAAGGGGAATATTCTCGGGAGTGTCGCACAGAGTAGATTTTCTTACAAATGTTTGTTGTATTTTCATCCTGTTGAACTGTTGAGTCTTTCTCTTCCAGAGGTCCGGGACGCTCTTCTGCTTCTGTTGAAAGCAGATGAAGATCACCTTGGCTTTTCTGGCTGCCTCCTTCATTCTGCTTTTGACCCATCGCTCTCTCCCCTGCAGGTTAGTTTCATATGCATTTACTCTTCATGAATCCATTCTGGCTGCTAGTAATCAACTGATTGCTGTGATCCCATTGTATACACACCACCACAAATCATTCATTTAATAACATTTTAGGATCTTTCCTGGTGTCAACATCAAAGATGCGGGTCTATATTCTTAAGAATTCACTTTTAACTCAATTCTATATAAATTCACTAAGTGCTAGGCCCTGGGTACAAAGACAAATATGAAATGGAAAAGTTCGATATGATTGAAAGGCCTCCATCCTCTCTTCTTTTTTTTTGTTCCTGGTGCTGCAGCTGTTATTTCCTTAAAACAATGCTTTATTTTTCCCCAATTACAGGTAAACACAATTTTTTAAACATTCACTTTTTTTAAATGTTAAAGTTCCAAATTCTCTGCTTCCTACTCACCCTCCCTCCTCCATTCTCTCCCATGCCCCTTCCCTCTCTGAGATGGTAAGCGATCGACCTATATCCTATCTTCTTCCTCCATTTTAGATGCCAGAAGGTTTTGCCTATCTCTGGACTTCAAAGTTCAATCCATAAATCAAGAAGCACTTTTAAATTTTAAAAAATGTATTGACATAGTTTGTTCTTACCTTCCTTTCCAAAAATATGGCTTCCTCCTCCCCTCTAACCAACCCCCTCCCAAATCCATTTTTCACTGGCCTTTCTGAATGTCTGGAATATTCTCCCTCCTTACCTCTGCCTCCTGGCTGCCCTGACTTCCTTTAAGATTCAGCTCAAATCCCACAAGGAAACCACAGCATGACTGCATGATGGTATCACCAAGGTTGGCTGGCTGGCTGCTTTCTAAGCCACAGAGTTGAGATAGCACTTTCAACCTCCCGTTGGACCTGTTCTGACAAGACACTTAATCCCTGCAGAAGTTCATTACCAGCCCTACCTTCTTCCTAGTGCGTTAGTGTGTGTCTTTGCCTTCTTGGTCAGCAGTCTAGATACCTGTCTACAAGAGCTGCGTCTCATTCTTTGTTTTCTCAGGAAACCCTTCCCCTGGAGCCTGTTGTTCATTTGTTTCAGTCATATCCTACTCTTTGTGGCCCCAAATAGATTTTTCTTGGCAAAGATCCTAGAATGATTTGCCTTTTTCCTTCTCCAGTTCATTTTACAGATGAGGAAACTGAGGCAAAGAAGGTTGTATCTTGTATATGACTCTTTGTGACCCTTTTTGGGGTTTTCTTAGCAGAGATCCTGGAGCGGTTTGCCTTTTTTCTTCTTCAGTCCATTTTACAGACGAGAAAACTGAGGTCATAATGCTAGAAAGTATATGAATCCAGATTTGAATCCAGGACCTCCCATCTGCAGATCTGACTCTATTCACTGATCCACCAAGCTTCCCTGAGATGCCTATCTTTTTTACATTGTCTTCTCTTTTACAATTTTTGGCCATGGTATCATATCTCTTATTTTTCTGAATTTCCAGCTTAGAATCAATGTCGTGTATCGGTTCTAAAGCAGAAGAGAGGTAATAGCTAAGCAATGGGAGTTAAGTGACTTGCCTAGGGTCACACAGCTAGGAAGTGTCTGAGGCCACATTTGAATCCAATACCTCCAGTCTCTGGATCTGGCTCTCAATTCACTGAGCCACCCAGCTGCCCTCTCTGAATTTCTTGCAAGAAATTCTTTTGAAGTTCTGACAACGGTATACTTGTCTAACCTAGCCCTAGGGTTCCTTCCTGGGCTATGGTGGACTCTGGGATGGGATAGTCACTTTCTTCTAAGTTTACCATCATTTTTACTTCTCCAGTCAAATTAAGTTCATTTTTAGAGTTCCCCCATCTTCCCTTACCTTTAAACTTTGTTAAAAGGCAGGGGATATATTCTGAAAGGAATATGATCTAGGAACAACAAAAAATCACTAATTTTTTAAGTTGTGGTTCCTTTAATTGTTCCCTCTGCCTTCTGGGAGGTGAAACTGTCATGGATTTATCAGACGCTGCTTTCGTTGATAGGAGATCCCTAACAGATAGGATCTGATGATGCTAAGAGATTGCCCATCACTGCAGAGTGTTCCAGGAGTTTATTTTGTTTGATTAAGAATATTTGTTTTCTTTTTTTGCTTTCCAAGTCATAGAAGAATGAGGAAATAAATGTGTGTTGATTAAAAAAATAAAAGAAAATATAAAAGAAAAGCTTTTAAGAGAAAAACATGTCCTTCCAAGAGCCATTTACTAATAATTATGTAGTCAAAGGATAGAAACAGTTTTCAAAAGAATCACAACCTGAAAGATTGCTCTTAATCACTAAAGATGCAAGACATGAAAATTAAAACAATCTCGAAGTATCACCTCACCTCTAACAAATTACCAACAATGAAAAAAATATTCAGTGTTGGCTGTGATTTGAGAAGGCAGATGCACTAAAGTGAGGTTGGCATGACTTCAAATTGGTCCAACCTTTCTGGAAAATAATTCATCCCAAAGACATTTTAATCTTAACATATTCAAAATTGAACTCAATATCTTTTTCTCCAAACCCTCCCCTCTTTCTAATTTCCCTGTTATTATTGAGGTTTTTTTAAACCCTTGCATTCCATCTCAGAGTCAGTACTGTGTATCAATCCCAAAGCAGAAGAACAGTAAGGACCTGGCAATGGGCTTCAAGTGACTTGCAGGTATTGTTTGCATATAATTGTTTTCATGTCTCCCACCAAATTTTGAGCTCCTTGAGAACAGGGACTGTTCTTTGCCTTTCTTTGTAACCCCCCACCTCCACTCCCCTCCCAGTGATTAACACAGGGTAGGAACCTAACAAATGCTAGAGGAAGGCATCTGACGAGGAAGATGAAAGGAAATTAGAGGTGACTTGCATTTCCAGTTGGGTGGAAGCACTCTCTTAAGTCTTATAGTATGGAGCTGGCTGGTGAATTTGGCTCTCGTTCAGAATCAGATGGAATTTAGAATCCTTATCCTATTTCTCTCAAGATGCTTGTGTACAGTAAGCTCCTTACCTTTGCTAACTTCCTTCAAGATCCAGCTCTCCTTCTTCAGAAGACCTTTCTAAGTCCCCTCAGATTATTGCCTGCCAACTCCCTATATTTTCTTTATTTCTACTTCTTTACTATGTTGCTTCTTTATTAGAATGTAAGCTCCTTGAGGGTGGAGATCCCATTTTTTATCTTTGTATCTCCACTGCTTATCACAGTACTTGGAAATAAGTGCTCCCTGACAACTAGTCCCATCACTTCCTGGTAAATGGAGAGAGAAGAAATGAAAACAATGCTAGATTTTATATTCTTGGACTCAGAGATCACTGCAGATGGCATTAAAAGATGCTTGCTCCTTGGAAGGAAAGCTATGGCAAATCTGGACAGGATACCAAACATCAGAGACATCACCTTGCCAACAAATCAAAGCTATGCTTTTTCCAATAGCAAGGAACAGTTGTGAACATTCGATTCTAAGGAAAGCTGAGCGCCACTGAATTGACGCTTTCAAATTGTGGTAGAGGAGAAGACTTTTGAGAGTCCCTTGGATGACAAGTGACTTGACATCAGATCAATCAGCACTTAAAGAAATTAATTCAGACTATTAATTGGAAAATCATATACTGAAGCTGAAGCTTAGACACTTTGACCACATAATGAGAAGATATGATTCATTGGAAAAGACCCTGGTAGTGGAAAAATTGAAGGCAAAAGGAAAAGGTGATGGCAGGAGATAAAATGGAAAGATGGAGCCAATGAACATGAAGTGAGAGATAGGAGAGAATGGAAGGGCCTTGTGCGCTATGGTCAATGGGGTCACAAAGAGTTGGACACAACTGAAAAATAAATGCTTATGACTGACTTGTTGACTTATCAACACAACTGTGAGTGTCAAAGGTCCAGTTTTCACTTAAGCCCTCCATTTCCAAATCTGGCACTGATAATACTTTATATTACTGCTAAGAACTTCCTTAAGCTGTCAACCCAGACAAAAATTTGTGGCTTCAGTTCTTGGACTGTTCAGGAAACTAGAAGCAATGTGATGGTAGTGGTATGTTGGATTTGGAGTTGAGGGACATGAAATTGAATCTTGACTTTTGCCATTACTATTGTGGCAACCTTGGGTAAGTTGCTTACCTTTTTTAATTCTTCCATTTCCTCATTTATTGTTGTTGTTAGTCCTTGGTTTTCAAGGAGGATTAATGACATCATGTGGCGATGTCTTGATTTGTGCATGAATTGCAGTTAAGTGAGAGTGTTACACAAAGTCATCAGTCTCACTCCCTCTCCCAGAGTCATCCAAATCCAGTGGCAAGACAAAAGTCAGGACAACTGGCAATGGCCTGCGAAGTGGCGAATGACCTTGGTGTATTCAATGTTTGAACAAACTCTAGGCACAGTGCCTGCATCAGCCACCTTCACAGCAAGGGACCCCTTCAATGACCCCTGAAGCCTGTCCCTACTCTGAATCTATTAGAAAGTATGGAAAATGATAATAACGGGATAGCTTATGAAACTGGTTGCTGATTCCAAAAGATAAAGTAATTAGATCATTTGAGATTGATTAGATAATAGGAATTGAGTGCTTCCATAGACAGTCACTTATATTCAAATAACCTGCCCAAAGTTACCTTTTGAACTGTGTCCATGAAAGAAAGATATTCATATTATAAATACTATCCCAGATGGTTCCAGTAAGGAGTGCTCAAACCCGGGTATACTCTGTTTGCTTGAAAACCAGTGTGGTTCAAGCTTATGAGTTTCCAGAATGGTTGGTCCATTTATTTTTGCCAGCAATGAACTGCCTGAAAATAGGAAGTAATATTTACTCCTGCTGCTTTAAGGAATGGCTCTGACTTGGGACCCAACCAACAAAAGATCCCTTCATCAACAACATTTTAGTCCTCTCATTTCCAGATACTGTTTTGATCCTAACCCAGCCCTGGAGATTGTTGAACAATCTCCATCAAGGTGAATTAGAAAAGCTCCTTGATCCCAAGCCATTTGGCAAGGTTTCATAAAATTATAGACTCATAAATTTAGAGCTGAGGCGAACCATAGAAGTGAGGTTGGCCAACTCCCTCATTTTGCTGACAAGAAATCAGGTGTAGTGATATGCAGAAGAACATACAAAATAGTGCAGTATGGAAGTGATTCAAACCCAAGTTCTTGGGCCCTCCATATTTTCTGATTCCAAACGCAGAGCTCCATTGTGTTATGTTGTCTTGTAGGAATGACAAGCAAGAGTGTGATGGACCCCAATCCTGAGGCCTTGAAATAATCAATTGTTAAAATTTCAGTGCCAACATTTATACCTTAGAAACTGGCACATGTTAAATATCAGGACTTGAGTTATTATTTTGTTGATTGTCTAGACTTAAGAAAGTGATGGAGAAAGTGTTAATAAAGCAGACTAAACTTAAAATTGGGGATGGGGGGAGAACCCAGCATGTCACAGAGTGGGACCCTTTTTCCAGTCTGTTTTGTCACCGAAACCAGAGGTTTGTGGGCACTAGGAAGCATGCCTAGTCAGGAAGTCCCACATAGAAGCCTTCTAGTTCAGAAGGGCTGGGATTGGGCACTGTGGTTCGAGAGAGGAATCAAAACCCATGAAGAAGTTTGCAGCTGAGTCACTGTGAAGTGGGAGAGTCTTCCAGTATGGATTAGGCCTGGGACCTGAAACTGTGTACCAGGGCAGAGAATGCTAACTACTGGCAAGCCTGCAGTTCTGTTGAAGCCAAAAAAAAAAAAAAAAAAAAAAAAAACTTCCTCTGTGTCAACACAGTCTAGGACCACAAGCAAACTACTGAAGCTCTGACCAGGAGTGAATCTGTAGCTATGTTGCTCAGACCAAGAAGGCAGAGATCAGACCATTTCTTAGATCAAGCCCCTTTGGTCACTTAAAATTTAGCCTGCTGACCTGAGCCAGTCCTGAGCTCCTTGAAAAATGAAGTTCTAGATTAAGTAATGACAGCACACAAGATAATATAAATCAAGACCAAACAGGTTCCCAACATTCTCTTTAGAAATATGCAGGACCTGGTCTTGGCACAAAGTCCCAATTCAAGAAATAAAGGCAGAAAAAAAATGATCAAACAAAAGAAGACACCACTGATAAAGGAATATTTTGGATATAGGGATGCTCAATGGCACAAAACCATAAGAAAAGAATATCTCCACAACATTAGCAAACAAAGTCTCAAACAAAAACATAGCCTTACTGAAAGGTAAATTAGAAATTCTTGGAATAAATTAAATAAGAGCTCTAGAAGAAAGACTTGGAAGGACAATAAACAGTTTGGTAGAGAAGTAGAACCTTACCCAAGTAATAGACTTCATGAAAATTAAAATGTACCTAATGGCTATCAGTGATTTCATGAGGTAACAAAAAATATTCAAATAAAATCAAAGGACTGAAAAACATAGATTAAAATGTAAGGTATTCCCTATCAAAATTAAAT
Source organism: Gracilinanus agilis (assembly GCF_016433145.1). Lineage (NCBI taxonomy): Eukaryota > Metazoa > Chordata > Mammalia > Didelphimorphia > Didelphidae > Gracilinanus > Gracilinanus agilis. The sequence continues at coordinate 238,131,135 of NC_058134.1, forward strand.
GACCAGAATGGAATTTTCCCTTTCTGTTTATTGTTCATTCAGAAATAATTACAAAATATAGAAAATATTTGGAAATCAGCCTATCAAAGCACACAAAATGCTTACAAAATAATCCTTTTTTTTAAAATAAAGTACAATTTAAATAGCTGGAGAAATAGTCAATGCTCATGACTGGGCCATGCCAATATAATAAATCTGATAATATTACCAAAGTTAATTTCTGGTTTTAATTCTATCTCTATCAAACTATCAAAAGGATGCTTTACAGAGGTAAATAACAACAAAAACAAATTCATTTGGAGGAACAAAGGATCTAGAATATTAAGGGAAATCATGGAAAAAGGTAGAAATGAAGGGAAAATGGTGCTCCTAGACTTCAAACCATATTATTATTAAGTGGTAATCATTTTTTAAAATTACAGTTGACTAAAAAAATAGAAAAAAGATCAATAGAACAGACTAGACAAAAAGAGGAACAAAAATAATGAAACTCAAAAATTCATTGTTCAATAATGTGAGATTGATACTAGTAGAATCCCAGATTTGCTACTATGGAAGTTGATTTTGAGTCATTAAAGGTTATATGTGCTTAATTTTTTAATTTACATTTACTATTTAATTTCCTAAACCCTAACCAAAAGGGAAGCATAATGAAGTCAGGAAGATTTTGGTTCAAATCTCATCTCTGACACTTCACTAGCAACGTAACTATAAACAGATCCTAATCATCTAACTTCTCTGGATCTTAGTTTCCTCCTGGGTAAAATAAGAATCAGAGAGCTAGGTGGTACGATGCTTAGAGTGGGCCTGAAGTCAGGAAGATTTGTCTTCCTCAGTTCAAATTTGGCTTCAGACACTTATAAACTGTGTGACCCCAGCCAAGTCATTTAACCTTGTTTGCTTCCATTTTTTCATCTGTCAAATGAGCTGGAGAAGGAAAAGGCAAATCATTCTAATACCTTTGCCAAGAAAACCCCAAATGGAGTTGTAAAGAGTTTTATACAATTAAAATGATAAACAAGTCAATTCACCCTGTTTGCCTCAGTTTCCTCATCAGTGAAATGAGCTGGAGAAGGAAATTACAAACCACTTCAATATCTTTGCCAAGAAAATCCCAAATGGGGCAATGAAGAGTTGGACAACCAAATAACAACAAAATAAGGATTAATTGTACTCAGACAATGTTTGCAAACTTGAAAACACCATAAATTTGGAAGCAATTTCTATAAGAAGTGAATTTCAGGTAGACTATGTAAGAAAAAACAATATGCTATAAAATCATGATTTATTACAAGTACAGTACTAGGATGTTACTAGCATACATAGAAGGACAAGTAACACATTGGTATATTGGGAATTTTTTTTAATAAATAGTAAGACTTCAAAAAGATTGTTTTCTAGGATCTTGAGGAAGATAAAAAGCTAAAATAAATGAATACATAAATAAATTCCAAGGCTAGAGAGACTGAATAGTAGGAAAGTTCTTGTTTTACTTTGAAATATTTTTTTTAAAACCCTTACCTTCCATCTTAGAATCAATACTATGTATGAGTTCTAAAGCAGAAGAGCAATAAGGGCTAGGCAACTGGGGGTTAAATAACACAGCTAGGAAGTGTCTGAGGCCAGATTTGAACCTAGGACCTCCCATTTCTAGGCCTGACTCTTAATCCACTGAGCCACCCAGCTGCCCCCTGCTTTGAAACATTTTAAGAAATTTTTTAACTCTAAAAACGATAGCATTTATAATCTCACAGAGTCATCAAGGAAAAGAAATGGAAACTGAAGGAAAACTCAATCCATCATTTTTTTGCCACAAACTAAAATAGAAATGATCTGATCAGATCATAGAAATTTCTGTATATGTAAAAAAGTAAAAAGGATTTGGCCTTTGGAAACCAGCATATTTTCTTTCCCTCTTTTTCAAAATTCATTTACTTCGAAATGCATAAAATTAAATAAGGCCCCCAGGTGCTTCCTGAGACATTTCCAAAACATTCCAGTCTAGCGGCAAGGTAGAATAAGCTACATTTCCCATCCTTTCCCCTTGCTGCTTCCAATTCTCATGGGGAACACCAGTTTGAACTCAAGAACGTCAATTTAGTAGGTCTAGCCGCTTCTGTTAATTTCCTTTCTTAAGGCAGAAACTCCCACGTGGCCATGATATCCCCAGTGAATCAGCCTGCAGAGGGAAGGCAACATAGCCAGAGGAGATGAATTTGAAAACTTGGAACTAAGATTTTTAATGTTTAAAGGTAGCCGGTTTGGCTACTGTCTCAAGACCACCATTGGCAAAGGAGGATGTATACGCTGATGTCACCTTCCTCAAACAGCAGATTTTTCTAACTTGAGGAACTGCCCAGTGTCTTTTTCATCTGTTCCACTCTTAACAGCTTTTTGAATTTACTCCAAAAAAGCAGCTCAGGATTTTTTATGTTAAACCAACAGGAAATTTAAAGATTTCGGCAGGTACGATGGCTTAAAGCTGTTCTTATTACTCGGAGCCTTGGGATGATCAAGTATCTCTTCTTGGGGAAAGGCCAGGATAAATCTTAGCTGTTTTATCCTTTATCCACTTTCCTCCTCACTTATCCTCCCAAATCATTATCCAAGGCTGTAGGAAAGAGATATAGGTGACCACTCTTGCCAGCAACCCACCATTGAAGGAGGGGTAGATGGGTATAATTAATAATAACTGGATATTATATATTAAAGTTTACAAAGTATTTTATACCCACTGTCTTGAGACTCATCGATTTTGTGAAGCAGATACAATTATTGTTATTGTTGTTCTGCTTTTTTTAACAGATAAGGAAACTGAGGCTAATACCATCAGTCAATAAACATAATTACACGCTTACTATGTACCAGGTACTATGTCAGCTTATTACTAGGGATATAAAGTTAGAAAAAAGAATACAGTCTCCAGAGGCAGCTAGTGGTTCAATGGATAAAGAGCCAGACTTAGAGATGGAAGATCCTGGATTCAAATCTGGCTTCAGACACTTCTTAGCTGGGTGACCCTGGGCAAGTCACTTAACCACAATTGTCTAGCCCTTACTGTTCTTCTGCCTTGGAAATGATCCTTAGTATTGAGTCTAAGACAGAAGGTAAAATTTAAAATTAAAAAAAAAAAACCAGTCCCATTTTCAAGGATCTCATAGTCTAATGTGGGATACAAAGGAAAACAATTTTACACGAACAAGCTATGGATAGGCTAAATTGGGAGTCATCAATAGAGGAAGGACTCTAGCAGTAAGGGAGATCAGGAAAGGTTTCCTCTAGAAGGTGGCATTTTAGCAGGGACTTGAAGGAAGCCAGGACTTACCCAAGGGCACACAGAGAGGAAGTAGTAGAAACAGAATTTGAAACTTGTTCCTCTGGGCTCAGAAGCAGAATTCTAATCAAGGCTACCAAACTCAGGTCTTGTGATCTATTCACTGCCATGCTACAATTCCAACAAGAGTTGTAACTCAGCAGGAGGATAGAGTCCTTTTCTTCGACCATTTTCTTTAACTGTAAAATGAGGGGCTGACTAGATACTAAGAGCTGATATTCACCTAAGACTTCAAAGTCTATAAAACACTTTATGTGCATTATGGGATGTAGAGCTAGAAGGGACCTTAAGGGTCAACCAGTTCCACCCTATTTTTTTTATTGATTCTAAGGCAGAAGAGTGGTAAGGGCTAGGCAATTGGGGTTAAGTGACTTGTCCATCCACCCTACATTTTTGCAATTGAGGAAACTGAGATCCAGAGAAACAAAATGTTTTGCACCCAGGTAGTAAACATCAGAGGTGGAATTTGAACCCAGATCTTTGGGAAGTCCAAGCATCTATAGATTTGAGGTCATGTCTGCCATGATGGCTTCTGCCTGGAAGTAGTGGGTGGCTTACTATGGCAGCCTTTAAGCCCAGGTCCTTAGACTCCAAATGCCTTTCCATGGCACCAACTCCCTCCTCTTACTTGATGAGTTAGGCTGTTTCAAGACAACATGATGAGTAACTAAGAAAGCCAGAATTTAGAGGGTCACAGATCTAGAGATGGAAGGGACATGGAAGATCAAGTTATGCAACATTCCCCCATCTTACAGGTAAGGAAACTGAGGCCCAGAGAAGGTATAGTGACATCCAAATTCACATGAAACTTGGTTCTTTTTTCCCTCAAACCCTAAATCTTCCATCTTAGAGTCAATATATCAGTTCTAAGACAGAGCAGTGGTAAGGGCTAGGCAGTGGGAGCTAAGTAATTTGCCCAGAGTCATACAGCTAGGCAGTGTCTGAGACCAGATTTGAACCCAGGACTTCCCATCTCTAAGCCTGTCTCTCTATCCACTGAGGCACCTAGCCATCCTGGATTCTTTTGATCATAAGTTTAAAATCCTTTGGGCAGCAAGGTAAAACAGTACATAGAGTATCGAGTCTAGAGTCAGGAAGACCTGAGCTTAAATCCAGCCTCAGGCACTTACACCAGCTCTGTGACCCTGGGCAAGACACTTTGCCCTGTTTGCCTCAGTTTCCTCATATGTGAAATGAGCTGGAGGAGGCAACGGCAAACCAGTCCACTATCTTTGCCAAGAAAACCCAAGATGGGCTCACGAAGAATCGGACAAAACTGAAAGGACTGAACAATAATCAAATTCCTTTCCCCTTGTAGACACTAAACGATAACTCTAGTCCAACTATCAATAATATGGAATTTGCATGTATCTTGATCAATGATACATGTAAAACCCAGTGGAACTGTGCATTGGCCAAGAGGGGTTAGGGAGGCTTGGGGGAGAGGGAAAGAACATGAAACATGTAACTATGGGAAAATATTCAAAATAAAAATAAAAAATAAAAATATAAAAAATAAAATCCTTTTCCCTGTATTATTCTCTCTTTCTAAGATCCCTTCTAAGTCTATGTGTTGTGATTCTTGAATGTAACTGTCTGTGTTTAGAGGTGGGGATGAGGGTTGGAATCTCCTGGCTTGGGAACCTCCATATTTTGCCCCCCAGGTCTTACCAAAAAAAAGAATATCCCAGCTGTCATTCTGCAAGCACCACCCATCATGGGTGGCACTTGTGGGGGCCCAAGTGCCATCTCTCCCCCTCCCCACTTGCAGTGGAATCCAAGGATGCTTCGAAAGTATTCCACACGGGGTTCTCTTCTATTATAGGCACTCCGGGTGGGTCTCAAGGACACCCATGCCAGTCTTAAAGGATGAGGTCTTCTAGGAGAGAAAGGAAGTCCCATTTGCCCCAGAGCTCCTTTTGGCAGGTGTCTTTTGGTACCAGGGAAGGGAAATAACATCCTGGTCCTGCGGGTCCCAAGAATAGCAGGAGGGCTCTTCCTGGGCACCGCCTGGAAGCCAGAGGGCTTCTTCCTTTACACCAGGACAATGAACAGCAGCTAGCATGCTAGACATTTGAGTAAATGTAAAACGCAGCTGTTTATTATAAATACCAAGCCCATCTGATGTGTTTCCAAGATTAAACCTCTTGGCATCCATTCGCTTGACTTTTTAACATTCTCTTTTCGGCATATGCTGCATTACATAATGTCAGGAGAGAAGGGGCAGCCAGGAGGATTCTAGAAAACATTTGGGTGGGGTTCTCTGCGAGCTGTCAATCCTGGGAGAACTCTCTTGCTAGGGTACAACATTCAAACGGAGATATTATTATTTTTTCTTTAGTATTACTATTTTCTTTATTATTATTATTTTCTTTCTTTCCTCAGCATCGCCCATTTTTCCAAGGCTGGATGGTGTCTAAATGGCATGATTTTAAACGACATGGTATCTGTACAGATAATTAGATCTTACCACTGTGGAAACTCCATTTTCGAGCAGTAAGTAAGAACTGACATTATCCAGACGGTCACATCCCTGCCTTCCTAGCTCCCGAGGGTTTTTCCCAATCCCATTTTCCCCTTAATTCTCTCTAGAAATAATCATAGTTAATTTATTTCAGGTCCAGAATGAGTGAATCCATGTCCTTCCACAATTTCATTTTTTATTGACTTTGTTTCTTTCTTTATTTCAAACCCTCACCTTCCATTTTAAAATTGATACTATGTATTGGTTCCAAGGCAGAACAGTAAGGGCTAAGCAATAGGGTCTAAGTGACTTTTCTAGGATCACTCGACTGGGAAGTACCTGGGGTCACATTTGAACCCAGGACCTCCTGTCTCTAGATCTGGCTCTTAATCCACTGAACCACCTTGCTGTCCCCCATTTGCTTTATTTATGAAGGAAAGGGTAGCTAGAGAGTTTGTCTCAGAACCAGAAAAACCTATGTCCATAGACATGCCTCTGACACATTATGATTGTATGACTGGGCAAGTCATTTCTAGATCAAAATGTGGTCTAGTATCTCTGAAGCCCTTTCAAGGGGTCAAAACTAATTTCATGATGATTGTTGTTTCATCATTTTCAGTCACATCTGACTCTTCATGATAGCATTTGGGGTCTTTGTAGCAAAGATCCTGGAAGTAGTTTGCCATTTCCTTTTCCAGCTCATGCAGCCAGTAAATGTCTGAGGTCAGCTATGAACAAAGGAAGATGAGTCTTCTGACTCCAGCCCAGCACTTTAGCCAGTGCATCACTTCCTTGACCCCTCCTGTATAATATTACAGTATAAAGAGCATCTATTTTGTAGTCCAAGGACCATCATTTAAAATCCCCTTTCCATTATTTACTATTTGTGTGCCTTCAGGCAAGTCACTGTAGCTCTGAGGAGCCTTTCTTTAACTTTAAAATAAAAGGGTTAGGGACAGCTAGATGGCACAGTGGATAGAGAGCCAGGTTTGGAGGCAGGAGGACTTGGGTTCAAATCTGACCTCAGATAGTTCTAGCTGTCTAAAGGCAAGTCCTCTAACTTGTGTTACCCCTCTGTGCCTAGCCCTTACCTTTCTTTCTTGGAATTGTTATTAACATAGAAAGTAAGGATTTAAAATAAAATAAAATGAGAGGATTAGCCTAGAGGACCCCCTAAGATCCTTGCCAGGTCTAGATCTATGATCCTACAAAATCCATGGAAATCATGAGAACAGTGAATCAAAGAACCTAGCTTACAATCCTGACTCTGATTCCAATTTCTAGGATCTTGGGCAACTCCCCAAGCCTCAGTTTCCTTATCGGTCAGATGAAGAACTTGGACTAGGTGACCTCAGAGGTCCTTTCTAACTTGATCTTAGATCTTAGAAAGATGATCTTAGAAAGCATGATAGAGAAATCAGGGCTTCCAGAAATTTTTTTTCTCCCCAAAATCAGATGATTGAATAGTTAACTTCCTCTGCTCCAGGTGATTTTGATTTTATTTCCTTTCATTTCCCAGAACTTAGAGGTTAAAGAACCAAAATGTCTACAACAGTCAGATCAGTCAATAAACATTTATTAAGTGCCTACTATGTGCCTAAGGATACAAAGAAAAGCAAAAGACAGACCCTGCCCTCATGGAGCTCCTACTCTAATGAGTAAGACAGCATATAAAGGAAAGTTGAAAAGCAAGTGAGAGAGGGCCAGCAAGTGTATTGAATGCCAAGCCTGGAGTCAAGAGGTTCAAATCTGTCCTCAGACACTTCCTAACTGTGTGACCCTGGGCAAGTCACTTAGCCTCCATTTCCTAGCCCTTGCCACTCTTCTTTTATTTTAATTAATTAATTAGGATTTTTCCCCATGTTTACATGATTTATTTTCTTTCCCTCCCCCTTTCCTCCCTACTCCTAGAGCCAACAAGCAATTCCACTGGATTGTACAAATGTTATCACTTGATACCTGTTTCCATATTATTCATTTTTGCTATAGAGCGATCTTTTAAAGCCTAAACCCCAAAACACATCCCCAATATATATACATGTGATAAGTGATGTCATATGTTTTGCTTTTGCATTTCTACTCCCACAGTTCTTTCTCTCAGTGTGGATGGCATTCTTTCCCATAAGTCCTTCAGGAGTGTCCTGGCTTGTTGAATTGCTACTAGTAGCAAAGTCCATTAAATTGGATTTTTCCTCAATATTTTACTTTCTGTATACTCCTGGTTCTGCTCATTTCACTCTACATCACAATAGTATTCCATCACCCGCATATACCACAGTTTGTTCAGCCATTCCCCAATTGAAGGACATACCCTCCTTTTCCAATTTGTTGCCACCACAAAAAGCGCAGCTATAAATATTTTCGTACAAGTCTGTTTATCTATGATCTCTTTGGGGTACAAACCCAGCAATGGTATGGCTGGATCAAAGGGCAGGCATTCTTTTATAGCCCTTTGAGCATAGTTCCAAATTGCCATCCAGAATCCTTGCCACTCTTCTGTCTTAGAATTGATAGTAAAACAGAAAGTAAGGGTTAAAAAAAATGAGAGGAAGAGAAGCAATGTACCCTTGAGGGAATGATGGAGTCAGAATAGTGCATATTTTAAAAATTTTTATATTTATATATATATATACACTATATATAAATTATGCAACATAGATAGCATTTCTATATAAATGTATATTACATACATGGTATATGAACATATGATCTAAAATATATTTCTGTAAAACTTAATGTAAATTATTTGTAAACATGAATTATATTTATGTTAATATAAACATTCTAATGCATAAATTAATGTATTTTATACCAATATATACATTTTTGTACATAATTTTTTATTTTAAACATGTATTTTGATGCATACATTACCAATTTTAAAATAAATTTAATGTGTAATATATTCATGTATTATATTAACATATGTGTGAATATTTATATATATGAATGTGTACAATATACAGTTATGTGTTCTTTATAATTAATGTAACATATGAATGCATTAGATATATGAATATATTAAATGCATACATGTATATATATTTGTTATTTATTTTATGATGGTATGTACATATATTAAATTTTTAGTGTATATGTACATAGCCACACAAACATATACATTTAATGTAATCACATTTTATAGTAACATAGAACACATATTCGTGTATTATATATACACATTCATGTATATACATATAGATATATTATATACACAAGTTATTAATATTATACTTTTTAATAAATATTGAATTCAATGATATATGTGTGTGCATACACACACACATATATTTTGTGTATATATATATTTATCTCTACCTCACCAGCATTTTAAAACTGTCTCTGCCAGGGAACTAATCTCCCCACCTTTCCTTTACCTCCCACCTCAAAACATTTAAAAAAAAAAAATCAGGAGCAGCAGAGAACATATGGGTTAAGCCCAGGACAGTGTCTCTGGCAACCAACTGGCTGGTTTTTACTGAGACAATGTCTGAGGCCCCAGTTCAGACAACAGCTCTCTTTCTCCTCATTCTCTTGAAGATCCACACAGTGTCCAATTTAGAGCTAAATTAAAAGTCCTGCTCTTCTGTGAGTGTTTTGTCATCCTCAGCTTTAGAACTTGGAATGTCACAGCTCAGGAGGACCAAAAATGAATGCTTTTTTCCCCTTCAAAATTTTTTTTCTGCCCATTTAAGAAAAAAAGCTCCAGCCCACAGCTTGGATAAGCATGACACCTGAGTTCCTCCAAACCAATCTAGAGACATCAAAAGAAGTTTGGTGGCTTTTTTTTTCCTAGAAAGTGTGCCAAGATAAGCCAGCCATCTGTTTGTGCTGGCAGCCATCACAGCAGACCTGACCTCCTCACTATACCTTTTTAGAGCTCCCAAGGAACATATGGCTCTGTGTAAATAGCCATGGCTCTAGGGTCAAAGGACCTAGGTTCAAATCCTGCTCCTGATGCTTACTTTTATATTTTTTAAAAACCCTTATCTTCTGTCTTAAAATGGATGCTAAGTATCATTTCCAAGGTAGAGCAGGGATAAGTGTTAGATAGTTGGGGTCAAATGACTTGCCTAGAACCACACGACTAGGAAGTGTCCACTTAGCTATCCACTTCTGACATTGATTTATAGGTGTGACCAAGGGCAAGTCACCTCCCTCTGCCTTGGTTTCCCCCTCTGTCAATGGTTGGACTAAATGGATTCTGAATTTTTTTTTTAATCCTAGATCTATACTCCTTAATGATAACACCTAATATTTATTGGGAATTTTATACATATAATCTCATTTTGTCTTTACAACAACACTGAGATGTGGGTGTTCTTGTTTAATCAGTTCAATAGCATCCAGTTCTTCACGATCCCATTTGGGGTTTCCTTGGCAAAGATACTGGAATGGTTTTCCGGGGCAGCTAGCTGGATCAGTGAATCAAACTATTGGCAATCCTGAGAGAGACGTCCAGTTTTCCAGATAGACTTCTCCATGCAGGGATGTGCTGATAAATATTTAAGAGCCAACAAATGCACACACACACACACACACACACACACACACACACAATGTATTCAAACATACTTTTAAGTTTAATATTCAATGTTAACATTTTCTCCATTCTTTAAGTCTAGATAATCAACCAAAAAAATAATAAACCAAGCCCTGATTTTGCCAATTCCCAAATTATAAGTGTTCACACTGAAAATTTAACCACTGGCTCTTGCAAACAGGTATGAGCCTAGTCTGGCATGCTCCTGGCTCCATGGACAAGAAAGTGGAATAACAAGTAATTTTCAAACTAAACCCACCATTACAAAAGATTTCCATGTGAAGGGGATGGGAAGAACTGGAGAGATAAAATGCAGCAACTTCCACAAGATATCTTAAGGTTAATGGCAGATTAATCCAGTCAGTCCCAAATAGCTTCCTCCATCCACATAATTGATAATCATAATATGTCCCTATAGCATTGCTCTCCAGAGCTCCAGAACCCCGACCTGCCCACTGGTGGTTCAATGACTGGACCCAAAAAGTAGACCATGATAGTAGTAGTAGTAGTAGTAGCAGCAGCAGCAGCAGCAGCAACAATAGCAGGAATAGTGGTCATAGTAGTAATAATAATGGTGGTAGTAGTAGTAGCAGCATAAGTAGTAGTAATAATAATAATAGTAATAGTAGTAGTAGTAACATTTATATAGCACCTATCATACACTAAGCACTATGCTAACTCTTTTACAAATATTATCTCACAACAGCCCTGGGAGGTAGGTGCTATTAGTTCCTCCATTTTCCACATGAGGACCAAAATCTTTAAGTATCTGAATATCTGAGGCTGCATTTGAACTCATATCTGCTCTATCTACTACACCACCTAGCTGCCTATTAGTAGTTCTAACATGGCATTGATAGGCTCATAAGGAATCATGCCATGGATAAGTTGATATTGGTCTGGAGGACAGTTTCCAGTAGAGTGCCCCAAGGACTTATCCATGGCCCAGTACTGCTCCATATTTTTTTTATCAGTGACTTAAATGATGTCAGAGATGCCCTTCTCATCATCTCTGCAAATGACATGAAGTGTAAAGCGAAAGAGAAACAGGACAGGCATCTGTCGGGATCTAAAATTCTCTCTACAGACAAGAACAGAGGGTTGAATGTTAATATGATAAAAGGAAGCAAGGAAGGAAGAAATTTAATGGGGACAAAAAATACAAAATCTGCTACCCTCCTAGGCTACATTAACCCAGAGTGGGATGAACGAAGAAGGGAATCTTTCTGTCCTCTGCCCCATTTAGAGCATATGTGTCCAGTTTCTGATGTTACATTTGGAGAAAGACTTGGATAGATTCAGAGGATGATGACTAGAAGTGGTGAAGATGTCATATGAAGGTGGTTCATAGAAAACAGGAAAGTTCAGCCTATAGAAGAAAAAAACTTGTAGAGAAGTTCATGTATCCAAATGGTTATTGTATGAAAAAGAATTAGACTTGAGAGAGACAAGATAGGAGCAAGATAGGGTTGGAGGAACAAAGAGATCCCTCCCTTTTTTTTAAAGCCCTTCCCTTCCATCTTAGAATATTATTATCAATATTATGTATTGGTTCTCTTATAAGTAGATTATAAGATAGCAATGAAGGTAAGATAGGAACCTTGGCTGGGTTTATGGACATTCCAATATGGAAAGCAGAGAGAGGTTTGAGTTGAGAGAATGAACTTGGCTGTGCTGGAAGGAGGAGTGTGGAGCTGTCATCCAGTCAGCTGAGCCTCTATAACCTGTGGATTTGGGGATTTGTGAAGAAGATAGGAAAGACATGGAGCAAGACAGCCTAGGTGGAGCGAAGGTCACAAATCTGCAGTTGGTGGACAACTAGCAGATAGCCTTGAGCTCCCTAGTGCCTTACTGGATTTATTGGCTGAGCAAGGATTTGGTTCCTGTGCCCTGTATTCATCTAAGGATCTGCTTGGGCCAATGCTGTGAGAACCCCAATCTCCCAGCCCTCTCCAGCTTCACCTAGGGTTGCCTATCAGTGCTTAGTGTAGCAGGGAAGCCAACTGAATACTTAACATTCTATTGACAGTTGGTACTTCCCTAATAGTTAGACAAAACCTCACCCTCTTTCCCTGCCTTAACAACATTAAAATTGTTTCATATACTTCCTGTTGTTCTCCTCTATACTAATAGAACTCATAATAACTTATTTTGTTATCCCTGGTCAGTTTGGTGGGCAGTTAAACTGCCAACTGTCAGTTACCCAGCCTAAGTGTATTTCTCTGTCATCACCCATTTCCCAAGTCCCCTGTGTGGTTTATTTAGTGTATTTGTTCATTCTTTTCCTTGTGGGGTATGAGTGTGTTCCCAATTGTGTTTAATCCCCGTCGGGTCCCAATCTGACCCACTTGCCTATTTCAGTTTCAAGACAGAAAAGTGGTATGGGCTGGGCAATGGGGGTTAAGTGACTTGCCCAGGGTCACACAGCGAATAAGTGTACAAGGTCAAGTTTGAACCCAGGATCTCATAAACCTGGTTCTTGATCCACTGAGCCACCTACCTACCCCCCCCCCACCCTTTCTGGCTTTGATATGAAGAATAATGAGCTGTCCAAAAGCAAAATGGGTTACTGCCAGAGGTGCCAAGTTTCCCATCACTGGAGGGTTTCAAGTATCTCTTCAATGAATACTTTTTGAGAAATATTTTAAGAGATTTTCCTATTCAAGGCCCTTTCAGTTCTGAGATTCTGTGACTCTACAATTTCTTTTCAATTATGGAGCTGAGTTACAATCTGGAAAGGACAAATTTGGAGCCATAAGACACATGAGAAACCCAAGAAGAAATAGTTTCATTTGGATAATATGAGAGATGTTGGTAAAATGGGATGTCTTGGTTCCTATGTAGATATTACCAGGAAGATACTTCATCTGCCTTAAGTATTACAGCAAAGTTGAAAAAGAAAAATCAAAAGAGACCTAAGACAAGATAAATTTAGGGAGGATTTATCCACAGTCCTAGGCCATAGGATCATAAAGTTCAAAACTAGAAGAAACCTTAGAGATTTTTTTAATCCAATTCCCTCTTTTTTAAAAAAATCCTTATTTTCTGTCTTAAAATCAATACTATGTATTGGTTCTAAGACAGAAGAGTGGTCAGGGCTAGGCAATGGGGGCTAAGTGACTTTCCTAGGATCACACAGCGAGGAAGAATCTGAGGTCAGATTTGAACCCAGGACCTCCTGTCTCTGAACCTGGCTTTTAATCCACTGAACCACCTCATTGTCCCCTACTTTTTCCTCCCCACAAATGAGGAACCTAAAGACAGTAACTAACTTTTCCCAAATTACACAGCAAGTTGTTGAGATTTGAACCCAGGTCCTCTGTGTATAAATTCAGAGATCTTTCCACTATATAATGCAGTAGCAATACTAGGAACTTGGGACCCTAGAAAAAAAATCCTAATAGGAAAAAAATTCTATAAAGAAATGTCCCTTGGACCCGAGTAGATCTATGAAAGAGTCTGGAAAGACTTAGAGAACAGCCTGGGGTTCTCTTTGTGCATACAGGCTGCTTTCCTTCCGGAGCCTTTCTTTAAAACAAAACAAAACAAAATAAAAACAAAAAACAAGAAGAGTACCTTTGCTAATTAAAACATGGTAGATACATGATTGCACATGTAAAATCTATATCAGATTGTTTACCATTTCAGGGAAGGGGCAGGGGAGGAAGGAAGGGGGAGAATTTAGAACTCAAAAAAAAAAAGTGGATAATCAGCTCCTCTGGTGGCAAAGGGGCTGCTTGGGTGGTATTAGTGGAGTCTCTATGGAACAGGGCATGCCCAGCAACTCTCAGGGCTTTCCTCTCTTGCTCTGACTTGTTCCCACCTCTGCACATTTGCACCGGCTGTGTCTCATCCCCAAAGTACACTCTCTCCTCTCTTCTGCCCCTCTGAGTCTCTGCTTTCTTCAAAGCTCATCTCAAGTCTGAACTTCTCCACGAGACCTTTCCTGCTTCCCCACCCTCCAATTGCCCCATATTTCTCTATTTCATGTGTCTATATTTCTATAGGTGCATGCTATCTCACGTAAGTCCAAACTTAAATAAATACCTAAATGCAAGATAATTGGGAGGGCTGGGGGGAGAAGATACTACCTGGTACATAACAGACACTTAATAAATGTTGTTGATTGGCCAAATGCCTATTCCTAAACTTAGTGAGTCTGGGTGACATGGAGGGAAAGGCACTGTCTCAAAGGAGTTGGACTCAAGAATCCTTAAGTCCCTTCTAGCTCTACATAGCCACAGCTTCTCCCTTAATATCCCTTTAAATGAGAGAAAGCAAGGCAAAGATGCTTTGTAACCATAAAGTGTTATCTAAAAATCAGCTATTATATCATCACACATTCACCTAAATGTTTATTTATCCCCTCCTTTCTACCTTGATTAAGGGAAAGGATTATTTCATTTTTTGTATCCCAAGAGCCTGGAAAAAACAGTAGGCACTTAATAAATAAATGCTTATTAACTGATTGATCCATTTTATAGATGAAGAAACTGAGGCATGGGGAAGGCAAGTGATTTCAGGGCAGTCTCTTGACTAGGAAGTATCAGATGGGGGTTTTGCCCCAAGTATCTCCTGATTCCAAGTTCAGTGTTCACTGCAATATTAAGTTACCCTTCGTGTAGCTTTAGTAAGCAAATTCCTTCTGGGAGGGCTTAGTTTCCAAAGGCCAGCATGTAAATGTGGTAACCCACAGACCTCTGTCTGTGAGAGCAGTGCCCCTTGGGGAAATCTGCTGAGCCTGATAGAAATCAATTAGCTTTATTTCCAAGGCTCCCAAGTCTCGGACTCCCTCCTACCTTGGGACGTCTGGGTCCTTTCTCGGGCTGCTTTGACGATGACCAAACCTGACAATTTGACAGTGGATGATAGCTGCGGAGTTTGGACTCAAGATACAAAGAAAAAGAAAAGAGAAAACTAAAGAATCTGAGAAGAAAGACTAGAATCCAAGGTAGATACGCACACAGCTGCTGGAAGATGCCTCCCAAAGTGCTGCCTCCTTAAAGCCATCTTGGGATCATTTTCCTAATTAAAATATCAGTCTATCTGGGAAACACGAGAAAAGCAGGGAAAGTAGAGAGATGGCATTCGTGGCAGATTAGAATTGAAAGAAGGCCAGAGCTGGAGGCGGGCAACCTGGATGACAACTCCCAATCCCTCTCTGTGCCTCCAATAGGTCATACCCTACTTACGCCCACCACGTTTCTTCCCATTCCCCCATAGATGAAGCACCCTTAATTCCTAGGAGACTGAACTCATCCATGATTTGCCTACGGTCCTCTCTGAGATTTGCCTGTGAAAAGAGCTGGTACAATAGTGTGTGTCTTGGACCCAGGCTGCAGATGGATAATGAACTGGAGAAAGGGAGCGGTATGTGGAAATGGAAGGTGACTCAGTGCTTTTAATGGCCCCAAGCATTGACTTGGAATAAAGGCTCCATCTTTACACCATTAAAATTGTCAGAGAATGAGGTTACCGTGGCTATACAGCATGGTACCATGAAGCTCCCATTTGTATAGTAAGAGCTGACATTTACATGGAACTTGAAGGTCTGTAAATCACATTTACTTAACATTATCTCATTCTATCCTTCCAGCACTTTTCAGTATAGCTTTGGCTCTCCCTCACTGACAGATGAAGAAACTAAACTTCAAAAAATGTCCCTGGTGATAAAATCTGAAGCTGGGGTTGAACCCAGCTCCCTCCTTGCTCTAGGATATAGTGGCTAACATTCTTATAGCACCTTGAGCTTTTTGAAATATCTTAAAATATTTTCATTTTTAGAAAAAAAACTTTTAAAAATATTATTTTATCCTCACAACTACCTTAGAAGGTAGATGCTCTTATTACCTACATTTTACAATTGAGGAAACTGAGGTTGAAAGAAATTAACTGGGTTGGCCAGAATCACACAGCTTCAGGATCGTCATCATTTAAAACAGGAGAGGTTGGATGCGATGACCCCAGATTTATTATGCTTTAGTGAAATTTACTGCCTTTGGCTGTTACATCCAAAGAGAAACTACCTTCTCCCTATCTACCAGAGATGTACAACTTTCCCCCACCAGAAAACAATCCAGAAGGCTCCAATGGAGATGGTCAGAAAAAATAAACACAGCCCTGCCCTACAGGAGCTTCCATTCTAAAGGAGGAGATGCTACAAACATAAATTAGTACATACAAGAAAGAAGTAACAGAAGATGCTAGACCCATTCTTACCTGGACGTTACCCCCATCAGCACCCAAGGCATAGAAGGTCACATGGGACAAATGGACCACAATATTCTTTCCCAAAAATAATATCATTTTCTTTTCTTTTTTTTTTCTAAACAACCCTTTCCTTCTGTCTTATAGAAGTGAAACTGGTTAGCAGTTCCAAGGCAGAAGAGCAAAAAAGGCTAGGCAACTAAGGTTTGCCCAGCCTGGCTCTTGATTTACTGAGCCACCTAGCTAATAATTCTCACCTCCCATCTTAGAATTGCTACTAAGTATTGGCTCCAAGGCAGAAGAAAAGTAAGGGCTAGACAACGGGGATTAAGTGACTTGCCCAGGGTCACACAGCTAGGAAGTATCTGAGACTAGGACCTCCCATCTCTAGCTCTGAACCATAACGTTCTTTCTTCCTTTTATTTTTTTATTTTTTAAACCCTCACCTTCCTTCTTAGAATCAATACTCTGTATTAGTTCCAAGGCAGAAGAGCAGTAAGGGCTAGACAATGGGGGTTAAGTGACTTGCCCAGGGTCACACAGCTAGGAAGTATCTGAGACCAGGACCTCCCATCTCTAGGTCTGATCCATAACTTCTTTCTTTCTTTCTTCCTTCCTTTCTTTCTTCCTTCCTTCCTTCCTTTCTTTCTTTCTTTCTTTCTTTCTTTCTTTCTTTCTTTCTTTCTTTCTTTCTTTCTTTCTTTCTTTCTTTCTTTCTTTCTTCTTTTTCTTTTTTATTTTTTAAACCCTCATCTTCCTTCTTAGAATCAATACTCTGTATTGTTTCAAGGATGAAGAGCAGTAAGGGCCAAGCAATGGGGGTTACGTGACTTGCCCAGGGTCACAAAGCTAGGAAGTATCTCAGAGTACATTTGAACCCAGGACCTTCCATTTCTAAACCTGACTCTCAATCCCCTGAGCCACCTGACTGGCCCCCAAAACTTTCTTATAAAGCGGGGTTCTTAATCCAACCCTAGATTTGATTGGGGTCTGTGAAATTGGATGGAAAAAAATTATAGTTTTACTTTCCCTAATCTTTTATTTCCTACATATTTTATTTTATGCATTTAATACATTATTCTGAAAAGGGGTCTATGACATTTAAAAAAACAAAAAAGGTGTTCTCATTCTGCTCCTGACTAGGGGTCATTGGCGTGGACCCTTTCCTTAGTTAGGATGAGTTATTCTTCATCCCTCGGCTGGTTATCCTTCGAACCCTGCTCAGTCACTGATGGAGCGGCTCCTTGGCGGTTAACCTTGCCTGGTCCTCAGTACCTTCCCACAAGGCACCAGGACACATTATGCAAATTCAGCATGCTCATGAGCAACAAAGAATCCCCCCAAACCCCCCCAAAAAATCACTATCGGTTACAAAAGCAAAATGCAAGAAACAAATCAAAAACTATGGAAGCTGATTTAGATATTAGTTGCAGGCTCCAGAGGCTGGAGAGAGTGAGTCAAAGCAAAAAATGTAGCCTGTACCTTAAGGTGTTCTAAATCACCCAATTACTTACTCAAGGAAGAATGTAATTAGCCCTGCTCTCTGCTGAAGTACAGTCCTGCCAGCCAGGCTGCATCAGAGGCTCCGAAAGGACAACTCTGTGACTCAGGGAGGAGAAAATAAAAACAGGAGGGAAGTGGGCCATCAGCAGCCTGGAACTAGCAAGCGAGAAGGGGAGGAGGGAGAGGATGGACGGCCGTCTTTGTTGTCATTGTCTGTCTCCTCTTTACATCTGGCAGTCCTGAAGGAGACCACAGAGCAGTTCAGGACCGCCTGAGATTTCGAGAGAGCAAATTTGGACGGACGAAGGCCTCGGATGAGTCATAAGCAAAATCAGCCCAAGAGATCATGGAATCTGGCCAAAGATTCTGCAGGAAGGGAGAGTCCAAAATCATCACACGTGGTCTCCCAAAACCCTGAATTCTTCTTTTTTTTTCTTATACCCTCACCTTCCATCTTAGAATCAATACTGGGTATTGGTTCCAAGGCAGAAGAGCAGTAAGGGCTAGGCAATGGGGGTCAAGTGACTTGCCCAGGGTCACACAGCTAGGACGTGTCAGAGGCTAGATTTTAATGCAGCACCTCCTACCTCCAGACATGACTCTAGATCTACTGAGCCATCTCATTGCCCCCAATTCTTCATTAATAGTTTTATTTTATTTTTTAATTGATAGTTTTAAAAATTGCCTTTAAAAGAATTCTTCATTAATAGTTTTATTTTTTAATTGGTAGTTTTAAAAGATTGCCTTTAAAAGAATTCTTCATTGATAGTTTTATTTTATTTTTTAATTGATAGTTTTAAAAATTGCCTTTAAAAGAATTCTTCATTNAGCTATCCAGAGGGAAAAGGGAAATAATGCCTGAGGGAAGGCATTAAAATGAAGAGAGGTAGGAAGGTAGGAAAGCGAATCCGTTCCTGTCCAAGAAACATTTAAGCACCTGTTAGGTGCCTGGCACTGTGCTCAGTCCTGGAGGTAAGCAACAAATGAACAGTTCCTTGCACGCAAGCAGCCTATGGTGGAGTGGAGGGGAAAACAACAGAAAAAAGGAGGCGGGAAAGGGGAGACGGGAAGAAGGATGGAGGGCGCAGCTGGGTAGCTCAGTGGATTGAGAACTAGGGCTAGAGATGGGAGGTCCTGGTTCAAATCTGACCTCAGCCACTTCCTAGCTGTGTGACCCTGGGCAAGTCACTTGACCCCCATTGCCTATCCTTACTACTCTTCTGCCTTGGAGCCAATACACGGTATTGACTCCAAGAGAGAAGGTAAGGATTTAAAAAATAAAATAAAATAAAAAATGAATACAGAAACATGGCCACTGTGGGAATTCATTTTGGGGGGATTGTGCTTGTTTGTAACAAAGCTGTGTTTTCCTCTTTTGTCTATTTTTAATTGGAGGAGAGAGGTTGTGAGAAGAGGGAGTTAGGAACTACCCCCTCCAAAAAAAAGGGGGGGCCAATTTCAAAGTTGTGGATTTATTTGTTTTAATTGTACAGAAAATAACAGAAAGAAGTTTAGAAGAAAGCACAGGCAAGCAGGACAGTTTTGAAAGTAACAGGTAGGGGCACCTAGGTGCTTAGATAGAGAGCCCAACCTGGAGATGGAAGGACCAGACACTTCCTAGCTGTGTGACCCTGGGCAAGTCACTTAATGCTCATTGCATAGGTCTTCCTATTCTTCTGCCTTGGGATCAATACTTATTATCAATTCTAAGAGAGAAAGTTAGGTCTTTAAAAAGAACAATAGTTAGGGGCAGCTAGGTAAGTACAGTGGATAGAACTCCAGGCCTAAAGTTAAGAGGACCTGGGTTCAAATCTGACTTGAGATACTTCCTAGCTGTGTAACCTTGGATAAATCACTTATCCCCAGCTGCCTAGCTCTTACTGCTCTCTTGCCTTAGAACCAATACTTGTATCAATTCTGAGACAGAAAGTAAGCATTTAAAAAAAAAAATAAGAATTAATAGTAAAAGAGAAGATAAGAATTTTAAAATAAAAAAATATATTTATAATGTTTAAAAATGTTTAATTTTATAAGAAAGTAATAAGTAGAATTTATTATATTTAAAATCAGAATTTCATAGAGTATCTTCTTTTTGTGTGTTACATATATCAAAATACTCTTTTAAAGTATTTTTAATTAAAATTTATTAAAAATTTTTCTAAAAAAAACAAACAAACAGAAGAGGAAGAATGAATTGAGGTCTTGAAGTTAGAAGCCCTGTATTCTAGTTCCAGCGTCACCAATTACTATCAGTGAGACCTTGGGCAAGTCCCTTCACCCTATTGGGCCTTGGTGTCTTCATCTGTCAAATAAGGGATTATTCTCTATGGCCTTTAAGGTCCCTTCCAGCTCAAAGTCTGTGATCCTTTAGCCTTCTCTGATGCTCAGCTTCTCCCTGGTTACAAACAGGATGATGAAGTAAGCCCAACCTGTTCCACAAGATAGTTGAAGATCAAATGAGATCTGGCATACAATATGTGTTTAATAAATATATGTTGATTATTTGATAAAGCGTATGCAAGAGCTTTATTTTTTTTAACCCCTTACCTTCCATTTTTTTAACCCCTTACCTTCCATCTAAGGACCTCTTATGTGTCTCCTGGTTCTAAAGCGGAAGAATGGCTGAACTAGTTTGCCATTTCCCTCTCCAGTTCATTTTACAGATGAAGAAACAGAGGCAAACAGGGTTAAGTGACTTGCCCAGGGTCACCCAGCTAGTACACGTCTGAAGCCGTATTTGAACTTTGTCCTCAAGTGGAATCTTTCTCTGAAATTTAATTCTGCGCCACACTGAGGACCCACGTGGGCCGTCTGGTTCTGTCGCATTCCTGGCTCTGTGTCTGGGTTGGAAGCAGGACTCTGGGCTTCGCTCGTCTTCGCCTTCCAGCCAGGATCTGTTTAAGTCTATCCGTGAGGAACGCCAAAGGCTGGGCAGAAGGCCTGGACCCAGGAGGAGTAGGAGGCCGCAGAGGAGGCTGGAAGTGTCCGCCGGCTCACCCCCATTATCTGTGGGTTCCCATTTACTTTGAAATGGTCCTTCGAGCGGGCACTTCGAGGGCCCTCTAAGATTTGCAAAGCATTTTATAGCTATCATTTCACCTGCAAGGGAGTGTGTGGGGTGTGTGTGGGGAAGGGGGCTGTTGTTATGCCCTTTCTACAGATGAGGAAACTGAGGCTGAGAATAAATTGAGTGATGAGTCTAAGACAGGATTCTAAATGGGGGTCATTCCTTCTCCGAGGCTAGCACTCGATCCTCTTTGCCACTGAGGAGTGAGGCGGAGTTGTGAGTGGAGATGATGCTGTATCTGGGAATTAGGCTACAGCAGGAACGTCAGGGGACGCGGAGATGGCTCCAAGGGTGGGGGAAGCCATGTTGCCTTTTTCCAGGAGCCCCTCACTATTTGGTCAAACTTCTTTTTTTTTTTTTTTTAAACCCTCACCTTCTGTTTTGGAGTCAATCCTGTGTATTGGTTCCAAGGCAGGAGAGCAGAAAGGGCTAGGCAATGGGGGTCAAGTGACTTGCCCAGGGTCACACAGCTGGGAAGTGTCGAAAGCTGGATTTGAATGCCTGTCCTCCTGACTCCACATCCAGTTCTCTATCCACTTCTAGCAGCCCATGGCAACTGTACAGATTAGGAGGGAAAGATAGACTAACTATTAAATCTGCATTGGTGGAGGGAGTTTTTCGCCCGGGGCATTCCCTAAACCAGTGAAGGCACAGCAGGTTCAGACACAAAAATGCCAGGAACTCAGAGTTCTAACTCTGCTCAATGGGTTTAAATACTATCCCCTTGTAATCTGGAGTTTTTTCAGGCCTCTGTGATTCAGAAGCAGCTAAAATAATGTTGGAAAATCTCTGCAGTTTGCCAAGAAAACCCCAAACAGGTCACAAAAAGGCAGACCCCATAGAAACAAACGACAGACAACAAACATGAAGGGTTTGGTTTTTTAAATCTCACCACCTTGTTTATTCATAATAACAAATCAGACACTGTATACAGTTTTATCAGGGATCAGGGCAGCTCCTACATTTTCTGATTTCAACATTTACTCTCAATTTATTTATTTTTTAAAATCCTCACCTCTTGTCTTGGAATCAAGACTGTGCATTGGTTCCAAGGCAGAAGAGTGGTAAAAGCTAAGGGGGGGTTGGGGGAGGGGTCAAGTGACTTGTCCAGGGTCACCCATCGAGGAAGTGTCTGAGGTTACATTGGAACCCAGGACCTCCCATCTCTAGGCCTGGCTCTCTATCTACAGTCACCTAACTGCCTCACAATAAATATTTATTAAACACCTGCTATAAGGTAGGCATTCTGCAAAGCCCTGGGAATACTACTACCACCACCACCACTACTACTACTACTACTGCTGCTGCTGCTACTACTACTACTTACTACACTACCACTGCTGCTGCTACTACTACCAGTACTAGCACTACGTCTATACTACTAGCCACCTAACATCTATTTTTATTTATTATTATTTTGAATATTTTCCCCTAGTTACACATTTCATTTCTTTCCCTCTCCCCTAAACTCCCCTAACCCCCTTAGCCGATGCACAATTCCACTGGGTAGCCAACTAACATTTAGAGAGCACTTACTAAGTGGGGGTACAAGTAAGCCCAATAAAGACATTCCCTGGCCTCCAGGAGCTTACAGTCAAAAGGGGAAGACCACCCACAAAAGGAGGCTAGAAAGTGGAGGGGAGGGGCAGCTCAGTGGCTCAGGACATCTGAAGTTGGGGGGGGTCCTGGGTTCAAATCTGCCCTCAGACACTTCTAGCTGTGTGACCCTAGACAAGTCACTTAACCCATTTGCCCAGATTGTTCCTAAGATAGAAAGTAAGGATTAAAAAAGGGAGAAAGAGGAGGAACCCCACAGGCGGGCATGCAGCTGCTGAATCCAAGGAGCCCAGGTGGGAAGGAAGAGCCGTCTGGATTTTGGGGGGCTTTATAAGGGAGGCTTTGGGAGGAATTTTTTGCCCGCCTCCAGCCTTCCAATGATGGGGCAGAACAACCGAGGTCACTGGGGAGTGTGAACACCCGTGACGCAGTCCCGCTGATCGTGAGCGTCCGGAGATGGGCTTGATGGTGGAGGACCCGTGTCCAAGGAGACTAGTGGGTGGGAAGGGAAATGATTCCTAGGGGCTGAGTCAGGAATCCCGGGAGGCTGCAAGGAGGAGGCGGTGCGTGCAGGGCGCGGGAGCCGGCCGGTTCGAGAATGAAGCAACAGGAGGTGGAAAGTCTTGGCCAGAGAAGAGCTGAGAAGCCAATTGCTCTGGAAGGCGGAGGGTGCACAGAGGGAAGTAGCAGGAGACTGGGCGGAGGGATTTTTTCGAGCTCAGCCGCGAAGGGCGAGGAGCAGTGGCGGAAGCTTCTTGCCTGGGGGTGGGGGGGGGGATGGAGGGTTCCGGCGGTGTTTCGGGATGTTGACTAGCGGAGGGGAGAGATCAGGGCAGGCGGGGGGAGCTGATGACTACAGCCTGCCGGGATGCCGGGAGGGCTGCACACCGGGTGGTGGCAAAGGAAGGTGCCAAGAAAATGATCTCATAGAAGCAGCCCCGTAGAGAAGATAAAATGCTCTACTTGGAATCAGGGAAGGGCTGGAATTTTTCCTTAATGCAAACCAATTTTACTCTGTAAATCCGTGGTAACTAGGAAATGTGCGTGCTTTTTTCTTTGTCTTTTTATCCATTCAGTTTTGTGTGAAAAGTATTGGACTTTGTCAGGAAGTCAGAAAGACCTGGGTTCAAATCCCGCCCTTATATGTAATAGATTGAATGACTACCAGCACGAATTTAACCTTTCTTCTTGAGCATCGGATTCCTCACTATAATATGGAGATAATAATAGCACCTACCTTCCAGCATTGTTGTGAGGATTAAAGGAAATAATAATTATAAAGTGCTTTGCAAACTTAAAAGCACTAGGTAAATGCTAGCTATTGTTATTATTATTTAATTGGTACATACTTTAATTTTATAAAGAAATTCTACTAAGAATTTTTGATAGGTAGGAGGCAGAGTGGACAGAGTGCAAGATCTGGAGTCAGAAAGACTCCTTGAGTGAAAATCTGCCCTCAGACACTTCCTAGCTGGGTGACCCTGGACAAGTCACTTAACCTGTTTGCCTCAATTTCTGAATCTGTAAAATAAGCTAGATAAGGAAATGACAAACCACTTTAGTATCTTTGCCAAGAAAACTCCAAATGGACTCACAAAGAGTTGGACATGAGTCAAAAAAAGGCTGGAAAACAACTAAAAATTTAACCCAAATTAAATTTACATGTACTTTGATTCATGAAAAACTTAGATCAGATTGCTTACCCTCTGAGAGAGGAGGGAGGGAAGGGAGGAAGGGTAGGAGAGAATTTGGAACTAAAGAAAAAAAAAGGTTAAAAATTGTTGTTTCATGTAATTTGGAAAAAATAAAATATTCTTTGATTCTTGGTAAATTCAAGAAAAGGTGGACTGAAAAGGTGGACTCCAGAAAGGATAACAATAAATGTTGGAAAACATGTGTCAGCAAAAAATGAGATCAATTAAAGGTTCATCATACATTGTACAAATGACACAAACCTACCAATTATTAAATTTTTTATAGCCCTTACCTTCCATCTTGGAATTGATCCTGGGTATTGGTTCCAAGGCAGAAACGTGTGAGGGTTAAGCAATGGGGCAAAGTGACTTACTTGGGCTCACACAGCTAAGAATTGTTTGAGCTAGATTGGAAGCCAGGATCTCCTGTCTCTAGGCCTGGCTCTCAATCCACTGAACCACCCAGCTGCCTCCTCAATTATTAATACTTTGAGAAGAAAATCGAGAGGTCATCACCAGAGCAAGTACAAAATATCATCACCAAAAAATAAATTGCTTATATTTTGGCAGAAACGAATCAGCTGGCTACTGATTGAGGAATAATTTCTGAATCGTCATTCTGGGTACAATCAGAACAGTTATTGGTTAGATCAAAGATCAAAACCCTAAAAAAACTAGAAGAGTGAATAAATTTAGAAAATGTGGCATGCCATTGAGGTCATTCTAATTTGATATATTTAAATAAGCAGTTGATGCTGAAAAAATGGGAAATGGATAAAGGAACTCATATTGACACTGATCATTTTGATTTCTTAAGGAAGTCTAAATGATATAAATCCATCTTCACAATAGGGAGATCAAAAACCTAGAAACTGCCTCACTCAGAAAAATTCAAGTCTCCTTGTGAAACATTAAGAGAAGCATTCTGATTTAGAAAGCAAAGTACTTTGTAAAATCTTACGAAGGAAGTTGGTGGGCGATTATGATTATTATCTCACAAAGCAGTAAGAACCCATAAAGGGAAAAGCAATGACGGCTTGGCAAGAGACCCAAGTAAGCAAAGTCATCTCACGAGTCTTTTGGAATGAAACTGGAAGGAAGACAACAGACAAATGGAAAAGATCAGAAAGATTTTAATAAATTATTTTCCCCGTTGATAGTGGGATCATCACATTTCGCCTAGTCTCCCAACTTTTCTATTTACAGGCTTCTCGATGCTATCATTTATGCCTCTAAAAGTCAGTTCTTCGTTGGTAACGTGGCGCAGTCTGGACCGTAACAGCTCCAGATAGGCTTTAAGAGGCAGTTTAACTGGCACTGAGGGAAGCCAACGAGGGAACGACAGCTGAACTGGACCAAACATGAATAAAGGAGGCTTGACCTAGACGGAGGTAACAGTCCTAAAAGGGCACTGAGGGCTCATTTCTTAAAGGATTCTGAAAGAGATGAGGATATTAAAGGCTTAAAAACAACCAACCCTCCCCCCAAACCCACCTCCATGTTTATTGTCAAGAAAATTATAAACACTACCAACTATATTTCTATTTTACTATCTTCCAAAGCCATACGAAAAGCAGACAGAATTCCTTGAAAGCTGCAACAACAAAAAAATCACTTTTCTTGATGACCATATGCTTATTAATATCAAAGTCTAAAATAAGGAGGTATATGTGTTCAAAGATGTTGGCATGATCATGGCATGCCCTGATGAACCAGGGTCAAACAGCTAGGAAGTGTCTGAGGCCAGATTTGAACCCAGGACCTTCTTTCTTTGGACTTGGCTCTCAATACACTGAACCACCCAACTGCCCACAACCCAGTTTTCTTCTCTTCTCTTCTCTTCTCTTCTCTTCTCTTCTCTTCTCTTCTCTTCTCTTCTCTTCTCTTCTCTTCTCTTCTCTTCTCT
>NC_058134.1:238159707-238228980 GCF_016433145.1 Gracilinanus agilis
CGCCGGAGCCGGGAGGGGTTTGGCCGGAGCCCGCTGGGGCAGCGCGCGGGAGGCGCCGGGGACTTCCGGCGGGGCGCGGTGAGGCTAGGCGGTGGGGCCGGGTCCCCGGCTCGGGCTCTTGGAGGGGGCCGCCTCGGGCCTCTTGGCGCGCGCCCGCGTTCGCGCGGTCCCGTTGTCGCCTTGCCCGCGCGTCCGCCGCGGGCCGCGGGCCCCGGGCGGGCGGGCGGGCAGGCGCACGCTGCAGGCTGCGGCGAATGAATGGGCGCGGGTGGTGCGACCGCGCTGGGCCTCCCGCTCCCCCGCTGAGCTGCGCTCGGGCCTGGCGCGCGTGTCGCAGGCGGGGAAACTGAGGCCCGCAGTGGCGAGATGGGCATCCACGAGCGTCCGAGGCTAGATTCGAACCCAGCTCCCTTCCGACTTCTGCCTCCTGCCGCCAGAGGGTTTGACGCGGCGATCTACGGAACTGGCCGAACTCTTCCCCTTCCCCCACCTTACTTCCTCCCCGGTACTCGACCGGACACGCGAGTTCCTCATCCCCTCATTTGATGGTTCCCGCCAATCAGCCAACCAGCTCTCCTGCAGAAGCGATTACTTTAGAAAAAAAAAATCACGGAAAGAGCCTGAGTTAAAAGCACGAACGGGCTCGGGCCTCAGCACAAGGAGCCACCTGTTAGGCGCTTAGTGTATGCTCGTCGTTTGGATTGGATTGGATTAATTGAATTCCACCACTTCCACTTAGGAAGGTTAGAGAGGTTGGGGTGAGGTTTGTAAGTTTTGTAATTCAATCGCTTACTTTAATGTTGGAAGTTCAATTCAATAAACATGCGTTGCCTACTGTGGCGAAACTGGAATTACAAATAGAAAAAAAAAATCGATCTCTGCACTCAATGAATTTTTATCAATTAGTTAATAAGTGAACATTTATTAAACGACTATTTTTGGCCAGGTACTATGTTAACCAGGGGGTACAAATAGAATTTTAAAAAAAGTAAATCCTTGTCCTCAAGGAAGTTTTATCAATTTGTCAATAAAGAAGCATTTATGAAGAGCCAACAAGATGCCAGCTAAAAGCCAGATAATCCCAACCCTTGAGGAGTTTACAGTCTGATGGGGGAAAGCAAGCAAATATAGACAAAACAAGCTGTTAGGTGGCTCAGTGGATTGAGAGACCAGCCTGGAGATAGGAGGTCCCTACATTCAAATGTGATCTCCAACATTTAGAAAGTGTGTGACCCTGGGCAAGTCATTGACTCCGGTTGCCTAGCTCAGACCTCCTCGTCCTTGTATTGACAGTATTGATTTTAAGACAGAACGTTAAGGGTTAAAAAACAAACAAAACAGAAAACAAAACAAAATACCAAGCTTTGGCCAGGATAAATAGAAAATAATGAAAAGATCTAACTAAAGATCAGTGGGAGAGTGGAAAGAGTGCTGCCTCTAAACTGAAGTTGAAATTCCAATGATTTTTTTTTCTCTACAGGGACTAGAGGTTGAATGGTTAGGGCATAGAACTTGGATGTGCACCCTAACCATTCAACCTCAGTTTCTTCCTTTGTAAAAATGGGGATGGCCTCTAAGGTCCCTTTGAGCTGCACTACCGAAATCCTCCTATACCTACATAACTCTGAGACCAGGCAACAAGTTTACTGTGTGCTAAGCACTGGACTAGATGGGGAATAGCCAAGGAATTCCCTTTTCCCTTGGCTAATGGATGCTCTTCTGTTGGAAATGGAATTGTCTTATGCTTTTTTAATTTTTAAAACCTGGGATTTTCATATATCCTAATAACAATGTAATTTTTTTTCTTGATGGATATGTTAAAATAAGATGTCATGGTTTAATTTCTTTCCATCCAAAATTTCTACAGTTTTCACTTATTGTCATTTATTTCTGTTACTATCACTCCTGACCATTTTTCTTAGGCTCACAGAACTAGAACCAAAAGGGACCTTATTGTTTTTGAACAATCTCAGAGTTCATCTAGTCATAGGCTCAGAGATCATAGATGGAGAAATGGAAGGGACCTTAGAGACTGTGGAGTCCAGCTTCCTTCCTTAAAGAACTGAAGCCCAGAGAGGGGGAAGGATTTGCTCAGTCAGAGGCTTGTCTGAGACAGGATATGAAGAGAACTCTTCAGCCTTCCAACACCAGTGCCCTCTTTAAATTTTTTATATCTTTTTAATATTATATTTTATCATATAGATTTGTGTTTTCCTCCTGTCAGCCTCATAAAATAAAAATTGACCTTTTAGGCTTGAGTATCCCCATCTCTAAAATAGTTAGACTTTGATGGCTTTTGAGCTGGCTTCAAAATCTGATCGAAGGCAGTTATTTGCTCTATTCTTAGCTTATTTCACTTCTAGCAGGGAGGTGTGTGAAAGGCTATAATGCAACTAATTTAATTGTACTTGGTGAATGAATGCTTGTCATCTAATCAGTAATAGGTCTTTTAATTTATAGGCACAGGGAACAAATTGCAAAATAAAAGCCAGTTAAGGATAACTAAATATTAGCTAATAACAATTATTTAATGAAGGCCTGCCATACAGAATATTGTATAGTGTATTTGTTCCCTGATTTTAAAAATGTACATACAAAGGTACTGTGGTTTTATATTTAATCAGCATTGAGAATATATCAGGTGCTGGCTCAGTAGTTTAAAGTCAATATTTTATGGTAACAATTCTGGAATTCTTATCAAGGGCACAGAATTCAGTGTAAAACAGATTCATCTTCTGTCTAGTCCAAGGTAGTCCAAGCTAGAAACCCCAAGAAGTTTTATAATGTGGTTTTACCTTTAAAGCTGTCACATGGTGTGGACCAAAATCTCACATCAATTTTTGATGGATTCAGAAGAAATTAGAGGGCAAGCTGTAGGTGAGAGACCTGCATAATCCTCTCTAGAATTTACTTTTAC
The DNA here is from genome assembly GCF_016433145.1 of Gracilinanus agilis. Classification (NCBI taxonomy): domain Eukaryota; kingdom Metazoa; phylum Chordata; class Mammalia; order Didelphimorphia; family Didelphidae; genus Gracilinanus; species Gracilinanus agilis. The sequence goes on from NC_058134.1 coordinate 238,162,625, forward strand.
TCTTACTAGAGGGCTTTAGCTTGGTTTCAAATGCAAATTGATATGCCAGATAGTTCTGAGAAACACAACTAATTGGTTTAAGATTAAATGTGAAATAGGCTACCCAAATTGTGAGCTCTTCAGAAGAAAACTATAATACAAAGATCAGTTATAAATAGCATGACATTGTCTTAAACTTATAAATTTGAATTTTTAGTTAAAGTAGGGAGTTTATAGGTGGATTTATTGTACCCTCCTTCCAAAATAAAATTCCTCCTGAGTGAGTCCAAACGACCTTGAGCTTCTCACCTAAGATCTTTAGGCCTCAGTTTTCTCATTTGTAAAATGGTCTTTGACATCCTTTTAGCTCTAAATCTATTATCTCATTTTTTTCTATCTTCTGGAATTTTCCAGCTTTACACCTGCTTTATCATCTAAAACTGTCAGAGGCCTACTTTGCCTTGGGCCCAAGTTTTCTAGTACAGTACTTGACAAGAACAGGTGGGGTGTGCAGTATATTGTTACATGGACACCAGCCTACAGTTTCTCTACATTTTAGCTAGACTGTTGGGTCTGCTTGCAGATAGACAGGCTTTATTTGCCAAATGCGTGCACCAGATTATGAGTTTCAAGAAGTGAGTGACCTGACATTTTTGAATTCTGAGTATAGGTAAGATGAAACTCAGGTTTTGCAAAGACTTGACTAATTTATTTAGTTGTTGAAGCTTTTTAAAAAAGTTTTGTGTCTCAGTCCTTTTTCTGCAACAAATATCAGGAAGGATCAGCTATTCTGATTGCTGCCAACATAATTTAAATATAAGAATTATATATTGTCAAGAACTATTAAAACAATTCTTTTACATTTTCATTATTTCATTGGCATAGCAAAATGATGAGTAGTTTAAATTAAAGCAATGTCCAGTTGTGATCATTGATAGAAGCGTCACTGCTGCTTAGAGAGAAATGATTTTGTGGTATGTAGGGAAAGTTGGAGAGATTTGCCAGTCAGCCCATCATGGTTAAGGTATCAGGTTTATTCTAAAATTGACCCCTCTCCCCCTTTGGATTATAGAGCAGGAGATTTATTCCTAGAAGAGAACTCATAGGTTCAGTAGTTCAGCCTCCCTTATTTGACATTTGAGCAACTGAAGCTCCCTAAGGTCACCTAGGGAAGTGGCAGAGCAGAGATTTTAATACAGGACCCCAACTTTATATCCAGTGCTTTTCCCACTACAGGTTATTTTATTTGGTATATTGCTTCTGGTTTCAAGTACTTTTATAATATTTTTTATTTGATTAACTTTTGCGTGAATTGGGTTTGGGGGTCACTTAACTTTTATTTTGGTTGTTAGGAACTCTTTGGGAAATCAGATTAAGTTTTTGCTTGTGAGAATGAAGGAACTGTTCTCAGTATTATTTTTTTCTTTTTTTTCTTTAGAATATTTTTCCACGGTTACATGATTCATAATCCTCCCCCCCCAAGCCAATAAGCAGTTCCACTGGATTATACATGTATCACTCAGTATTATTTTAAAATTCAGTCTTAATTTGCTGTGATACAAGATGATTACTTAGAAGAAAGCTATTCATAAAAACTCAGCTGAAAGCTTTTCTGACTTATTGAAAAATTTTTTTTAATAGCTATGAAAAGAATGACTAATAGTAATTGGAACTAATAGTATTATTGGAATTTGAAATTATTTCTTGAACTGATCTATTCTTATAGGCAGCTTCTTTTTGTGATTTATATTCTATCTTAAAGGGTTGTTAATACCAGTTCAATAGATTAAACATTTATTGATGTTACCTATAATAGTTAGCATTTACATAGCACTTTGGGGTTTCCAAAAGTGTTCTATAAGTATTTAATTTTATCCTCAACAATTCTAGGAGGCCCAGGTGCTATTAATATTCTTCTTTTATGAATGAAGAAATAGAGAGACATGTTTAAGTGACTTGCTCAAGGTAACACAGTATATATAAGTCTGAGGCTTTAGTCTTCTTAACTTTAGGCCCAGTGCTCTATACACTGTGCCACTTAGCTGCCTTAAGTGGGAATAAACTGTAGTGTTACTCTCTGCAAGTCATGTAATCTGTTTTCCTCAGTTCCCTCATTTGTGAAATGGAGATCACACTAGCATCGATCTCTTGGGGTTGTTGTGAGGAATGAATGAGATGATAATAGTAAAGTGCTTATCATAGTGCCTAGCACATAGTAAGCCCTATGTAAATATTAACTTTATTTGGGTGGCATTCCTTTTTGATATATAAGGATATTATTCAAAAAGAGACATTTTAATTAGGGAAAATGATCGTAAATTGTAGGAAAGTTAAGATGCCATTTGGGTATTAAATGGAGATAGAATGTGTCCTACTCTGAAGGATATTCCCTGTTTTCTTTTCATTTCTAGTTGATCTCTTAGTGAATACCTGACCACAGTTGAATTGTTTGGTCTTTGTCTAATTTGTATGTATGTCCATTCTATTACCAGACTTGGTGCTAGGGACTAGGATTTGTTCAGTGAAAGTTGTTGTAACGTTTACAAAGTTTTGTATACGTCATTTCATTCCGACTTCACCATGATTCTGTGAAGTAGACTTTAAGAAGTAGACATTGAGGCTCAGAAAGGTAAGTGATCCCCAGCTAGTTTCTCCTGACTTCAACCAGAAAGCTTCCACTGTGCCATACTGAATGAATAGAATTAGATATAGAAAAAAAGAAAATTATTTCTAATTCTTTTTTATTATACTGTATGAGTCAGTTTTACATTTTAGAAAACTAGAGCAGGACTTCTCATCTCCTATTTTTATTTTTTTAAATCCTTATCCTCTGTCTTAGAATTGATATTAAGAATTAGTTTCCAGGCAGAAGAGCATTAAGGCTAGGCAATCAGATTTAAGTGACTTGCCTGAGGTCTCACAGCTAGGAAGTGCCTGAGGCCATATATGAACCCATCACCTTCCATCTCTGAGTCTGGCTGGAGATTGAGCCATCAAACCACCCAATTTTTCCTTCCCCTCTTTCTTTAAAATCAGAGTTTGGACTATTTAGATTAAACATTTTATGTGCATGTTGGAGATAGCTTAACATTTTTAGTGGATATGTGGATTTTTAAAAAAAGTCGAGGACACACATTTGTATTCTGGTTTACTTTAATATTTTCATTTCTAACCAGTAATAACTGCCTAATTAGTCAGTAAACTTTTATTAAGCTCTTATTTTGTGCCAGATACTAAACTCTGAGGATACAAAGAAACTTATGGATATAAATATGAATAGGAAAGAATCAAATTAGGAAAGACAACAGAATTAAAGAGTATTGGGGAAGACTTCCTGTTGGAGGCATGTTAGCTGGGACTTGGAGCAAACCTGGAAATGGAAATGACGAGGGGGAACACTCTTTGCTTTTTGGACAGCCAGTGAAAATGCTTAGGGCCAGGAGGTGGTTTGTTCAAGCAATTGCAAGGAGGTCTGAAGAGTGTGTGGTGGGGTGTAAGGCTTAAGAAGACTATAAAGTTTGGGGAGGGCAGGGCAAGAAGGACTTTGGATTTTTAAAAGAGGATTTTATATTTGATCCTGGAGATGCTAGGGAGCCACTGGAGTTTATGGGTGACATCAGACCTTTACTTAGGAAGATCACTTGGACAGCTGAGAGGAGAATGAACTCGAGTGAGAAGAGACTTGAGGTAGGCAGATCAGCCAGCAGGCTATTGCATTAGTGATAGCAGTGTCAAGGGGGCATATGGGAATGATGTTACTAAGGTAGAACTGATAAGATATGGGGGATGAGAGAATGAGAAGTTGAGGATACCTAAATTATGATTCTGTGGGAAGATGGTGATGTTTTTTTTTTTTTGAACCCTTGTACTTCGGTGTATTTTCTCATAGGTGCAAGATTGGTAAGGGTGGGCAATGGGGGTCAAGTGACTTGCCCAGGGTCACACAGCTGGGAAGTGGCTGAGGCCAGATTTGAACCTAGGACATCCTGTCTCTAGGCCTGACTCTCAATCCACTGAGCTACCCAACTGCCCCTGATGGTGGTGGTTTTGACAATAGGAGAGAAGTTTGGAAGGGGAAGGATTTGAGGTAAAAAATATGGAATTTAACTTTAATCATTTTGAATTAAGATGTCTATGGCAGTGATGGGCAAACTATGGGCCCTGAAATGTTCTAGTCAGCTGGCTGCTCACGACATTATTCCTACTCTGACGAATACAAGGAGTAGGATACAATACAATAACACTTTGAAAGAGCTGCCTTAGAAACAGACTGACAGATGAGCATTTCCTTTCCTTTGGCCCCCTCTTTAAAAAGTTTGCCCCTCACTGGTCTATAGGATGGGATAGCTAGATAGCTTAGAGGATGGAGAGCCAGACTTGGAGTCTGGAGAGCCTGGGTTCAAATCAGATTTCAGACATTTCTTAGCCGTGTCACTGGACTAGTCACTTAACTCTAGTTGTCTAACCCTTACTGCTCTTCTATCTGGGAACCAATATTAGTATTGATTCTAAGGCAGAAACTAAGGTTTTTAAGAAATGACTCTAGGACATCTAGTTCAAGGTGCCTAATAGGCAGAGATATGGACTGGCGGTCAGCAGATAAATTAGGGTTGGATAAGTAGAATTGAGAATCATTAGAAATATACAAATGATAATTGAATCCATTGGAACTGATGAGATCACCAAGGGAAATAGTTCAGAGAGGAAGGAGATGAGGTTCCAGGACAGAGCCTTGGCTCTCCAGGGTTAGCTGGTGTAATCTGGATGAAGATCTGGCAAAGGAAACTGAGGAGTGATTGGATAGGGAGGAGAGAAATGTCATAAAATCCTAGAGAGAAGAGCTAGATCTTAGAGAATGTGAAATCTAAGAAGTTTAGGAAGATAAGAAGAGGCCAGATTAAGAAGAATTTTACAAACTGTACAGAGAACTTTTTCTGTTTTATCCTAGGGGGTAGGGAACCACTGGAGCTGGTTGGGAAGGGAGAATGGAGATCAGGCCTTTGCTTTAGAGAAATCACTTTGTAACTGAGTGAAGGGAAGATTGGAGTGAGAAAAGGCTTGATCAGGGAGGCCAATTAGAAGAAAGTTATTATGAGTTGATGAAGATCTGAATTAGTTTGTGACTTGAATACAGAGGAGAAAAATAAGAAAGATGTTAAAATAGAAATGACAAGATTTGTCAGTGGATCCATGAAAGAGAGAAATGTGGAAGATGACACCAAAGATGAGAGGGGGGTGGTGCCTTCAACAGGATGAAGTTTCAGAGATGGGAGGGTTTGGGGTGGGAAAGATATTGGATTGTTTTGAATGGGCTGAGTTTGAGGTGTTAAGTGTTAAGCACTATACTAAGCATGAGGAGTTAGAAAGAAAGGCAAAAGATAGTCCCTGCTTTCTTAAGAGCTTACTGTTTAATGGAGAGAGACAACATGCAAGATAATCAGCAGACAGGGCACTAGCATTAAGGGGGATTGGGAAAGGCTTCATTGTAGAGGTGGGATTTTAGCTGAGCCTTGAAGGAAGCCAGAAAGCAGAACTGAGAAGGGAGAGCATTCCGTGCATGGGGAACAGCCATAGAAAATATATGGAGTTAGTAGATGAGTATCTTGTTTGAGGGACAGCAAAGACAGTGTTAACTGAATTGAATGAGGGGACAGGGATGACTTGTAAGGTATAAGAAGACTGGAGAAGTGGGATTGAGGAATTTTTTTTTTTAACCTGGAGGTAATAGGAAGTTATAGGAAGGGGTTCATTACCTAGGGAGGTATCATGGTCAGACCTGAGCTTTAGACACTTCACTTTGACAGCTGAGGGAAAGATGAACTGGAATGGAAAGAAACTTAAGGCAGGAAGACCAGCCTCTAGACCATTTCAGTAGTGTAGATGTGACGTGATGAGGGAAGGGGGCACATGTGAAATGTTTTTTACGAAGCCAGAACTGATAAAGATTTTGGCAACTGGATATGGGAGATGAGTGTGAGGAATCAAGGGTAAAAACTGGATTGTGATCCTAGGAGGATGATGGGGGACCATGACCACTTAAGTGTGGAAGGGAGGGAGAGTTTGAGGTGAAAAACACTTGAGTTGATATCCTTTTCAAAGATATCCAGTTCAAAATGTGTAATAGGTTGTAGTTAGAGATAATGAGTCTGGTCAGCAAAGAGCTTAGCCCTAGACAAATAAACCTGAGAATCATCCATATAGTTGAATGTCTGGGAGCTGCTGAGATCAGCGAGTGAAATAGGGTAAGGAAGAAAAGAGGGCTCAGGACAGAGCCTAGGACTCTGATGGCAAACCTATGACACATGTCCATTTTTGATGACTTGCGGCCACATACAGAGAAGTATGGGGCCACGTGCCGAGGATGAAATGTTTGCTGTAGTGTAGACACTCTGTGCACTATAGATGACAATTTCTGCCTATATTGTGTGTTTGGAATTCAGGGAGGTGCCATTTAAAAGTATCTTACAAACTTCCTGTGGACACGTGGGGACTTTGAGACTACATTCCCCGTGATCCAATGGATTTCCGGTTTTTGGACATGGGGACGTCACATCCCCAAACGGATAGGGCAGCTTAAATTCGGGAGGGGGGGGCAGCCTGGAGACAGCCTCTTGGTTACCTGAGTGGGCTGGCTGGCGTACAAAAGAGACAGGATGGGGACTAGCGGTAAATTTAAAAGATAGTCAGGTGTGGGCATATATATTTTACCAACCTGGCCATGGCAATTAAAATATTAATTTCTCTTATAATATCAGTCTATCATTTTAATCATAACAATATTAGTTTACCTATTTTGGTTTATTAAATAGTTATATATTACAATTATACATTTTTGTTATTTAAACTGTAAATATAGCAAAATTATGTTTTTTTTCTCGAAGTGACACATCACCTGAGTTATGCTTGGTTTTTTGGTGAATTTTGACACACCAAGCTCAAAAGGTTGCCCATCACTGGCCTAGGAGGGGACATTCATGGTTAGGAGGCTTGACTTAAATAAAGATCCAGCAAAGCTGACTGAGAAGCAGATAGAAAGGTAGAAGAATCAAGAGAACCTAGAGAAGAAAGAATTTTAAGGAGAAGAGGGTAATCCGACAGTTTCAAAGTCTGCTAAAGAGGTCAAGAAGAATGAGGGTTGAAAAAAAGGACATTATTTTTGGCAATTAAGAGATCATTGGTAAAAATAAAAAATAAAAAAAAAAAGAGATCATTGGTAACTTTTATTTTAAAAAACTCACCATCAGTCTTAGAATTGATACTAAGTATCAGTTCCAAGGCCAAATAGTGGTAAGTAGTTGGGATCAAGTGACCTGTCCAGGGTCACACAGCTAGGAATTGTCTGAGGACAGATTCTAGGTTAGATCCTCTGGATTTCAGGGCTGATTCTTTATTGAGCCACCTTGCTGCCCCTGTTATTGGTAACTTTTAGAGAGTTTCAGGTGAATGAGATCAGAAGCCAAACTGCAGTTATGAAAGTGAAAGGAAAGGAAAGGAATAAGAAGCACTGATTGTAGATAGCCTCCTGGATGGGTTTATCCACAAAAAAGAAGACATTATGCAATGTGTACACACATCTATAGCTTATCTATAATAAATGGCTTCGAGATAGATGGATCAAGTGAAGATATTTTGAAAATGAGGGACACATGGACATGTTTATAGACAGGAGGGAAGTAGCCAGCAAACTGGGAGGGATTGAAGATAAATGAAAGAGTTGAGATGATAGGATAGAAGATAATTGAGCATATAGGTTTTGCTTTGGCAAGGAAAGATGTTTAAGGATTATATGTGACTAACTCTGGAGAAAGTCTGTGGGTGGATATACATAGATCTGTGAATCATCTGCATAGGGATATTGATCAAACTCATGAAGGAAGATAAGATTTCCAGGGCAAGATTGAATAAAGGGGAAAGAGAAAGTCAAGACAGAGGCCATAGTTACTGGTGACATGGATGAAGGTGAAGGTGGTAGATGGCTGGAGCTCAGAGATCAGATCTGGAGATAGAGATTTGGAGCCCCTCTGAATATATAGATAAAGCCCTGTTAAGAGAATGATTGCCAAAAGATAGAGCTAGAGAAAAGATAAAAATAGCCAGAACTGGAATACCCATTTGAAATCCGGAAAAGAGGATTATGAACAACTAAAAGAGATAGTCATGGAGCTTAAAGTTTTTAAGATAATACCAAGCTCTTCTTCCCTTATGGAATCTCCCTCCCACTCCCAATGTGCTTTGTCTTAACCTGGACAAAGGACTAAATGTAACATGTGTATCACCCAGCTACTAGTTGAAGGAGGGACAGAATTGCACTCGCCCTCATTACCATTATATCAGTGGTTCCCAAACTTTTTTGACCTCCCGCCCCCTTTCCAGAAAAAATATTACTTAGCCCCCTGGAAATAAATTTTTAAAAAATTTTAATAGCAATTAATAGGAAAGATAAATGTACCTGTGGCCATCACTGCCCATCTGGATTGCTGCAGCACCCACCAGGGGATGCCCTGGTGGCGCCCACTTTGGGAATCACTGCACTATATAGAAAGTAGAAAAGTTGAATAGCTGTAGCTGAGTATCTGACATTCTACTTCATCTCCAGTCTTATATAAAGATTCTAGAATTGGGCTTAAAACATAAGCCCTCACCAACCTTGAATGAAAGAAATCCTAAATGTAAATACTACATTTCTATCACTTCACAAATTACTTATTGTTCTTCTCTCTTTCCTTTCATAGCCAAACTTTTAGAAAAAGCTGTCTATACTCATTGCTTACATTTTCTCACCTCCCACTCACTCCTAAACCCATTTCAATCTGCCTTCCATTCCTACCACTTGACTGAAACTATTCTCTCCAAGGTTACCAGTGAACTTTGCTGCTAAATTAAGTGATCCTCTCTGCCCTTATTCTTCTGGACCTTTCTGAGACTTTAAATTGTGATGAGCAATCTTAGGCCTTCTATATACTCTTTCCTTGTGGAATTTCATTACATTGCTTCCAGTGTTTTTTTTTTTCTTTCAGTTATGTAAGACTAATCTTTCTTTTCTCTCTCCATTGTAGATTCTCCATCCTGCTTCTGTGTACAAATGTGCCCCAGACCTCTATGCTAAGTTCTCTCTTTCTATTTTTATCTCTGATCTCATCCATTCAAATTCATTTATACTCCCAAGTCTATGTGTTCCATATATGCAATTCTCACTCTTGAACTCATGATCCCACATCTTTAATTGCCTCCCTGACATCTTCATCTGGATAACCGATAGACATTTCAGATACACTATATCCTATAATGGAACTCATCTTTCACTTCAAACTCAGCCTTCCTTCTCTATATCAGTTGAGGACACCATTCTTTTAGTTATCCAGATTTTACAACCTGACAGTGATCTTCTATGTCTTAGTCTCACTTACTCTACATATCTATCCATCCACTCAACAGTTTTTTCATCTGTCCCTTGTCTCACCACAAACACAGGTGTTAGGCCATGCCCTGGACTGTTGCGGTAGCCTCCTAATTGGTCTTTCTGTATCCAGTATCATGCTGCAGTGCATGGGATATATAGGGTGGGAGGACTTACTGAATCTTTTTCAGGGCTGCTCAGCCTCCTTTGGTGCCTATCTTTCACCCAACTCTCACCTGTGGCTCCAAGAAACTAGAGCATAAGCAGAGGCCACATCTTGGTAAAAAACTATCTCCAGATGGGCTAAACCAGGATGATGGTAACTGACAGGCCTCAAACCTGTTGGTGGATTAGGGGAATTCTACCCTAAGCATGTGAAGACTTCCCCTTGTTCCAGCAACTATGAAGGTGGCTGAAGGAGGAGCCATGAACATCCAGAGCTTTATCAAACATTGAAGATGGTCATTGGCTGCATCTGGAATCATTCCCAGTAGTACTGACTTTTGTCTTGCCACTGAATTTTGATAACTTTGGAAGAGAATGAGGCTTTGTGCAACTCTGCCTTACTTAAATCTAACATGAGAAAGTCAAGACATTACCCTGTGATGTCATTGGTCCTTGAAAATGAAGGATGAAGAAAACAATTTTATGATCAAGAAGGAACCTCATTGGTTTTTCTTTGCCATTAGGATAAAATATAAACTCCCGTGTTAGTCTGGAGCAAGACTGGGAAAAAGTTTAGATGCTAAACTAGCCCACTTGTTTTCTGTCTAGAGTGTTCTTGTCTTTTTCTCTCAAACTCCTTGCCTCCTTAAGAGTTCTTTTTTTTTTTTTTTTTTCTTAAACCCTTCCCTTCCCTCTTGGATTCAATAGCATGTATTGGTTCCCAGGTAGAAGAGTAGTAAGGGCTAGGCAGTGGGAGTTAAGTGACTTGCCCGGGGTCACACAGCTGGGAAGTGGCTGAGGCCAAATTTGAACCCAGGACCTCCCATCTCTAGGCCTGGTTCTCAATCCACTGAGCCACCCAGCTGCCTCCCTCCTTAAGAATTCTTAATTAATACTCTAGGTAAACATAGTGCCCCCTGCCCATCACTTTCTATTTATTTTGTGTATATCATCTATTTGTGAACATAATGTGTCTCTCCTCTGCTTCTGTCCTTTTCCAGTAGAATAAAAGGGCCTTGCTCCCAGACACTTTTTCATTTTGTTTTTGTTCTCATTTGCCTGTTAAATAGTAGGTGCTTAATGAATTAGTTGCTTGTTGGTTTGTAAGTCTTCCATTTTATCCCTCCTTTATCTCATTCCCGTCTAATATATGACTTGTCTTAAGTGAGATCTCATTTGTAATTCATTTTTAAAATTCTGAGCAATTAACTTTTTGAAGGAAAAAAAAAAAACTTTACCTTCTGTAGTATTGTGGTAAAGGCTAGGCATTGAAGGTTTACTGACTTGCCCAAGGTCACCCAGCTAGGAAGTATCTGAAGCCAAATTTGAATCCAGGACCTTCTGTCTCTAGGCCTGACAATCCACTGAGCCATCAAGCTACATTATTATTATCATCATCATCATCATTACTTTTTAAAGACTGAGATGAATTATTAAAAAATTAATTTTTGGCTTTGTAATAGATTAGATGTTTGGAAGTATGATAGTTATTTATAGTCAAGTCTCTTTGAATATGTGGGGGGTGGAATTAGGAGACAAGACCTGATCTGGCATTAGTAAGATACGCTTATATGAGAATCATCAAGAATTTATTAGGGGGGCAGCTGGGTAGCTCAGTGGAGTGAGAGTCAGGCCTAGAGACAGGAGGTCCTAGGTTCAAACCCGGCCTCAGCCACTTCCCAGCTGTGTCACTTGACCCCCATTGCCCACCCTTACCAATCTTCCACCTATGAGAAAATACACCGAAGTACAAGGGTTTAAAAAAAAAAAAAGAATTTATTAGGAAGCAATTCCTTGTTGATAGGTGCTTACATTTTTATGGGGAGAAAAGTACATATATAACTACAAAATCATAACTATAAAGAGAATAAAAACAAATACAGACTAGTTAATATCTTTAATTGGGATGTATTTGAAATATGTCATCAAGTTAGAGGAGGATTCTGTAATGTGTGCAATAAGAAGGGAGTTCATTCTATTCCAGACATGAGGAAAGTGGAAAGGCATGAAGATGGGATATACAGTTTCATATGTGAGGAACAGAGAAAGCTAGATATATGCTGTATCGCCTCTGTATATATTTTGTAATCCCCAACGGTAATCAGCTAGTCTTATCAGTAAACATTTATTAAATCTCTACTTTGTGACATATACTGTTCTAAGTGCTGAGAAGGCACTAGCAACTGGGGCTACTGGGAAGACCTACAGAATGTGAGCTTGGTCTTTGATTTAAAGCCAGGGAGCAAGTCACTTATCTTTGGGCCTTAGTTACCCTACCCTGTCCTTCTAGTAAAGCAGTTAGACTAAGTGATCACAGAGGTCTCTTCTAGTTCAAAAATTCCATGAGTCAATGAATCTATGATTGAGTTAGGTAATATTGTTTTGGTCAATGGTCCACTTCACTGTGATAATAAAATATCAAAACCAATTTTCTTCTATAGTTTATAAACTGGCTTTGACCATTTAAAAAAGATAACTTCAAAAATATTTTGAGGTATATAAAGCCTCCTTTGCTGTCTACTTTGGAAGATAACACTTAACACCAGAATTTGTTTAGATGGATGTTGAAAAGCAGTTGCATTATTTTATGGTAACATTTGGCAGATGTCAGTCAACCTTGCCATTGTAACTTTGGATGGATTGCTTTTATTTAGTAAATGGTTAGTGTTTGTTTGTGACCATGGACCAAGTTCCAAATATTCACAAACAACTGATCAGTGCTTTGCCACCGAGATCATAAGCTTTTTCATGATAAGCAAAATTATATAAAAAGGAAATAAAGCTTCCCTCTAAAGAACATGCTTATTTTAAAAAAAATTGATAGGACTATTGGAGAAATGCATTCATTTTATGTTGAATATCATTATAAGTATTCCTTCGATGGAATACTACTGTACCATAAGGAACAAAGAAAATGATTTTTTTAAATCCTGGAAAGATATATGAGACAGTGAACAGTGAAATGAATGGAACCAGGAGAGCATTACACATAGCCACAGAACTGATACTAGAAGACTAAACCAAGAATGTTAACTCCAGAAAACGAACAGGAAGGTAAAACATGAAAGACTTATATGAACATGTTGACCTCCATGATTATATCCTATGTGATGCAGAAAGGGTGAGATGGAGGTTGGGGGGGCGGGGGAGCTGAGTGACTCAATGGATTGAGAGCCAGGCCTAGAGGTGTGAGGTTCAATTCTGGCCTCAGACACTTCCTAGCTGTGTGACCCTGGGCAAGTCACTTGACCCCCATTGCCCACCCTTACCACTCTTCTGCCTAGGAGCCAATATTCATTCTAAGACAGAAGGTGAGGGTTTTAAAAAAAAAAAAAAGAAAGGTGGGGGTGAGGTGGGATTGGGATACTAGTGTATGGGATCTATTATGTAGATATGAAGAAACATGTTAAACATATAGGAGATCTGCAATTTTATTTGTGTAATATCTTTTTCTTTATATATGAAAAAGTATTCCCTGGAGATTGAATATGTTCTCGGTTTAATTTGTCTTAAGAAATAACAATCTAGTCTTAATGTTATTTCATTTATCCTTGAATATCATCAGCAGTAATTATCACATCAGCATTCTAGGTATAGTTGTTTGTTATAGCAGAAAGAGGAATGGACACTAGCAAGGGATATTGATTTGACTCCTGACACCATTTTCTGCTTAGGTGATCTCGTGCACATGCCTGAACATATCTGAGACTGCCTGCACCTGGGGGGCGTTATGTTAGATGAGCTCTAAGGTTCCTTACAGTTCTTCTTAATGACTGCTTGTGAGGCATAGGAGATAAAGAGGGAGGAGGAAAAAACAGTGGACTCTACAGGAGAAGAGATAAGAAAAAGGGAAAGGAGAAAAGTAAAGTTATAAAATAGGGAGTGGTTTCAAAACCACTGTGATTTACTTTTAAAGAAAATTTATCAGTTCTTTGGAGTGTGTCAAAGATACATATTTTCCCCCAAGATCAACTACCACATCTTAATCTCTGTCAATGTGAGAGAATTAATATACAAAATGGTGGGCTTCTCTCAAAAGAGCATTAATAAGCATGGAAATTCTTATTCTCCAAGTACCCACCTGGTTTCCCCAAAATGCCAAATCACCTTGAGCTAACAGAAGAGGACGTCCCACTTGCCTTATAAGGAGTATAATATAGGTGGATGATTGTGATGGGTTAGAACTTCGCACCAAGTCTGTGAACCCATGGTCACCAGCCAATGGTGAGCTGGGAGAGTGGTGGGGTGAGGGTTGTTGGGGTAAGCAGCTGCTTACCTGCTGCCCAGTTGCATTGCCATATTGAAGGGGTGCCCTTTCTTATGAGAAAGATTATACCTGCCTCTGCGCACCTAGGTGGTCTCTGTTGTCTTTAAGTCATACATACCCTCAAGATAGTCTTTAAGGGATCAGTCAGGCCGGCCAATGAAGTTTTACTATCTGTGGTACAAACCAGTTATGTCAAACTTAGAAATGGGGCTACTAACCTGTGCAATAAGGATTCCTGAAGATGCATGATATATCTTTATTTTGTTTATTTACTCATTACACTTTAATCTGGTTGAGTAGCACTTGGGTGTGGGACTGTATGTTTGCTATTCAGGCATAAGTTTTCCCTTTGACCTAACTCCCCTTTTCTAGTTTTTTTTTTCCTTGCTTATAATAAAAAGAATATTTTGGATAAATAGCCATTCAGAGATAAAGATCAAACCTGGAATAGTTTCCCCATCTCCTTAATTATTGGTAGTGATGAGGACACAAACCAGGATAGATTTTTTTACCTTAGGAAGAAACCTGACTTTTATCTGTTGCTGTCTGTGGTAGCAGGCAACTCTGTTCTTAAGGCCAGTGAATATTTTCTTAGCTTCTCTTTAGATATGATGAATTTAGAAATTTACCAAAATGCTGTTGAATGAAAAGGGTGCTGTGACATGGAATCTTGATTTAAAAAAAAAAATAGCATAAGGGGCATCTGGGTGGTTCAGTGGATTGAGAGCCAGGCCCTCCTGGGTTCAAATGTGGCCTTAGGCATTTCCTAGCTGTATGACCCTGAGCAAGTCACTTGACCCCCATTACCTAGCCCTTAACTTTGATTCTAAGGTGTAAGGTTTAAAAAAAACAACCAAAAAACCATGATAACTCATACTTCACTGTTTCATGGTGTTACTTAGAAATATCAACCTCAGTGAAGTAGTTTGATATTTTTAAAGCACTTTTATTTATGTATTTTCTTTTGATCCTTACAATTATCCTGTGAGGCAACTGAGGTATAATCTGTGTTTTATAGATGAAAATCAGGCCCATAGCCTTATCTGGTCTTGCTCAAAGCTCTGTGACTGGTAAGGGGCATAATTGGGACTAAAACCCATGTCAGTTCTGTCTACTATTAGACTGTCTCATTCTGTTGTTTATTAGGCCCAAAATATCATAACTAGAATTGTTGATAGACTAAGAAGACCTAGTTAATCTTTAGTTATTCTTTTAAATGTTGTAATTTTTATTTTTTGTGTATAACAAAATCATTTCATTTGGAAGAGACCTTGAGATGGCATCTGATCAAACCAATACTTAATGTGTCCACTCTATGATCTCCTGTAGTACCTTACTAACAAAAATGTTGTTTAAACTGTTTCAAGGAAAAGAATGTATTCCTATCTGAGAGAGCACCCCCCCACCCTTTTTTTTTTTTCAAGTTCTAATTTTTGAGGAGTTCTTCCTTATTTTGAACTGTAATTTACCACATATCCATTAGTTCTAACTTTGGCCTCTGGTTTTATATACTAAATAGATCTTATCTCTTCTATTTAAAGGCCTTTCAGATAGCGAATGTAGAGAGATAGATATTGGTTCTATGATTTAATTGGATTTGGGAATTCACCTGTGAGAAAACTGCCTCTTATAATACAAAGTTTACACCTTTGGAGTTTAGAGTTGTTCCTAGAGCCATATGTGTCTGTAGACCTGGAGATTTTGGGGCAAAGTAAAGGTAGGTTGGTTGACTAGGGCAAGGTGGCAGTAGTAGAGACCTGTGAAGTGCAAAATATATTTACTTTTGTCTTAAAGCCTTCCCCATGCAGAGAGCCAATGGTTAAACAGTCTTAGCTTGGAGCCCATTCAACTTTTGGATAGCTCTTAAGTAATTTATCCTTAGAGCAAGCCTAAACTTGATTTTTTCCTACTTCCACCCATTGCTCCATCTTATTTGCCTTATCTTTCTTAAAGAAATGGGAGATTTGATTGGGAGTAGGATTGGGGATTTTGTAGAATTTGACTAGATTTTTTTCATTCTTTTAAATTTTATTTAAAAATTTTCATTACTATTACTGTTTTTTCCCCAGCAAAACCCCACATTTTCTCCTTCCCATTCAATTTTCCTCTCTCCAATTGAGAACAACAAAAAAAATTAAATCACTGTTAAAAACAAGTGTAGAACAATGAAACATGTAAAACCCACTGTAATTGCTCATTGGCTCTGGGAGGGAAGAGGGGAGGGAAAGATAATTAATGAAATAAATAAATTTATTCTACAAATAAAATAAAACAAATAAAAGAAAGGAAGGAAGAAGGAAAGAAAGGACCTTAGTGTGACAATCTATTTCACCCTGTTCTTGAGAAAGAATGAAGGCAGGCAGAGCCAACTCTGTTTCAAAGGTTTATAATGGAAGTGGGTCTATATTCTCTCAAATGCTGGCTTAAAAAAAATAAAACCAAACTCTAAAAATGCAAATAAAAAACAATGATGAGATAGTTTCTTTTAATTCTAAACTTCAACCTTTTAGGGGATAAATATTCAGTAATTATCTCAAGGTAGTTTCAGAAGCTAAATTGATACCCAGCCCTTAGTTGACACTTGTGGGAAGGTGGGAAAATTTGATCTTAAAATTCAGAGGCTGACCTTGAGTCTGATATTATAAGAAATATTACATTTAATATGACCTTCCCAATTTGAGATTGAAGGGAGATAAAAGGATTATTTAAAAAACAAAAGCTGCAGTTGAGCAATTTCTACATTCACTATGTTTTTTAAAAAAGTCTTCCCACTCTGAATTCTTCACTTTGCTATCAGGAGGTGAGTAGCATTGTTTCTTCATATAGAACTGTAGTTGGTCATTACGCTGATCAAAGTATATAGTTCTTTTAGAGTTGTCTTTACCATTTTGTTGTCATTGTAGAAATTGTTCTCCAGGATATGTTCAAGTAACTTTGCATCAGTTCATGTAAATTTTCTCAGGTGTCTCTGAAACCATCCCCTTCACCATTTCTTAAAGTATGATA
This sequence comes from Gracilinanus agilis, assembly GCF_016433145.1. Taxonomy (NCBI): domain Eukaryota; kingdom Metazoa; phylum Chordata; class Mammalia; order Didelphimorphia; family Didelphidae; genus Gracilinanus; species Gracilinanus agilis. The sequence goes on from NC_058134.1 coordinate 238,179,439, forward strand.
GCATTCCATCACATATATGTATCATAACTTGTTCATCCTTTCCCCTACTGATGAGCATCTTCCCAGATTTTAGCCAGATTGCATATGTATGTGTGGAACTATAAACTTCAGAAGCAATAATATAATAGCTAATATTTATATAGCACTTACTATGTGCCAGGTACTATACTAAGCGCTTTATAATTATTATCTCATTTGATTGTCACAACATCCCTGGGAGGTAGGTGCTAGTCCCTGTTTTACAATTGAGGAAACCAAGGCAAACAGGAGACTTGCTCAGGATCACAAAGTTAATAGTGTCTTGAGGCAAAGTTTGAACTTCAGTCTTCTTAACTCTAGGCCTAGCACTCTTATTTACTGTACCATCTAGTTGCCCCAACTTGTTTTAAAAATAAGTTTTTAAAAATCACATTGTTAACTTTTTTTGGTTACACCTGAAGTTGGATAATGTTATTAGATGTTTAGTTAACGTTAAAGTGGAATAAAACTTAGTTACACATAAACTCTCAGGCATATTTCTGATTAATTTCATCCAAAATGGATTTCTTAAGATGAATTTTACAAATAGATTCTGCTTGTATGGTTATATATCAATTATGTCCTATTGATTTCCAATAAATATTAAAATGATTAAAGGAAGTCTCTTAGTATGTTAGGTGGACTCTGAAAAGTATTTAAAGGGGAATATAAGCACTATTTGTATGTTTATCTGTAAATGGATTTAAACAGTAATGTCTGTATTGCTGGAGGGAGTACTCATAAAAAGTGAGACCAATCAGGAGTTTTAAAAATATCTATTGTATACTAGACGCTAAGGTTACAAAGACAAAAATTAAACTGATCTCAAGGAGCTTACATTCCGTTAGGGAAGGCAGCATATCTACATACTGAATAAATAGCGTAGTTTAGTGGAGAGTACAGTAACAACTGAGGGAATCAGATCTGGGGACATAGATCTGCTGGATAAAATTATTGCTTAGTAATTTTATGGTTTGGGAGGATATGGGAGAATAGATTGTTGGGTTGTTGATTAAAGCTGTTTATGAATGCATGATACATTTCAGTCATTTAGCAAGCATGTATAAAATAATGAAGGTATATAAAGAGGGTAGGTAAAAACAGTTTTCTCCCCAAGGAGCTCACGTTCTAATAGGGGAGACAACCATGAAAGTAACTAGGTGCATACAAGATAGTTGGAAAGTAATCTCAGAAGGGAAGGTATTAGCAACTGAGAAGGATTGAGGAGGCTCTTCTTTGGATTGTGGATTTGATCTGTCTGGATGGAAGCCAGGGAAACAGAAGAGGCAAAGATAAGGGGCAGAGCATTTGAGACTTGAGGGATAGCCAGCCAATACAAAGACATGGAGATGGTGTGTCATGTTTGAGGAACATCAAGTAGGCCAGTAGCTGGATCTTTGAGCATATGGAGTAGGGGAAAGTGTAAGATAAGAAAGGGGTCAGGGTATAGGGGTATATTAACTTAAGTGCCAGAGGAAATCACTAGAATTTTTTGAGTAGGAATAGGAGGACCTAGTCAGATATCTGTTTAAGGAAAGTCACTTTGGTCCCTGAATGAAGACTGAGCAGAAGGTTGTTGGAATAGTCCAGGCAAGAGTTGAGGAGGAGCTTGAGCCAGGGTCCTGACTGTGTGAGTGGAGAGGTTAGATAAAGAGATTATTGTTAAAGTTAAAAGGACAAGATTTAGCAGAGGGTAGATTTACTAGGTCATGAGAACCCAAGGATAACATTGAGGTAGCAATCTTGTTTATGTCTTCTCATCTCTTGTTCTTGGAAAAGTTGAGGGCTTGAAACTTTAAGGAAAATAATACAGTTTTAAAAATTTTAATTTAAGAAGATTCTGTTGTGAAAACTAAAACTTTATGAATATTGTACAATTCAAAGCTTTCCTTTTCAGAATCACTGTTTTGGGGTTAACAGACTTCACCAGACTGTCAAACAGGGTCTCTGAACAAAATAAGTTAAGAACGCTTATTTCAGAGTTTTCTTGTAGGCTTTCTTTGTAGTTTAGATCATGATTGCAGAGGGAAAAGAGTTTTAAAAGATTGAAGTTGATTCCTATCCCTGAATGTAACCTGGGATTATACAGCAGAAGTTATTGGATAATTCCCCTCTTCAGAAGTTATATGGTTAATGTCATTTACTTTATAATGTAATCTGCTTTATATCATAAGCTACTTTTTGAGCTTTTCGTTTCCATTGGCATCTTAACTCGTTTTCTTACTGAAAAGTTGCTGGTACAATTTTTGTTTCGTTTTTTCAAATTTAGGATCCTCCATTAAAGTTTTCTATTAACTCACAGTAGTGTGGAAATACAGCAAAATATAAAGTCCTACTATGCTAGAAAAGATTGAAAAAGATTGGTGTGTTAGACCTGTTTTTGCTGCTTTAGGAATAGCTAAATTCTGTGAGTCATCTCCAGGACACTACACTGGCCATCAGGTGGCCACCGCATTAATATGTATAAATGTAGGAGAGTTGAAGTTTTGAGACTAACTTAACTGTTTAAACTGTACAACTTAGCTTTGGGATCTCATCCTGATCTTTAGGTAGAAGGGGAAATTGCTGCTCAGTAAGCAGCACACGATTTGAAAACCTTTAAAAAGGTCTCCTTTTTTACTTCTGGCCTGTTAATGGAATACAATTAACATAGCCAAATAAAATTCCCATCAGGAGTCCATAGAGTTAGAATAGTCCATAAGAGAGGGTTTTGTAATAGTGAGATTTGCCGGTGAGTTTTTTTTTCTTGTCAATATTTTATTTTCCCCCAATTGTATATTAAAACAACTTTTAAGTTTTCTAGAAATTTTAGTTCCAAATTCTTCCTCCCCCCCCCCCTCCATAGCAAAGAATTTGATATGGGTTATACATTTGATATTATGCAAAATATATTTCCATATTGGTCACATCACGGAACAAGACACATGCAACCCTCCCACCCACTCCCCACCACAAAAAACACAAAGAAAACATAATGAAAAATGATATGCTTTGATTCTTTCTCTGAAAGTGGATACCATTTTCCATCATAACTTTTTCAGAATTGTCTTGGGCCATTGGATTGCTGAGAATAGCTAAGCTTTTTACAGTTGATCATCATACGGTATTGCTGTTACTGTGTACATGTATGTGTTCTTTTGCTTTTGCTCACTTTACTTTGCAACAGTTCATGCTTAGTCTTTGCAGATTTTTCTGAAATCTTCCTGTGTGTCATTTCTTATTGCACAGTAGTATCCTATTACAATCATATACCCAAACTTGTTCAAGTCTTTTCCTATTTTATTGATGTAAGTGTTTAGAGATATAAATTTTCCCATAAGTACTGCATTGGCTATATCCCATAAATTTTGGATTATTGTCTTATTGTTGCCATTCTCTTTCGTGAAATTTTTTTCATTATTTCTACGATTTGTTCCTTGACTCAATCTTTAAGATTGGATCATTTAGTTTCCAATTAATTTTTTTCATCTATTTTTCCATAGCTTTGTATTGAATGTAATTTTTATTGCATTAGTATCTGAAAACGAGGCATTTAATATTTCTGCTTTTCAGCATATGGTTGTGGTGTCTGTGGTTTTATGGATTAAAACTTGGTCACTTTTTATGTAGGTGCCAAGTACCACTGAGAAAAATTTTATTCCTTTCTGTTCTGTGAGAGGGAGATTTGGGGAAAGAAAGACAAGGTTGTAGCAAAGGGAAATGAAATTTGATGACACGGTTGACACAGGGGCAGACCTGGGTAGAATCTTGAAGGAGGGGGTGCAGGAGATTCTAACTGCCAGCCAGAGGGGATTCATTTGTAGTCTCTGGAGCTGATTCAGCTCTGACCTCCTGAGGATTTCTAACCCGTTCCTGTGAGCTTTTCTTAACTCAGCTGAAGCTGCAAAAAGGATTGTCTCTGCAAACTCTTCAAGAAGTTTCAAACTGAGAGAGAAACAGACTGAACTACCAAGGTTTCCTCAGGCAGTATTTCCTCTCTGGGGAGAGCCCTACTCATCTGTATTGTAAAGACTCAGAAAACCTTTGTGGGTTTTAGCTTAGAATTTAGATAGATAGCAGGGATCTCTTAGGTAGAGAGAATAGTTAGAATAGCCAGTCATTTGGGCCATAAACATCATTCCTCAATAAGCCTCATTGCTATACATCGCAGTCAGATTGGATCTATACTGGCCTAGGTCAGAGAGCATTGCCATCTTTGCTCTTTGGCCTTGAAGAGGCCACCCTGTCAGACTGGGTTACATCAAATCCCAGTCACCCATTTGTTTTAACTAAACAGGGTCTCTTCACATAACAATTCCCATTCAGTTTTCTCTAGAGGTCTAGCATATCTAACTTTCCATAGTCCCTCTCACCTCCTTTACTTTTCTCTCTCTCTCTTTTTTAAGATTTATCTAGTTTTGAGAGGGGAAAGTGTAAGTCCTCCACTAGTAGAGTCTTTTAATTTCCTCTTCTGACCCAATTATCTTTAAAAATTTGGATGCTCTTCCATTTAGTACATATGTTTAATATTGATATTACTTAATTGCTTGTAGTACCTTTTTATTAATATGTAGTTTCCCCCCTTATCTCTTTTAATTAGATCTATTTTGTTTTTTCTCTGTCTCAGTTCATGGTTACTACCCCTGCATTTATTTTAGCTGCAACATAGTAGGTTCTGTTCCAGCCCCTTACCTTTTACTCTGTATGTGTGTCTGCTTCAGATGTGTTGCTTGTTATCAACACATTTTAGGATTCTGCTTTTTAATCTATTTTGCTTCCTGCTGGTGAGTTTCTAGGAAGGGTGGCTATTTTTTTCAGGTCTTAGAAATCAGGATTTCTCCTTCCTCTTCCCCCAAAGTATATGAGAATGGTGGTAATGATTTTCATTTGGGTGCTAAATGCTATCTTCTTATAAGCTTTTAGTGACAAATGTTTAGTTTTCTTATAAGGCATTTCATCTATAGGTCTTTCAATCAGATGGCTTATTCCCAAATTAAAACTTCCTTTATTCCAATATTTTTTCAAGTTTCTTTCATTTTTATTTTGGATATTTTTCCCATAGTTACATCTTTCATTTTCTTTCCCTCTCCTCCAAACCCCCCTAACCTAGCCGACACACAATTCTGCTATTCCAATATTTTAACTGAAGTTATATTTCTAACTTTATTACTTGCTCTGAATCAGTAAACTAGGAATATGAAGTGGTCCACTAGGACTAGTATCACCCAAAAGTGATTGCTGCTAATCTTCTATTGGGGATGAGGGCAAGAGAAGTTTATGAAACCAATGAAGGAGTCTTATTTATCACCCTGAAGCATTCCTCATATTTCTTATATTGGATTGTGACATCTTTTAATTTTTATTTATCTCCCCCCAAAAACAACAACAACAAAAAACCAACCTTACCTTCTGCATTAGAATCAATACTATGTTCCAAGACAGAAGAGCGAGCAGTAGTAAGGGCTAGGCAATGGGTTAAGTGACTTGTCTAGCTAGGAAGTGTCTGAGGCCTTAATTTTAACTCTCTGTCCACTTTTGTGCAAATGGAGATTATATCATCAATGACTTTTAATGAGTCCTTTTTGCATTTTAGTGCATTGAAAGAAGTTAAATATTATACTACAGTTTGAGCATCTTTAGCATTAGAAGACATGACTTAGTTTTTTTAACCAGTTCTTTCAAGTTAATGGTATTAAATTTTAAGAATTTGTTTTCTTGGGGGCAGCTGGGTAGCTCAGTGGATTGAGAGCCAAGCCTAGAGATGGGAGGTCCTGCGTTCAAATTTGGCCTCAGACACTTCCCAGCTGTGTGACCCTGGGCAAGTCACTTGACCCCCATTGCCCACCCTTACCACTCTTCTGCCTAGGAGCCAATACACAGAAGTTAAGAGTTTAAAAAACAACAACAACCAAAAAAAAGATTTTGTTTTCTTTTATTGAGGGAAAGTCATTTATTAATAGGTTTTTTTATTTTTCTGAATGTTAATGTTGAAATATTTTGGTATGACATGACAGGAATTTGTATGAATTCCCTAAGTTCTTAAAAACCTAAATGTATATGATATTCATGCACTCTTCAAGTAACATATATTCTATCTACTTTTATATGTTTTTGAGTTTGACACTATATCTACATAGTGTATGTCACATAATTAATTACCTTTTAGTGATTGGTCTAGATTGCTTAAAGCATGTTTAGAATTACCTCCTTTTTTTTAAAACCCTACCATTATTTATGACTGGTGGTATTATTCTTTATTTTTTATTCTGAATGTAAAAAACACCAAATAAAATGAGCATTTTCATGTAATTGTTAGAAAAAGAGAATTTATATATAAAACTGTACCTCTGCTTGCTTGCTTTTCTTTTAAAATATATCATAATCCAACATATAACTTTCAGGGCTATCCTACTTATTTGTGTTTTAAGACCTCTTTTCTGTACATTTTTAAACAAGCTTCATGAACCTTTTTAGGGGGGAAGAGTTTGTGAGGGTTTCCTACCTTTCTCCTTACCCTGTTCTTTAACTCATTGAGAAGAAAAAGCAAAACAAGATTCTTGTAGTAAATATGCCTAGGTGGCTGTGGATAGGAGCCAAATGGGTGGTCCTGGTTTAAATCTGGCCTCAGACTTCCTGGCTGTATGACCCTGGGCAAATCACTTGACCCCCATTGCCTAGCCCTTACCACTCTTTTGCCTTGGAACCAACACATAGTATAGATTCTAAGACAGAAGACAAGACCTAAAAATAAATAAATAAATATACATCTTTGGGGGGGGGGTTCTGTTCTGCATCTTAAGTAGTAGGTCTTATTATTACGCAGTTAGATGTGACTTAGTATGAGAGAGTCTATCTATCTTTATTAGGTTGTATCCTTCCCCTTCTCCCCTTACCTTCTGTCTTAGAATCAATACTGAATATTTGTTCCAAGGCAGAACAGCAGTAAGGGCTAGGCAATGGGGGTTAAGTGTCTTGCCCAGGATCATACAGTTAGGATGAGTCTGAGGCCAAATTTGAACACAGGACTTCTATCTGCAGATCTGCTTCTCAACTACTGAGCCTGCTAGCTGCCCTCAATATTATTTTCAATATCTGATTTGTTGGGACCAAGCATGTTCAGTTTTTATAAAAATATGGAGAAAAGTTCGACAGCAAATTTTATAAACTGAAATAGTGGAACTTTGCCAGCTTCTTAGAGTTATCCTGATTCAACACTATTGCTTATAAAATCCACACATTTATTGTGGAAATAGCTATGTAAAATATTTAAAAATAATTTTTTGGGGAAATCAGAAAGAAAGGCAAAGTAATTGATTTAATCTGACAATGTTTCCAATTTTGGAAATTTATTACTCTGATATTTGGGAAGAAATCTGAATTCCTGAGGATTCCTGGAATTTTAAGTTATTCTGTATTTTTCAAACACCTTATGTTTCTGAATAACATTGAATACTCATAAGAAATTAATTTTTTCCCTTGTACTAGGATTACACAAAAAGTTTTGGAAGTTTTCTGTTAAAAAAAAGATATAATAATGTATGGTTTGTTTTTATTGTGATCCTGTATATTGTGATCGCATTTTGAAGTATCCAGACTGATTTCCTTTGCTTTTCTTAATATGCTTCCAATATTCTTTACATTCTTTAGAACTTTTATTTAATAAATATAAAATATTAGTTTAAGTATGCTTTACAGGGAACTGTAGCCTATAGGGAATATTCAAACTGAAGAAAAATGCTCACAAACGTTACTCAGGTAGTATTTGAATTATGTAACATTTAGGTTAATAGCACTACACAGAGTCACATACTGACATTTTACTTTAAAAATTGTTATTTCTTGAAACATCACTCATAGAATATAAACTTATTAATTATTTTATTTGCAAGAATGACTCAGCAACAGACTGAGTCATAAACATACTCATGACAATAATTATGAGCAAGACTGACTTCTTTTGAAAGCTTATTTCCTACTTTGGTCCCAGTTCTGGAAATTTTTATTTTAACCTTTAGCTCCATTATTTTATTTTCTTGCTCTTGACCTGTCATCAGTTGATTCCTTCAAAGCAGTAACATCTCTATGTTGTGATTGTTAACCTATAATGTCACTTTCTCTTGAAAAATCCGGGGATGGAATTCCTTCATCAAAGCACTATCCTGACTAGTGTTTGCTTTCTGAACATCTCAAAGATGTTGATTCTCTCCCTCAGGCCCAGGGACAGCATATTCTCTGGAGCCACAGAAGGGGGAAAATCTTGTTAGATTCTTTATACCAACAAGAAGTATTGGTTCATTTAATCCAAACAGGAATGTCAGTATGTACTTCCTTTGGCAGACTGAACAAATATGGTATCATCCTTTCCTCACTGCCACCCCTACACACACGCGCACGCACACACGCAATGTTCATCTTTCCTACCGTTCATCCAGGTGGATTGAGAAATCTCACCAAGGAAGCTGTCCTTGAGCCCAGGTAAATGTGGAAGTAAAGTGGTATAGGAGGGTCACTTTGGGAGACTCTAGAAACTAATTAGTAGCTAGTGGATATGAGAAGGAGAAAAATCAGAAATTTCTCTTGCAAAGGGACTTGAAGCCAGCAGTTACTCTAAACAGGGGTATCGCAGATATTATCTACTATAATCTGATTCAAAGCTAGAACTGGGTTCTGAGAGGGTTGGGAGAAGCAGAGGGCCATTGCCATTCCCCATAGTAAAAATGTAAATAACTCTGGATTTAGGATTTGTATAACAAGGAGAAAAAAACTAAAGGCTTGATTGAACCTGCATTGGGTTTCAGGAGATTGAGATGCAATCTAGTTAATATGGCAGAAGGTGGTAGTCCAGTCCCTTCAGTCTCATCCAGATAGGCAGCCACACAAAAGTGAGTGAATGAAATAAGGCATCAAAAAATAAAAATAAATCGAGGGTTTAGGGAAAAACCATGGGATGGGAGAATGAATAGTTTGGAAAAATCCACATGGTAGACTCTGGAAAAAAATGGAACATTTCAATGATTCTTTGAAACAGGAAATATTGGAACAAAGTCTGAAAATGAGATTTAAAACAGTCAACTTGGAAAATAGGGCAAGGATAGATATGTATTAAATTCCATTAAAACCATGACTAAATAAGCTTGTCCAAGGTTTTTCAAAAAATCACTAAAGGAAAACTGACAGTGTCTACTACACCAGAAGACCAAGTAAAAAATAAAAGGAATTTTCTGATCACATCTTGAAAAAAAAGCAATTGGGAATACCAAAGAAAAAAAAATTTTAAGCTTTCTGAAAGTAAAAGCTCTAGTATGAAGAAATCATAGTCAGATCACAAGCCTGGACTTTTCTACAGAAGAGAAAATCTGGGAATATGATCATTCAAAAGGCAAGAGAAAATGTCTTATAATCAAGAATAATTTATCCATCAAAAATGGGCTCTAGTAAAATGGAGAACTTTAAAACATTCCTGGTAAGAAGACCAGAACTGAACAGAAATCTTAAAATGCAAATTAAGGAGTCAAAGGAAATTGAGAAAGGTAAATACACCTAAGCTAAATGAAAATGAAGTACTTGTGTCCTAATGAAGAGAAGAAACAAATGCCTCTTAAGGATTCTAATGTCTTTAAAAAATTAAAAAAAAATTTTTTCTCAAGTAACAAATGTTTAAAGATTACTCTGTTCCGTCTATTTATCACAGTAACCCCCCCCTACCCTCAATCTCTCAGTACGTTTCAATATAGACTGACAAAATGTTCCCAAGAATGCCATGTTGGAAAATGTATGTTTATGCATTTTAAGTTCATCACTTTTCAGGAGATGAATGGTATATTTCATCTTCATTTTATTGGACTTTTAAAAAATAAATATATTGATTCAAATTCTAAAGTCTTTCAAAGTCATTTTTCTCTGTATTGTCATTGTATGAATTATTTTCCTAGTTTGCTTGCTTTGCTCTGTATCAATTCTTATAGAGACCTCCCCATTTCGTTTGGAATTATCCTTTCATAATTTCTTATGGAACAATTCCATTACATTCATATAGCACAATTTATTTAGCCATTCCCTAGTTGGACAGCATTTGTGTGTGTGTGTACCTATATGTGTATATGTGTATAGGTATAGGTGTATATACACTTTTCACTTAAAAATTTTCTTTAGACCTAGTCATGGCAAAGATAGGTCAGAAAATATGCCTGATAAGCAGTACAGTGAGTGATGTACCTGTTTTTCTACAGCCCCTCCAACATTTCTCATTTTTCTTTTTTGTCATCTTTGCTAGTCTGATAGGGGTAGAGTAGAACCTCATATTTGCTTTAATTTGCATTTCTCTAATTAATATTGATTTAGAACATTTTTTCCCCAATTTTTGATACCTGGGGATATCTGGGGTTTCCTTTAGCCATATATCTATTGGGGTAGGATCTTCGTGTCTTTAAAGGTTCAAAGTAGGTGTTAAATAAGACAAATATTGGCACTAGATATGCTTCCCCCCCCATTTTGTTGATTTTAAAAGAAGGAAAGAGGAGGCAGCTGGGTGGCTCAGTGGATTGATAGCCAGGCCCAGAGATGGGAGATCATGGCCTCAGACACTTCCTAGCTGTGTCATCCTGGCCATGTCACTTGACCCCCATTGTCTAGCCCTTACCAAACTCTTCTGCCTTAGAACCTATACCGGGTATTGATTCTAAGATGGAAGGTAAGGGTTTAAAAAAAAAAGAAAAGAAAAGAAAAATGAGGAAAAGGAATGCTAGAGAGGAAATTTACTCTTCTAAATGAGGCCCATGAGAAGGCCATATAAACATGGAGGAAGAAGTAGAGAAAATGATTATCTCAGGACCATACTTAACTGAACCAGAGAGGAAGATTGAGTACCTCCCTACTCCTCCCTGTACCTTCTCAAGAATTTGATGTAGAATTACAGTAAACCCAATAAGGAGACTGGTAGCAACAGGAAAAGGAGCCAGGAAGTGGAGTTGAGGACAAAATAGTCACGAGCAAAACAAACTTTCAAAGAGTTGATCATAAAAGGTGATTTAAAAAAGAGAGAACATGCAAGAAACAAATCAGTTTCTGGGCTTGGTGAAAAAAGGAGGGACAGGAGTAGGAACAGTTCATTTCAATTATAGAATGCTAGTTTTACCCAATTACTTCATCCTTCAACCCCTTCTTTGTAAAAATAAAAATGTATAAAACATGGTGGAGAGAAATATAATTCATAAAAGTGCATGTGAATAGGCTGAACTCACCAAAAAAATAGAGGAGAATAACAGAGCACATTAGAAAGCAGACTCCAACAATGTGGTGTTTTAAAAGAAACACAAGGAACAAAGATTCCCTTAGCATTAAAATAGCGCTGGAGAAGGATTTATAAGTGCTTTAGGCAAATTCAGAAAAGCAAAGAGAGCAATTATGATCTCAGACAAGGTAGCAGTAAAAGTTGACATGGTTAAAGCAGAAACCCAGGATTTACACACCCTTACAACTGTGTTACCTCTATTATAAATTTAGATCAGTTTGACTTCATAAAATTACTGATAATAGAATATCTCTTTAAGATATTCAGTGTCTGTAATGAGCACTGTCTTGGTAGCTAGGTTTCTCTCCTGTTTTCTCTTGGTTACTGATGGGAATGATGTAGTAGAACCTCATTGGCTGGAGGATTTTTGAAAGCTGGTAGCTGAAGAAAGAATCTAGTGTGTTGATTTGCCAGGTTTCTGTATAATTAGCTAGCTGAATCAATTTAGCCAACTGTTTTGTTTTAATGTCTGAGTAATTTTTTTTCCTGCAAAGAAACTGAAAAGGTTGTATAAGAGTTTGTAAAGATCCTTTATGTTCTTGTCCTTAATTCTATTGTTATGAATCTCTTTATTAAAACAATTTTATTTTATAACTTCCATAGATTGAGGGGGAGGGGGTGTTCACTGCATTCATTCTGAATGAAAAGTAGGGAAATAAGAAAACAGAGTGTGCCTGTTTTTTGTATGGTGAACACTGACATCTTGAGCACAGAAAACGGACAAAGGGCTTATACTTTTAAAAAATACTGTAATTTAAGATTTTTTGTGATATGTTTGGGTCCAGTTCCATTCTGAATTCACTTTTCTTGGTCGAGAATTTTAACTAGTCATTTAGTCTTAAATCCATTTCAAGGTTTATCTTTCTGACATTTTACCTTAATCATTTCCAGAATTCTCTATGGTGTTAGAAATAAAAAGACCTATTGTTGACCTGGATTAAATATCAAAAAGGGAGTGGTAAAAAGTCTTGTGTTGGTTCATACTTGATTATTAAGAATCTTAAATAAAGCATTGGTAACTTCAAGCCATAAAATCAGTCAACAAGCATTTATTAAATGCTTACTGTTTACCAGGCACTGTGGGTCTATGTTTTGGATTTGATATGCATTCATTACAACTAGTCTAGTTCAAATTTGACCTCAGAAACTTCTAACTGTATGACCCCGGGCAGTTTATTTAATCCCAATTTTGTATCGATTCTTAAGAAAGTGTGGATTTAAGAAAACCCTGTTCTCTAGAATCAATATTCGAAGTACCAGCTATGGAACATTTGCTAATGTGGCTGTGACACTTAATCTTGATTATACATTTTAATGAGTTGACTTGTAGTTTACCAGTAAGTGATGGTGAACCTGCATGGTTGGCAGTGAAAATAAGACACACACCACTCTCCAACCAACCAGCCAACCAACCAACCAAAACAAAACAGAATTCAAAAGTTCTTTTGAAGTCACTTCTTGGTAATCAACTTTTGGTGTTGTACTAGGCTGCCTTTCTTATGTCCATTAATGTGGAAACTAAAACTGTCTTTCCTGCTTTTTACTTGGGAAGATCTCATCAGTCTGCACTCTTAAAAAACTCCAAATTACAGTCTTCATGAGTTGTGGCTAACTTTCTGAAGATAAGTAGGTTTCTCTAAACCAGTGATTCCCAAAGTGGGCTCCACTGCCCTCTGATGGGTGCTGCAGCGATCCATGGGGGCGGTGATGGCCACGGGTGCATTTATCTTTCCTATTAATTGCTATTAAAATTTTAAAAAATTAATTTCCAGGGGGCTAAGTAGTATTTTTTCTGGAAAGGGGCGGTAGGCCAAAAAAGTTTGGGAACCCCTGGTCTAAACTATTAGTACACTGTAAACTGTTATATTGCTATACATGTTGCAACTGTGCTTGAAGTCATAAACATTAATGAAATTAATGAAAATGTAGAGAATGATGGTGAAAACAAAGGAAACATCTATCTGAAATAATGGAAAGAACCCTTTCATAGTAATCTTTTTTAATGAGGTAATTTTGTTTTGAGATTTTTCTGCATTTTTTAGAAGGCTTACTCTGATTCTTTATCATGGCATGAAAATGGTTTTGGATTCTTGAAGCCTATGCTGGAAAAATATTGAGTGTGGCTCTAATAACAAATAGAGTCTGTTTTCCAGTGACCAGCCTAGCTAATCACAGAGACTGCATATTGTCAGTAGTTTAACCACCTGTGATGAATCCTTTGGCAATGGCAACTCATGAAGTGGAGCAAAATTTAAAATTGTCTTCATTTCATGCTGAGCTCCTCTCTAATTCTGCAGCGTTGGTGGCAAAGGAGACAGTCACAGTCTTTTTGGATACTTTTGTTAATTTTAATTTAGCTAGTGATATTCTCAATGTAAGTTATATGGCCACTTACCTATAAGTGGATGTGACATAAGAGAAATTGAATCAATTTTGTTCAAGTAGTAGATTCTTATTATGGGCCAGACACTGTGCTAGGTGCTAGAATCTTGTTAATCTTGACTTAAGTAAAACTAGAAGAAAAAAGGAGTTGCAGCATTTCTGCAGTTGCAGAAATGGCTAGACTCCTTGAAGAAGCAAAATCTTGTCCAAGAGCAATAAGTGGCATAATTTCATAGAAAATTTGTTCGACTTGCATGGCATGCTTCTAAGTATTTCCTAAAACGCCACCATGAAAATAATTAGAGCCTGTGCACCAACCGTGTTGTAGAGGACGAAGAGGTAGAGAAATATGGGAAATGGCAATGTCCTTTAAATTAAGTTAGCCTATATTTTAATACTAGGTGACTACCCAAAAAATGGGGAGAGATGAGAATGGCAAGTAATGCATTGGAAAATGTGAATCTGGGAATATTAAATGAGGGAGACCCAAGACTAGTAGACTCCCCAGAAACCTCACACTTATGCATTATGAACACTGTCTTTGACAATAAGATTTCTAGCTGCTTGACACAGCAAGCACTGAACTTCCTCTTTTCCTCCCCCCAATTAAATTAATTATATTTTAACAGGAAATAATTAGTTATTGATGTGGGAGTCATTCATATATCAGCTTGCATGTATATAACTATTGTGTTTTAGCACAGATCAAAATTAGTAAAAACAAGAAGAATGAAGAAAAGGTGTGTGTGTGTGTGTGTGTGTCTCGGGGTGGGGAGGGAGGGAGAGAGAGAGAGAGAGAGAGAGAGAGAGAGAGAATGAGACAATGAGAATAAATATACTTGAAACAATTTAATCCTGGTTCTTTTAAGTAATTTATAAGTTTTAAAAATCAAGGAAGAAACAACAATAATTTTATACACAATAACTAGCAAATAAATACTTGACTGAATTGTCACAGGAAGGGATGTGTCAACCATGGACAGCACCAGCTTGTAATATAAAATTATAAAATCTTATGCAGAAACATAATGAATAGTTCTGAACAATATTGTCCCATAAAACAGAATGGCCATTAAAAATATTTTTCTATGTTATACATGTATTATCATGCAAAACATATAAATAAATAATCTTATGAAACCAAAACCCTAAAACATGTACCCAAATAAACAAGTAATAAATCATGCTTATTACTCTGTACGTGGCTATCATTCATTTTCATTAGTCCCTCAGAATTGTTCTGGATCGTTGTATTTCTGTTAGTAGCAATTATCCCATTTGATCTTTTTCACAATATTGCTGTTGCTGTGAGCAGTGTTCTCCTGGTTCTGTTTATTTCACTTTATCAGTTCATGCAGGTCTTTCCAGCTCTTTCTGAAATCATCCTGTTCATCATTCCTTATAGCATAATAGTATTCTATCACAATCGTATACCTTAATTTTTTCAACCACAGAATGGCCATTTTAAAGACTTTACTGAGATCCAGTCAAAAAATTATCTTAAGGAAACTTAAAGATGAAAGACAAACAGAAGAATGGAAATGGTATGCATAACAATATTTTCACAGTCAAGTCTTATTATGAAAACTATTTACACATTATAGTCATTATTTGGAACAGGAAGGGTTTTAAGTAGTATTCTATAGAAAGTGACATATCACAAATGGATGGGATGGAGAGATGAGGAAAATTTAAAAATCCCACTGTGCATAATTATTCCTTTTTAGTTATTTTTTTAAAAGCATTTTCTTGAAAAAAGAAAGATGCTACCTTAAAGGTCCAGTTCCAACATGGTGTCTCCCATTTGTACATCAAAATTGTTTGAATCTTTGAAAGCTATAGCAATAACTTTCTGGTCATAAATACAATGGTGCCTTGATACACGAGCAATTTGAGATACAAGCAGTCATGACCAGGATTTTTTGCTTTAAGTCAGGAGTTGATATTTAAATCACGAGTTTCTGCCACCCTCCACTAGATAACCTGCTGAACGTTCGGTTTCACGGGTTACATAAGACTATCTTGTTTAGTTCAGTGTTATCTGGCCATGTGAGCATTTGTATTGAATTGCTTTTGCTTTCTTCTTTATTTTTGTCTTTATTATCAGTTTTTTGGGCAAATTTCCTAACTTTTAACCATGGGTCCTGACAACAGAGGAATTGAAGGAGTTACAGCAGCAGCGGTAGCATGTGGATGTTTTGCATGAAATTAGTGGGAAGGATCCTGAGGTGGGTGAGGTAATCACTACAAATGAGATTAAGGAAATGTTGAAAATTTGAGGAGAAATTAAACAGTTTATTGAAAAGACACACCCAGAAAAAGTTGCAACCAGTCGTGCCTTGGAGCCATGTAAGGATGCTTGTTTCACACATTATTGAAACGTTTTGAAAGGAAGGAAGAAACAAACCTCTATGGAAAAGTTTTTGTTGAAACGAACTCTTAAGTGAAATCGAGGAAAGTGTGGTAAAACAGCTAAAATTTAATGAAGGAAATGTTATAAGTAAAGTAAAAAAATAGCAGTTAAGTTTAGCAATAAAGTTACATATCTTAAGTAATGTGTAAGGTCAATTTTGCATTTAAATGTAGCATTACATGTGTAGAGAGTCCAAGTTATATTAAATGATAGCACAGGAAATGAAAACCTCCACCAGCATCTTCACCTGACCTTGAAAGTATAACATTTTATAAGCAAGTTTATTTCTTTACATTCTTTCTTATTATCTATAAACATTTGTTATTTATAAAGTGATTTTTGTATTTAAAAGCATATAAAACAAAAAATTAGTGGTTTTTTGATCAGAACAGATTAATTACATTTTCATTCATTTAAGTGGGGAAAATCAATTTATAACACATGAGCAAATTGAGTTATGAGATTGACCATGGAACAAATTAAACTCGTGTGTCAAGGTACCACTATCAAGTAAGACAAGAGATGGGTTTTCACCACCATAATGGAAGGAAGCTCACATACAGAGTTTAAGTTGAAGAGATTTTGATTGTGGATCTTCCAGAATCTCTTGCTTGTGAAAGACCTTGATTGGCTGGTTGCCTCAAGCCCTAGAACATTACACGCCCTTCTGAAAGAGATCTATAACTTCTCACGAATTTGGCAAAGCCATCTATACAGGAAAAATCAAATAAGTGATGAATATTTAGATTATGACATAATTAGTTGGACAACAAACTAGACCCGTGGTTAAACAGAAGGAGAGTGGGCTGGATCCAGTCTTCTGTAATATTAAAAGCCCATGTTTTTAATGCCCAAATTCTTCAATTATTAGATGGCTGTGATTTATAGAAGACTTAAGACTGCAAAAAAAAAAATGCTAATACAAAGAAGGGGTGCATGGTGGGTGGGAACAGGTTGCAACTTAGGGGAAATGACGAAATTCAAAAGAAGGTGGGTTGTCACAATGTAAGTGAAGTATAATTGGTAGACAGCAGTAGGTTCTTCACTGGCATCTTTGGAATGCCAACAGAGAGCAGAAGTCCCTTAGCTTATTGAGCATAAACTGGTGATCCTACTGGGAGGACCTGGACAAGAATTGTGCAGGATGAGCAAGCATGAATGGATTAATTATCTATATTGTTGGAGGGAAGTCCAAATTGCTGATTATCACAGGTGTTGGCTATTGAGTTGTGTCTGACTCTGTGACTCAGTTTGGGATTTTCTTGGCAAAGATACTGGAATAGTTTGTCGTTTCCTTTTCCTGCTCATTTTACAGATGAAGAAATGGAGGCAAACAGGGTGAAGTGATTTGCCCAAAGTCACTTAGTGTTTGAGGTTGGATTTGAGCTCTAGCCTTCCTAAGTTTAGGTCCATGCTATATACTGTATTATCTAGCTGTCTCATCACTGATGTATTTGAGTATTTTTAGTATATTCCATAATACTTTTTTCTTTCATAGATTTCCTTTTGGGAGTATAGACTATCTTAGAGGTAGTCAAATGATATCTCTACAATTTTCACTGGAAAATTGTATGATATAGATAGGGGAAGAGCGCTGGACTGAGTAAAAACCTAAAGTTTTTAGCTTTATCTCTGTGTGACTGTAGACACTTAATTTTTCAGCCTAAATTTCCTTTTCTCCAAAATGAAATGATTAGACCATGTAATTTGGCCCTCCCCACTTCTTCTCGTGCCCTGGCCCATCACAGAGGAAATGATCTTTTTTTAAATAGTCACTACCTGTCTACAATTTAAAATATGACTTTTTTGATGTTTATTCATAATATCTTAATCATTCCACCATTAAATTTTATTGTTTCTGGTTTTGATGTTTGTAAAATGTCCACTAGAGGGTAGTGTGAAATTACTGAAATGAAACTTTCTAGTGAAATAGATTTACTATTTAAAAAAGCCTGGTTTGAATTCTGAATTGTACTTTAACATATTTTAAGTTGACTTTTTCAATTGGGATTCTTATGGCTTTAGTAGAGTTACTGATGTATATATTTCTATAAGGACTTAATTATAATGCCAGATATTTATAACCCCACTCATTTATTTTCTAACGTAATTTTTCCCATAAAGTTCAGCTCTTTTATATTTTGGCCAATGCTGACAAGTAGAATAGATTTGAAAAGTTATTCTGGGCCCAAGTTCCAAAATTAGAGTCTTTGCAATTACTAGAATTGTTGGATTCCTTTCCTCTTGTATAGTACCACTTGGTGCCCTTCTTACTCCTCCAGTTTTGCTTCTCTGTTATTCTTACCCTTAAATATCTGCTTGATCCAGATGCTCTGGATCATTTGACCAACTATATAACATGGTCTGGAACCTTATTTCTTTATAGCATTTGGTATAGTGTAGAGGCAGTATAAAATGAGTTATTTTGGACCCTAAGGTAGTTTTATAGTTAAACCCAAATGAGAAAAACACATTTAATAACTGCCAAGTACCATTGGTAAAGTGAGGATGATAGGCTCATCTTATTTATGGCAAACATACAGGTTCTGAGATCCTGGTTTTCCAGAGAGTTGAGATTTTATTAAATCCTTTTGAGCATCAAAACTTTGAAAATTTTCATTTTTTAAATGGAAATGTTTCTGAAATGTTATAGACTTTTTAACCATCTGAAGTAGAATATACACTAAATGTACTTTAGGCTTTCTTTGGCAACAGAGTCTTTATGAACAAGCGATTTTATTATGTTACGTAATATAGGAGGCTCCACAGGCTCACAATATATATGAATCTGTATATACTCACCTCATACTGTGCTTTTTGTTTGCTATTTAACAGATTTCTGTTTCCCTATCTCTTTATTGTCTCTTTATATTGCTGGGTCCTAGATCTCCTTTCTTCCCTCCTCTTCTGCACTTCAATTAAGCCAACCTTTGTAGTGTCCTTCCTGTACAATATGCTATTTTGCATTATGGTACCTTTGCAAGGCTGAGTCCCATGTGCTCCTTCCCTACCTTTGCTTCTTAGAACTCTTAGCTTTCTTCCAGTTTCTGGGCCAACTCCCGTATGAGGCCTTTTCCAATGTTTCCTTAGTTGCTAATACTGACCGCCTATTGCCCTCTTCCCACCCCCAATTCACTTTGCATTTTATTGCATGTATACATGTTGTTCCCCCATGTAATATAAGCTGCTTCCTGGCAAGTAGCAAATCACTTTTTGTTTTCCTGTAACAGTATTTGGTACAGAGTAGGTACTTAACGAATGATTTTTGATTGCCTGCTTTTAACTAGAGGTAGCACCATGTTATAATGGACGACTTCAAATAAAGTGAGCACAGAATGCAGATATCTTTCTCAAGGAGTAAAAACCAGAGGGGGGGAAGTGGACACAATATCTGAGGGGATGGCAGAGTTAAGTGAAGATTTTTTTAAGGATAGGGAAGACATGGGCATGTTTGTAGGCAGCAGGGAAGGAGCTAATTGGAGGGGAAGGGAATAAGTAATAAGTACTTATTATGCTCCGGGCACCTTGTTAACTGCTTTATAAATATTATGTCATTTGATCTTCACAAGAACCCTGGAAGGTAGTTGCTTTTCTATGTTTTATAGATGAGTCAGACTGAGGTTAAGTGACTTGTCTAGGATCACACAGATAGTGAGAAGCTAGAGAGAAATTAAAGATTTGGGGACATTTTGCAAGAGAGGTCAAGAGGGAATGGGTTAAAGAGTACATGAGAAAGGGACAGATGGGTGACTTTTTGGATAGAGAGCCAGGCCTGGAGACAGGAGAGCCTAGGCCCATTATTGCTTGTTCGATTCTGGGTAAATCACTTAATCCATTTGCCTAACCCTTACTGCTCTTCTGCCTTCAATTGATACTTAGTATTGATTCTAAAACAGAAGGTAAGGGATATTTAAAAAATGAAAAAAGGAGGGAGGGGTGGAAATGTATGAAGAGTTGACCTTGGCAAGGAAAAGGGGGAAAGACTTCCTCTTCATCCAGGACTAGACTGAAGATGGAGATTATAAGTGAATATGTTTGAACTCAGTGAATGGTTGTGATTGGGCAAGGAGTGTTAAATATGGAGGAAGTACTGTGGAAGTTTTGAGGAGCGCTGAAAATGTTTGGAATAGTTGCTGTGGAGAGTTGAATAGCAAAACAGAGAAGAATAGAATGTTCTGATGCAGTGAGGGACCCATTTGAAGTGGTGGTTCTTCCCCACCCTTCCATTCCTTTTTTTGTCATCATTTAGATCTAATAGAATCACACCCAAACTTTCTGTCTAATTAGACTCTGAGACCCAGGTTGATAAAATTTTGAGTGGTTACATGTATTAGCTCTATATAAAAATGTAAACAGTTTAAACATTAAATATTACTTGTTTTCTTTTTTTTTCTATTTTGACTAACAGATTTTCCACTGTTAATCTTTTCTTCAGGAATGCTTGAAAGTCATTCTTTGTTTCATTAAAGGTTCTTTTTTTTTTTTTTCACCTAAAGAATTAAATTCAGTTTTTCTGAGTTGGTTATCCTTGGTTATAATCCTAGGTCTTTTGCTTTCTGAAAAACCATATTCCAAGCTCTTAATAATGGTAGCTCCTAAATCTTGTTGAGACTCAGTAGTACTTGAATTCTTTATTTCTGGTTGCTTCTAATATTTTTTTCTTGACCTGGAAGTTCTGGACTCAGATTACAATATTCCTGAAAGTTTTCATTTTTAATTTCAGGAAGTGACTGGTGAATTCTTTCAGTTACTATTTTATCATATGTCTCTAAAATACTCCTATAGTTTTTTTTTCATAATTTCTTGAAATATGATGTGTAGACTTTTTTTTTAAAACCCTTGTACTTCCGTGTATTGTCTCATAGGTGGAAGAGTGGTAAGGGTGGGCAATGGGGGTCAAGTGACTTGCCCAGGGTCACACAGCTGGGAAGTGGCTGAGGCCAGATTTGAACCTAGGACCTCCCATCTCTAGGCCCGACTCTCAATCCACTGAGCTACCCAGCTGCCCCCTGTAGACTTTTTTTTTATTTGTGACTTTCAGATGGTCTCCAATAATTAAATTATTTCCATCTCTTTTTCAGGTTAACTGTCATGAGATATTTCACATTCTTTTTTTGTCTTTTAGCCTTTTGATTTTTTTTTTTTACACTGTTTCTTGATTTTCAGTGGAGTCATTCATTTCCATTTGGCCAGTTCTAATTTTCAGTTATTTTCCTTAGTAAGATTTTGTCTGTTTTACCAAACTGTTAATGTTCTCAACCCTCCTTCCCCCCCATTCTCATTTGGCTTTTAAAATAATTTTTTTGCTTTTTAAATCTTTTGGAAATTCTTACTGGGCTTATTTCCAATCTGCATCTTTTCTTCGAGATTTTTGTTCATTGATATTTTCAAGACATTGTCACCTTATGTTTTTTTGTGTGTCTTGAATTTCCTTATTACATGGATGACTTGTTTTGTTTGTTCATTCTTCTAACCTTCTTAACTTTGAGATTTCTGTACTTCTTGGGGTGTGGGAAGTATATAAGGTGGTGTGTGGCCTGAGCTTCTGTCTTTTTATGTTCTTTTGCTTTCACAGCTCAGTCTGAAAGAGTGTGGGTTTTCAGTGCTCCCAAACTGTGATGCAGAGAGAGTTCTCTGCTGAGTTCTTGATGTCATTTCCTGACTTAGATTTGGATCTTTTGGATTATGTATATTTGAGTTTCAGTAGGCTTCTACTGCTTGATGCAGTTGCTGTTAACCTGCTGGGACATTCTGCAGGTTCAGTGTGACTGAAATGCTGCTTTCCTTTGGCTTGGGATGCCTATTCTCCTTATTCTAGAACTGAGTTGCTTCGTTGCTCCAGGACTCAGAGCCACACAACTATTAGTGAATCTTTCCCACTTTGAATCTAGGGCCTGCATTTGTGACTTGGGCTATAGAGCTTCCGGTCACCTGTTCCTGCAACCAGTGATAGTTCAGAGACCCCTCCAGCCTTTTTTTTATGTCCAAGTGCTTCCTGTTTTTGTGCTTTCTTTTGGTCCCCTTTCCATTCCTGGGTGCTAGAGTACTTCTCTTTTGGTGCTGTCACTCTGCAGGTTCCTGACCAGTGCCTCTGCCTATTGTCCTTTGAGATTTCTGTCCCTAAGCTGCCCTGGGTTGGAAAAATAATTCACTGTGCCTTTTTTTTTTTTTAAACTTTCCCTCCCTATTAAAATTCTGTCACGTGTGTTTTCTAAGTCATATAGGAATTCTGAACAAACTAGACAAAAATGCTATGCCATGCTCCTGCCATCTTGACTCCATCCCATTTGAGCTTAAATAACAAATTTAAGTAACATAAGTTTGTAACTTCCTTTAGCTTCATTCAAGAGTATGTGAATGTGAAGTAGCAAAGGAGATTGGTGGAACAGTGACAAGATAGCAAGGGCTTCCTTGCTAGAGGATAGTAGATGGAAAATTGAATCTATTCACCAGTAGGTCAGGATTGGCCCAAGTAGGAAAATGAAGCCACTTTGGGATGATAGCCTGAGGAAAAACTGCTGGGTAGAAGAAATGAAGATAATAGTGAAGATGAAGACCAAAGTTAGGTATTGTAAGGCATAGTAGAAGAAAATGATAATCAACTGTTCTGTTTTTCTCAGCCTTCTCTCACTGGTTTAAATATCAAGACCATATTTGTATCCATACAAAGAATTTGGTAGGATCCCTTCTCCTATTTTAGCAAACAGCTTATCAGTTTATATAGTGCTGGAATTATTCTTTGAATGTTTGAGAGGACTCATTTTGTTCTTTTCTTTTTTCCCTTGGGCTTATGGCCTGTTTCTTTTTCTGGGACTGGTTATTTAAATTCTCTATTTCTTATCCTGTTAATCTGTGTGTTTATATTCATCTCTTCCATTTAAGTTATCTGATTTTGGTGGCATGTAATTGGGTATAAAATAGTTTCTCAGAATTTCCTTTATTCCTTTATTGTAAATCCTATTTTTAATACTTATATATTGGTTTTCCCCCTCACATTCTTAATCCTGTTAGCTATGGTTTGCTTCATTAGGGTTTTTTTTTTCCCCCTTCCAAAGGCAGTTCATAGTTTTACTTCATATCAGTGGGGGTATTTTACATTCAGTTTTATTGATTGTTTTAATTTTCATAATTTCTTTTGTGTTTTCAGTTTGTAGCTGTTCTGGTTTGTTTTATTTGAAAACCTAATTTATTTTGTTGATGGTAGTGGTTAGAAATATAAATTTCTTCCTAAGGAAAGCTTTGGTTGCATCCCAAAAGTTTTGGTATGTTTTTTATTATTTTCTATGATTTATTCTTTGATATACTAATTCTTTGGGGCTAAATTACTTAGTATCCAGTTAAGCTTTAATTTTGAATTGGGGTTAATGATTCCCAATTAGTAATCACCAGTGATTCATCATATTGTTTTCTTTTAACCCTTACTTTTTGTCTTAGTAGTAACTTTAAGAAGGGCAAGGGCAGAACTAGCAGAGATAAGTGACTTTCCCAGAGTTACACAGCTAGGCAGGGTTCTAGGCCAAATTTGAACCCATTTCCTCCCAACTCCAGCCCTGTTGTGCTATCCACTTAGCCCTCTAGATGCCCCCTCAGCATGTTAAATGTTGATATTTCATTGCCTGTGGTGGCATTAATTGTGGTTTTCCGATTATCTTTTAAAATCTTGTCTTGTTTATACTCTATCCTTGCTTTTTTGAGTTCCCTTTAAACTTGGTAGATATTGCTAGAGTTCTTATTTTAACTCATGAATATTATTGTTTCAGTTATGTTTCTTATAAATCCATTGATCTTTTTTTTTTCTAATGCTGCCCTTTTTTATTCTGTGAGAGAGTTCATCTTTTTCATGCTCTTGGCAATGTTTTTATTTACTGGTTCATTCCTTCCTCCTTGGCCTCCTCTGCTAATGTCTTCCTGTTTCCCTCCTGTATGTGCTTTTTCTGGTTAAAGGTATTTCTGCCATTAGAGTGTGAGGGCAGGGATTGCTTTTTGACTTTCTTTGAAGCCTCAGAGCAGTGATGGCAAACCTTTTAGAACTTTTTAGGTACTTTGTCCCATGCCTCTCCTGTCCCTGCATTCAGGGCATGGCTAGGATGCAGGCTGGGCAAGTGGGGAAAGCTCCAGTGCCACATTGCCTTGGGGGGGTGGGTGGTGTCAGGCTACCAGCCCTGTGCTCTGCCAGCAGGACGATGCAGCTCCACACCTAGCCTCCTCCCCTATTCACCCCCCCTTCCCACTTTCAGAGGCAGGGCCAGGCTTCCAGCTGGCCAAGACAGAGTAGTTCTGCCTGGAGAGAGACTCATGTGTCCTACCCCTTGAGTTTTGTAAGAAATAAAATGGTTTATAAAGGGATAGATTTAAAAATATTAGGGTTTTAAAGGATTTATTGGGAGTCATTAGAAAAATAAAGCTACATGCCTGTTAAGAGTTAGTTTGAGGGGGCAGCTGGGTAGCTCAGTGGATTGAGAGTCAGGCCTAGAGACGGGAGGTCCTGGTTTCGAATTTGGCCTCAGACACTTCCCAGCTGTGTGACCCTGGGCAAGTCATTTGACCCCCATTGCCCACCCATACCACTCTTCTGCCTAGGAGCCAATACACAGAAGTTAAGGGTTTAAAATTAAAAAAAAAAAAAAGGTTAGTTTGAAAGTCATGCCTCCTCCTCCAATCCTGGCTCCTGCTCCCAAGTCAGAAGTACCAATCCAGTCCTCAGTCTTTATACCCTCCTCTACGCTAATACTCTTCCTGCCTACGTGATTACACAAGCAAGGAATCATGGGAAATGTAGTTTGAAGACCCCTAAACTTCCATAGGAAGTTAGGGACCTCAAAATTAGTTCAAGGATCCCTAAATTTCCAGTATCATATTCCCCCCTCCTCCCCCTGAGATCCAGAGGAAAGACTGGTCTTCCTGATGGATCTTGTAAAACATAACTAACTTATAAATTACAGAAATTTGTGGATAAAAAGAAAAGAGGACAAAACCAATGATCCAATGATTGCTAGGTGCATTAACAAAAAGCCAATTAGGGGGCAGTCCCCTTCGGCATAAGAGTGTACATTCAAAACAAATGCATTCAACTCCCCATAGTTCAATCAACTGCACCCCAAAGTTCATTCTGGATCTTCATGATGCAGTGTAGGTTCTTCAAGCATCTTCATGGTGACTTCTCCAAACAGGTTCATTGTCTGGATTCTGGGGAGATGGCAAACTTTTCATCCTGAAATTATTCTCAAAAGAACTCAAACTTTACATTATAGATTATAAAACATACATTCCATTCTGAGGAGAGTAACACATTCCCCCCTGAAATTACTCTAAAAAGAATTTAAATTTTACATTATAGATGATAATACATTCTGATTATAAAACAAACACCCCGCCCCAGGAGAATTAATAATACATTCTCCTCTAAAGAGGGTTACGGTCAACATCCATATCAACTAAGGATATATGGCTGAGTTTTTTGGGCTTGTGTGGATCAATTGGCAAAAGAAAAAACATCCAAATAAAAGAGAAAACAATAACTTGTAAATGAAATGTAAAATATCAAAGTCTTATGTGCAAAAATGTAAGGAAAAATAAACTTAGAACAGGTCCTGCATTGGCTGAGGCCAAGGGGAATGTAAGAACTGGCAGCCAGGAAGAGGCTGCTGGAAAAATGACTTTCTCCTAAGAACTGAGCAAAGTGGCCAAAAAGAAAAGCACAAAAATGGCAGAAGCATGTCTGGGTCCAAAGTGGTTGCCATAAATGTAAGAAATAAAATGGATATAAAGGGATAGATTTAAAAAATATTATGGTTTTAAAGGATTTATTGGGAGTCATTAGAAAAATAAAGCTACATGCCTGCTAAGAGTTAGTTTGAAAGTCATGCCCTGTTGCCTCCTCCTTCCCATCCTGGCTCCTGCTCTCAAGTTAGAAAAGAGGAAGTACCAATCCAGTCCTCAGTCTTTATACTTTCTATTTATACTTTCTACTTTTCTCTACATTATTACTCTTCCTGCCTACATGATTATACAAGCAAGGAATCATGGCAAATGTAGTTTGAAGATACCCAGAATACCCAAACACAGGAAGTTTAGATCAGGGACCTCAAAATTAGTTTAAGGACCTCCAAATTTCCAATATCACAATTTGGGGACTGGGCCAGGTTTCAAGCTGGCCAAGCCAGGGGCCTGTGCATGCCCACAGAGAGGTCTCTGTGTGTTCCATCTTTGGCACGTGTGCCATATGTTTGCCATCATGGCCCCAGAGTTTAGCACATAGTACTGCTACAGTGGTCATTGACTGATCATTCTCTCCTCTCCTTTTTATACATTTTCTTCTTTTTGCTTCTTCCATCTCTCAAAAAAAGAAGACTAGAATGAAAGTGGGAATATGGTTTTGACTAAATTGGAGCAGTACTCTTCATTTTCACTATCCTGCACCCCCTCCTCCCTTTTCCTCTTGCTCAAATTCCATTTTACTAGTTCTTAACCTTTCTTTTCTTTTTTTATCTATACTTCGAAATTGAAAATTTTGTCTTGTTTGAATCTACTTCCCCTTCCAATTCCTTTCTTGTCTTTGTCTCTGCCTGTTTTCTTGTTGACTTTAATAAATTTCTTCATATCAGTCAGTCAGCAGTTGCTTTCCATGTAACTGATTCCTCTGCTAAGCACTGGAGTTAAAAGTACAAAGGCTGAAATATGATCCCTTCACATGAAATGGGTGACTGTTTTTAACTCCCCTTACCATATACAGTTAATAGTGAGGACCATTCATTGCCTTTCTACTTGCCCTCTTCTGTGTTTATGGTGTGGTTTATACATCATGATTATAAGAAATAGTAACGTCATGTTCCCCCTCACTTTTCTTCCCTCTCCTTTCTTATAGCTATCAAAACAATAGTTCCAAGCTAACATCCTTTTGCTTTATCTTGTTTAAGATTCAGTAAGATTCTGCACAAAGGCCACTCCCTCCTGGTTCCCCCACAAACTTATCCAATTCTAGTTCTCAGTAATTAAAAGATGTTCTGTGTGTATCTGGCAAAGAAAACAAATGTTGGTGAATATTGAGCCTTGAGATGGATATGACTAATTATTGTGACCCATTGTTCACCAATATCCTCCCTCTTTTTTTATTTCCTATGTTGCTAACTCTGAATGGCTCCAAAAGATGTTGAATTAGAAAGCTTTGCATTTAATTATCTAAATTGATGGCAGAAAAAAAAATAGGTTTAGATCAATATCTCACACCAGAATAAGTTCAAAATGGATATATGACTTAAAAATATAGTGATATAAGCAAATTAGGGGAACGTGGAATAGTCTACCTGTCGGATCTATGGAGAAGGGAAGAATTTAAGATCAGGCAAGAGATAGAGAGCATTACAAAATGCAAAATGAATAAATTTGATTATATTAAATTAAAGAGTTTTTGTGCAACCAAAATTAGATGGGAAGCAACAAATTGGGGAAAATTTTAATAACAAATTTCTCTGACAAAGGTCTAATTCTCAAATGCACAAAGAACTAAGTCAAATTTACAAGAAATCAAATACTCCCCTATTCACAAATGGCCATGGAATATGAATAGGCAATTTTTAGATGAAGAAATCAAAACTATCAATAGTCATATAAAAAAATATTCAGAATCCCTCCTGATTAGAGAAATGCAGATCAGAAGAAACACTGAGGTAGAAGTTTGGTCAATATGACAATAAAGGAAAATAATAAATGTTGGAGGGGATGTGGCATAGTTGGGATACTAATGCATTGTTGGTGGAGCTGTGAACTGATCAGGTCATTTCTGGGGGACAATTTGGAATCCTGTCCAAAGGGCTTTAAAAGAATGCCTACCCTTTGACCCAACAATAACTGGGTTTATATCCCAAAGAGATTTTTAAAAACAACAATAATCTTTTATAAAAATATTTACCACTTTTTGTGGTAACAAAAGATTGGAAAATGAGGGGTTGTCCCTCGATTGGGGAATGGCTGAACAAATTGTGGTATATGATGGTGATGGAATACTATTGCGCTATAAGGAATGATGAATTGATGGATTTCTATAAGAACTGAAAAGACCTCCATGAACTAATGCGGAGTGAAATAAGCTGAACCAGGAGAGCATTATACACAGAAAATAACATTGTAGGCCAATTAAAGGTAATTGACTTTGTTAGGAAAAGCACACTTC
The DNA here is from genome assembly GCF_016433145.1 of Gracilinanus agilis. Lineage (NCBI taxonomy): Eukaryota > Metazoa > Chordata > Mammalia > Didelphimorphia > Didelphidae > Gracilinanus > Gracilinanus agilis. Next base: position 238,207,690 of record NC_058134.1, read on the forward strand.
TGAGAAAGAATGCTAACCACATCTAGAGAAAGAACTGTGGGAGTAGAAATCCAGAAGAAAATATATGATTGATCATTGTTTATATGGGTATATGATTTGGGGTTTTGATTTTAAAGGATTGTTCTTTTACCCAAAAAAATGAATAATATAGAAATGGGTTTGAGTGATTTTTAAAATTTTTATACACATATACATATATGTGTGTGTATGTGTGTATATATACATACATATTTCTCAGTGGAATTACTTATTAACTCCTGGATTAGGGGAGAGGGGCATGAATCATGTAATCATGGGGGGGTTAAATATAACAAATTTAATAGGGAAAAAATGATGGCAGAAAGAAAAAGAAACTTGTAAACTTGTTCCTTTTTCACCAGTTTCCTTCTTTTAAAGGATGAAATAGTTGGCTAGTACGAAAAGGAAGGATTCTTATTCACTTTATATATATTGTCTTCAATCCCCCTCCCTCTTTTACTATGGGAATTTTCTGGGAAGTAGTAGTAACCATTAGTATTAGTATGATGTTTGGATGCTGAGTATGTCAGCAATGGTTAGCCCAGGTGATTCCTCAGCAAATATCTATCTATTAAGTACCTCTGTGAGCACAGCACTGTGCAAATGAAAACGCAATTTACAGGGGGCAGCTGGGTAGCTCAGTGGATTGAGAGTCAGGCCTAGAGATGGGAGGTCCTGGGTTCAAATCTGGCCTCAGACACTTCCCAGCTGTGTGACCCTGGGCAAGTCACTTGACCCCCATTGCCTACCCATACCACTCTTCCACCTATGAGATAATACACAGAAGTTAAGGGTTTAAAACACACACACACACACACACACACACACACACACACACACACACACGGCAATTTATTAGACGTTTACTGTGCACCAAGCACTTACCTGGACAGTTGGGGGAGAAAAAGAATAAAAATTAGATCTTGTCCTTACCCTCTACCAACCCAATCTGGTAGACGCTATTGCACATACACAAGATAAAGATATAGAAAAGAAGAAAGGAAACAGGTATGTAAGAGGCCTCATTTGAATGAGGCTTTAGAAGCTTGAGTGGCATTGCCACAGAATGGGCTATGGTCGGGTAGGAGACTCTGAAGTCAAAAAGAGCAACTTGAGGGTAAGTAAGGCAAGTCTAGTTTGCATTGAATATGTTGGAGGAGAAAAAGCTTGAAACGGATTCAGTAAGATTATAGGGGACAATTGAAGAATTTTAAGTAAATCAGTGATAGGAACTGATCTTTGCATAAAGGAAACTTTATGCAAAAAAAATTCATCTGTGCCACTAACTATGACCTTGGGCAAGTCACTTCTTGGCCACAATTTTCCTAATCTATAAACGGGGGGAGTTGGTGTCTATTAGGGAATTGTTGAACTAATTGTAATATAGGAATGTAATGAGTTATTATTGTACTTTAAGATGGGAAAACTTGCCTGAACTGATGAAGAACTGGCAGAACAAAAAATCATAGTCTCAAGAGAGCAGATAAAAACTGGACGAATTTCCCTAGCTAGAGAGATGAATGACTATAGGTATATAGAACGTGAGATTTAGCATGTCACTGTGTCCTTAGGGTTTTATTTTATTATACAAGGGAGTATTGCTGGTAGTGAGATATATTGGGACATGATTACCTTAAAATTTCTTTTTAGAGTTCCATATTCTTTCCTTCTCTCTAGCCCCTCCTTCACCCAAGCAATATGATACCTATTATAGGTGTGAAATCATACAAAACATTTCCATGTCAGCTATGTCATAAAGAGAAGAAAAATAAAGCAATAAAATTATTCTTAAGTTTGTACTCAGAATTCTTTCTCTGGAGGTGGATAGCATTTTCCATTGTTGAGTCCTTTGGAATTGTTTTGGAATGCTATCTTGATCCGAGTAGCCAAGCTTTTCCCAGTTGATTATCATAGTATCAGTGTTACTATGTATTGGTTCACCTCACTTTTCATCAGTCCATATAAGTCTTCCCAGGCTTTTCTGACACTGTCTCCCTTATAATTTCTTTTAACCCAGTAGTATTCCATCACAATTATGTACCACAATTTGTTTGTTTTTATTTTTTCTCAATTACATGTAAACAAAAATGTATTTATTTTAAAAACATTTTTGAGTTCCAAATGCTCTCCTTCCAATTCTCTCCCTTCCCTCCTCCTTGAGAAGGCAAACAGTTTAATATTGATTATACATGTAGGGTCATGCAAAACATTTCCACATTAGCCAAGTTGCAAAAGAAAACCTCCAAGAATAATAAAATAAAAAACAACAACTTCAGTCTGCATTCAGACTCCATCAGTTCTTTCTCTGGAGATGGACAGCAATTTTCATCTTATTTGGCTTTCAGAATTGTCTTGGATCTTTGTATTGCTGTTACAATGTTCTGATTTAATTTTGCATTATTTCATGTAAATCTTCCCACGTTAGTATTCCATCACAATCATATACCACGTTATTCAGCCATTCCCCAGTTGATGGGTATCCCCTTGATTTTCATTTGTATGCCACCACAAAAAGCTGCCATAAGTATTTTCATATATATAGGTTCTTTTCCCTTTTTAAAAACATTTCTTTTGGAGTAGACTTAGTAATGGTATATAGCTGGATCATGGGATATACACAATTTTATAGTCTCTTTAGCATAGTTCTAAATTGCTCACCAGAATGTTAGGAGCAGTTCAAAACTCCACCTACAGTGCATTTGCGTCTCACTTTTCCCTCCTACCCTCCAACATTTATCATTTTCCTTTTCCTCATGTTATCTGATAGGTGTGAAGTGGTATCTCATACTTGTTTTCATTTGCATTTCTCTAATCAGTAGTGATTCAGAGCATTTTTTCAGGTGCCTAGATGACTTCATTTAGCATTGTGTTTAAGAAGGGAATCTCTGAATAGCCTTAAAAAAAAAACTCCTTGCTTCTGCTGTGTCAGTGTATTGGTTTTTGTGTAGGCAAGCTCTTATCCCTTGATCCTTTGGACATTAAAAAAAGTATTTCTATAGGGTGATTTTTATGCCTTTTTTTTCTTTTTGATTGTAAGCTATTTGTGATCAGATACAATAAACATGTATATTTAGCTGGGGTAATTTTTAAACATGTTATGTCTCTGGGGTCCCATCCAGACTCTCATATACTTTAGTTGTGTTGTTACATTCCAATATTAGAATTAATTAGTTAGTTGTGTTGTTACATTTCAATATTAGAAAAGCCTTATGTTTAAGGAATACAACTAATGAACTTTATATTTTGTACCTAAATAATAGCACTTCTCCTGAATTGCTTTCACATGATATTCTGTAGAAAGGAATTTGATGATTTTTCTTGTGCCCAATGAAATTACATTTATTAAACATTTTTGTGTGTTTTTTCTTTCTTAGGAAACCCAGCGTTTGCTGGCAGAACCAGTTCCTGGGATAAAAGCAGAACCAGATGAAAGCAACGCACGTTATTTTCATGTGGTCATTGCAGGCCCACAGGATTCCCCCTTTGAGGGAGGGACTTTTAAACTTGAACTATTTCTTCCAGAAGAATATCCAATGGCAGCTCCTAAAGTACGTTTCATGACCAAAATTTATCACCCTAATGTAGACAAGTTGGGAAGAATATGTTTAGATATTTTGAAAGGTAAGTGGCATTCTTATCTAGTATTGACATTTCTCCTTTTCTCTTGTGTGGCATATGTATCTTTTCTTGATTTGGTTTATGTCTAGATCTGTGAGAGAAAAGTACATGAATATTGTGGGCTCCTCTTATGTTTTTATAATCCATCCGAACCAATGTCTCCTTAGATAAATGGTCTCCAGCGTTGCAGATCCGTACAGTGCTGCTTTCAATCCAAGCTTTGTTAAGTGCTCCCAATCCAGATGATCCATTAGCAAATGATGTAGCTGAGCAGTGGAAGACCAATGAAGCCCAAGCCATAGAAACAGGTAATGGCCATATGAAATTGTATTGGGTCACACATTCTGGACTTTACGTTAGCATGGATCATGTCTTGTCACTCCAAAACAGACCATCAGACAACCTTCTGAGCATATTTGGTGGCCTACTTATATGTACATTCTAATACAACCAAGTGTTTACTTAAACTTATTTTCAAATGTATTTGGCCTCTAAATTGGGTGCCTTTCTACAAGTATCTGAGTGCTGACCATTTGTGTAGTGTTATAAATGTATCAGAGTATTCTGTATCCAAAACTGTTCAGTTTATAGAAAGTACTCATCTACTTAATGAAATACAATGTGTTTAAATATGAATTTCAGATTTTCAACTCCAACTAAAGTACCTCTCCTATTTAAAGTGTTTGATGGAAAATAGTATATCGAACTAAGTAATCTATGATTGCGTGTTTGTTTTTTCTTTACAGCCAGAGCATGGACTAGGCTATATGCCATGAATAATATTTAAATTCAATCTCAACATCAAGTGTGCATCACTTCTCCTGTTCTGCCAAGACCTCTTCCTTTTTTGTTTGCATTTAATGGACACAGTCTTAGAAACATTACAGAATAAAAACCCAGACCATCTTCAGTCCTTTGGTGATTAAATGCACATTAGCAAATCTATGTCTTGTCCTGATTCACTGTTGTAACGCATGAGCAGAGGCTAGAAGTATCATCTGGATTGTTGTGAATTGTTTAAAAGCAGTAGCAGCCCAGCTCTGCTTTTATTCATTTCTCCCATCATGGTTTAAGTATAAGCACTGTGAATGAAAGTAGTTGTCGGTTAGCTGCAGGGGTGTGTCTTTTTTTCCTTCCAATTTTGTGGGCTCCTTTTCCCTTTTTATGGTGATGCTAATTGCGTTGGTTAAAGCAGCTAACCAGTTGTACTTTAGAATATGCCCTCTAGCCAAGTCTAACTCCTTAGACGCTGTAGATGGACAAGCTTGGTTGTTTGAACAAAAATGGGAACATTAAACATCACAGCCCTCACTAATATCGTGATTCTGCTGTCAAGTGTAGAAACTTCCCTTCAAGAAAAGCTTGTGACCATTTTGTATGGCTTGTCTGGAAACTTCTGTAAATCTTATGTTTTAGTAAAATATTTTTTGTTATTCTACTTTGCCTTTGTACAGTTTATTTTGCTGTGTTTATTTCGTTTCCCTGATGTGACAATCGTATTTGAAGATTAAAGCTAGTCTAGAACGTTTTATGTTTGGGTCTTTACCATCTGACATTAGTTAGTTAGTAAGACATGGACTTTGCCAATTTCTTTTCATTGATGCAGATAAGTGATAAAATGCTGCTAAATGAGTCCTCATAAGTTGACCCTGAGAATAAAGAAATCTCTTCAGTGACTGACAAGTTAATTCAAATAAGCTTAAGGAGTACAGAATTATCACTATCTGGTCAGTTAGATGACGATTGGTTTCTAGACCTAGAATGTTAGAAAATTACCGTCCAGGGAAAGACTGATAGCAAGCAGCAGTTGTGATTGGCACATGTGTAACTTCTGTGCCACATCATGCTTGGCATTGATATTGACATTATTTTCTTTATTCCCAATTTGTCTGAATTTAATACACAACCTTTTATATTTTATAGGACAACAATGATAGATTTGCTAATTATTCAATATCTGCTAAGCCATTTATTACAATCTTTACCTACAAACCAGATGAACAAAATGTTGACCAGCTAAATTGAATATTATAACAGTTTCTTCATTTGAAAGCCCCGTTTTTAGCAAAATATAATCAATCTTTAGATTTCCTGCATAATCATTTCCTGGTGGTCCCTCTAGATATTTCGTAAAGGAGCCCTTTTTTTCCTTCTTTAATTTGATTTCCCATGATTTTTTTTTCAGTTGTCCTATCCTTTTCTCTGCACTTTTCCCACTCTGCATATTTGATTTATTTTTATTTTTAAGCCAATCATATGGCCAGTCGGTCTGAGTTATGTTCATGTTAATTTGCAGGTGGAACCTTTGTCTCTTGCAGTTCAAGGTGATGGTTATGTAGCCCATCTGAATTTTCCCTACTCTTATCTCGTATCATCTGGAGTTTCTTCAGAATGTGGTGTATTTTATTGTGCTCCTATGTAAGATGAAGAATTATCTATTAAAATTACATTTTCAACATACAAATGCTTTTGATGACTGGTAACTGGTAAACCTCAAAATGCCTTGCATGCTAACAAATGTTGAAATTTAATCCATAATTAGTTTCTGTAAACCCTTCTATCAATTAACATTTACATATGTGGTGGATGACAACCTAGGAAAACTGATAATTGTCCAAGAGAAACAGGTATGTGCCACACATGCATCAGGCATGAAAGGTAAACGTATATTTCAGATGAGTACTCTTTACATATCGGGTAATTTAAAATGCCTGTGTTAAAAGGAATTATCACCTTTGCAGTACCAGAAATGATCAAATAAAAATAAGTCAATATCACAACCCAACAAGCTCAGTGGGGCATTGATTTTTCCATTATTCTCAGAATGGCATTGTCTATGGTAACTGGGAATGAAACAGAAGGTTTTGCTCATTTCCCCCCAAGAAGCTACAGTTTGATCCTTTATACTCCATGTATACTCCATTCTTAGTTGAGCTAACTCTGGAAGAGTCTGATGGGTAAACTCTAGAACCGGGGTTGGCAACCTTTTTGGCCGTGAGAGCCATAAACGCCACATTTTTTAAAATGTAATTTCGTGAGAGCCGTACAGTGCTCACAGTGCCACTCCTGTAACAGCGCGTGAAAAAAAAAATGGACTTTATGGCTCCTGCAGAAAGAGCCTAATTGGTTTGAGAGCCATATTTTGCCGACCCCTGCTCTAGAATAAGGAAAATCTATTTATAGTGTACCATGGGGTTTGTACCTGGGAAGTTTGTAATCATCTTTTGACAAGGACATGGCATATAAACCTTTCTTCTTTGTGCTAGTCTTTAGCCGGGTCATCCAGTACAAATTCCCTGGCATCCTCTACCAAGAACTCAAACTTGAGTTCATCTGAGGATTAGTTTGACTAGCTACAAGTTCAAACCAGAATTCAAAATAAATGGCATATGAGATTGGGTCGATTATTTATGTCACAAAAATTGGTTGTATGCTTTTAGTTGTGTTAGATGGAGGGGAAAGGAAATTTGCTATTTTGGAATTTATATTTGACTTCCACTTCTCAGTGTGCCATTTTGAAAACAGTGGATTGAGCTCTAGAGATTTTGGAAGTCTTCACCATGGGCAGTGGTCTTTTTTGGTTTTTAGTTTCCTGGAGCTTTGATGCTTCTTATTTTAGGGAGAAATAAAACCTTTGTGAAAAAGAACCTTCAAGTGAGAACCAAGTCTTCCTCACTTAGAATCCAGTTTACCTGAGTTCAAGTCCCATCTCTTCCATTTAGCTTGTGTCACAACTTATCTGAGCCTTGCTTCTTCATAAAGGGGGATGAGAAGTGCTTTAGTGGATGGGAGACTTTGAGGTCAAGAATACATATCTCTCAGTCATAAAGATGCAGCTCTGGCTGTAAATTATAGAAACCAATCTACATAAGAAATATTAGATTGCTATAATCTGTCCCTTGGAATATTTGTGGGGAGTGTATCTTGTAAACCATAAAGCCTCATTTAAATGTGAAAATGGAAAAACTAGTTTTCATTCTAACAGTTTACCAAGTTCTTTTGAAATAGTCCCTGGAATTTCCTTTGGAATTTTACGTAATCTTTTTATCAGTGGTTCACAGTTGTTTCTCAGTTAACTTGTCATCACATAGGACCGTGTCAATAGTGGGTTGTTATTAACTGCCTCACAAATGTTAAGTTGAAAATTTGCTCTCACAGTTGGCTTTTCTGATTACAGAGCTTTCTTAACTGTAAATTTGAAACAGACCCAATGGTTTCAGAGCTGGTACAGTTCCATTTCTCAATCTGAACCACTTTTCTACCTCTGTGAGCAGATTATATGGAATCATTGCTGACGTGAAAATGTTTGCTATTTTAGTTTTTTTCTTCACTTCATATTTTTAATACATAGATGGTTCTTCTTACATATGTGACTAGTTGACATTATTTTAAGGGTGGATATGGGCACTTTGTGGTTCAAGTTATTGGTGATCAAGGGGATCCCATTTCAGTTGACAGAACAACAATGCCAGTCATTTCTTGGATTCATTACCTCTCTGCCACAATCTCCTCTTAACAGCAACAGCTAAAGAAAACGCCTGTTCAATTGCTAGGCTTTTTGTTTTTGAAAAAAGTCTTTGGATTTCATGAGTCCATCTCCCCTTTAATTACTCCTATGGGGCATTCATTGACTTAGTTACTGAAGGGGCACTCCTTTCTCAATTATATCTGACACAATCCCCCAGGTTTTGGAATCGGCCACATCCGCAATCCAAACTGGCTTAATAAAATCACAGTAGCCCGGTGAGTTAAAATCTTTTTATTTTTTCACTTATTGAAAAGCTTTTAAAATCATATTGCTTCAAACAACACATGGCTTTTCCTGAACAGATGTATTGTTTACAGTGCATTTAAAAAAATGGTTTAGCATAACATTTCAAGAACCAAATGCTGAATTATTTTGTTTCCTCACTCTTTTAAATGAAAATGCCGCCTGCCTTTTATTCCATTGGCAGTAATGGTTATCTCTTTACATTTGTCATCTTGAGATGCTGTTAAAGGGTTAACTGATTGAGAAGGTAGAGATTTGATGGTAAGTGTGCTTATGGACAAGACTGAGAAAGACATTTGCAATATGCCAAATTCCTCAGGGATCAGTTTTGTTGTAAAGAGATCAGCTGCCTGTTAATACTTTAATCAGACCAATAATTTTATTGGAGTAGTTGTAATGTGCTAAGTATTAGCTTGTATGTGATTGTCATTAAGAAGCCTATGGGTTAAGGGATATAGGTTGAGCTTACTTTTATGTGCCTCATAATGATATATTCAGTTAGTTTCAAGATACCTCTTAACTCTCAGACCCCACTTACATTTACATTAGAAGAAAAGCTATAGGGAGCAGCTGGGTGGCTCAATGGATAGAGAGTCAGGCCTAGAGACAGGAAGTCCTGGGTTGAAATCTGACCTCAAGACACTTCCTAGCTGTGTGATCCTGGGCAAGTCACTTAACCTCCATTGTCTAGCCCTTACTGCTCTAGAACCAATACACAGCATTGATTCTAAGATGGAAGGTGAGGGTTTAAAAAAGAAAGAAAGAAAAACTACCCAAAATGTGGAGAGAAATTAGTCAAACCATGTTTCAGAATGTATGTGCGTGTGCGTGCACACATATGTGCACATACACACAATCTAGCACAGTGTTTTCAAGGCAAGTTATTGCAAAGTAATTTTGAGTGCTGTATTGGGGACTTTTTAAATGCACTTAAATATTTATGGAGAAGTCACTCAGTGCTTGGGATTTTGCCCTCTGTTTGTAAATTAGAGAAAATATGTTTACTTCAGAAAGATTTTCGGGTCTCCTCAGGCTGTGTGTGAGGATCCTACTAGCCATGCTATTACAGGAATGTACCTCAACAGGCTGGCTCCTTTGGCAGTTTTTGGACTGTTTTCTGCATATCCAAAAGTGTTGATAAGATATAGAATTACTTCCTAATGGGAAAGACTAATGTGACAAGTCAGGAAGCTCAGGCCCTAGTGAGGATTCTTTACCTGAGGTCCCGTTGGACTTGTTTTAACTATTTTGATAACTGCATTTCAAAGAAATCGTTTTCCCTTTTAATTTCGTATATTTAGTTTTATATCTTTATACAATACTAATTTGAGAAAGGGTCTAGGCGTCCCTAGACTGAGAGTAGTTCATGACTTAACAAAAGATAAAGTGCCCTGACCCCAAAGCACATGTGGGTATTCTTTGTTATATCTGGTTCCTCTCGTGCTCACAACCCAGGGCAACCTCTCCAAATTCTTTACTTCTACTCTATGTGATCATGGTTTCAGTACCAGATATGAATCTTAGCTGTGTGACTCTGGGCAAGTCACTTAACCCACATTGCCTAGCTCTTACTGCTCTTCTGCCTTGGACCAATGCATAGTATTGATTCTAAGATGGAAGGTGAGGACCCAAAAAAATAAAAAAATGAAGTGAGTCTTAGGCCTAAAAATTAGACCTCATTGGGGTGAATTAGGCTATGTGCTGAAAAACATCATGTCTTCTGGATCTGACATCCATTCACTAGGGTAGATCGCAGCACCTTCCTGCCCCATTTACCTTTGCAATTCTTGTTCGTGTCTTTCTGCAGATCCCGAATAAAGGTCTTACCCATGATGGGGGGCACTGCCTTGTTCTCTTTGTATTTATTTCTTGATTACCGCTGTCTTAACTGCGATGATCATTCTTAGCAAATTAACCACCCTCTTTCCCAGGCTTGTGTGCCTTAGTTTGCCATCTTGGGCTTGTCATCATTGTTCATATGCTGCAGACTGCCTAGAGTCTACTCTATCTTTCTGTTGCTCTTTAGGTTACTGTCCATTTTGATTTTCTGAGGTCATTGAGGCAGCTCTACAACATTGTGTGTGGGGGGTGGTCTTTTATGCAAGACTGACCAACTTTTAAAGGTCTTTTTTCTACCCTTTCCAAAATGTTATCCAGCCTGGTCTCTGCCTATTCAGTTCTGGTCTCTTGTTCATTGTCTGTCTGCAGAGCTGTCCAGGGTAATCTATACTGATGGGTCAGCTTGCTGAGCAGCAAGTTGTAATCTGAGAAATAAGCATTTTTCAGTGCCTTTCCTATTGTGGGTGCTTAGGCCAGTCTGTCAGGCGATGCTGGACGGCATTGATGAGGCTTTCTGACATTTGGAACTGGACCGAATCAGTACCGTGTCATCTGCGAAATTAAATCAATAAGCATTGATGAAGCACCTTCCATGTAAGAGACATTTGTGAGGTGCTGGACCTACAAAGGAAAAAATATTTTCCTCGAGTTTCTCCTGTGAGGGTGCAGACAAACTAGTAAGTAAATATGAGATGACTTGAAGAGGGAGCCTTCTACCCAGAAGTGGGGTTCAAGGAGGGAGGCCTCCCTGTAAGAAGTGTTACTGAGGTGACCCTCGAAAGGAGGGAGGAATTAGGGAGCAAGAGGCAAGTCCAGGCCATGCTTGGGCGCAGGACGGAAGGGGATGGCTGCCGCGTGGGGCCCGCGGGGCTGAAAGGGAAGGACTGGAGCCAGATGGGAGCGCTCCTCACTGCCTGGGAGCTTTTACTCAGGATAGGGAATGCTCTGCGATGGCGTCCGTGCAGGACGAGGCATGGAGGGGGCGTGGCTTGTCTGGTCTCAATGTTCTCCTGATGAACACGGGCTCACGCGCCATCATCGGTGGCTTTGAGGCCAGGAGTGCAGGGGCGGCGGCGAAGAAAGCCGCGGCATGAACCAAGGCTAGAATGCAGCCTTAGGAAAACAGTCATAAATGGCGCCTCTGCAGGCATTCTGTAGGGAGGGTGCCCGCTATCACCGCTGCTACTGAATACTGTCCTAGAAATGCTACCCAGAGCAGTAAGAACCAGAAAACCAACAAATAGCCAACAGCGTCAGCATACAAAATAAGCCATCCACAAAGTCCCCAAAGCAAGAGATAGAAAAGGAAATTGCATTCAGAATAACTACAGCACACCATCTCTGTGTTCCTAGGAATGCCTACATAAGCACCACTACAGAATTCTACCCAAGTAGTCAAACACTGGCCCTGGCTGGGCTGAGCCAATAGGATAAAAGGAACCCGGTGACACCTGAAGGAATTCCCACGAGGTGCCAGCCCGGTCCAAGCTACCCAAACACTATTCCAAGAGCCGGAAGAACAAGGGGGAGGAGGGGGGGGCGCCACGGCTGCACCAGATCTGACTTCCCTCTAAGAACAATCAGGACTCACTGAGGAATGGGGCCGGGGGCAGGCTCACACTGAACGCGGATTCGAGGCTAGTTTAGCATGGAGCAGACCCCACCTTTGAGTCTTCTTCCGAGGCCCTATTGCTTCTAGAACAAAATAGCCGTTCTTGTCCTTTAAAGCCCTTCGTCACTGGCTCCGCCTTACCTTTCTCAGTCTTCTGGTCCTTGTCATGTGCCCCTCCCACTCATGTTGGTCCCTTGAAGGGGATTCGGGACGCCCCCCTCGCTCACCCGCCTCCGGCTCCCAGCCGCCCCTTCGTGACTCCTAGCCCTGGGCGCCTTTGCTCGGCATGCCTGGTGGGGCTGCACGCTGGTGCTGCTTTGGAATGAAACGTGAAACACGTGGATCTTGGATCGGAACGTGGCTCTGTTGTTGGCCTCATTTTTGTCAAGTCTGTAATGTATGCATAGACCCATTTTCTACGAGATTTAACCGAGGTGAGGGAAGGAGGCGCCGGGATCGGGTGCTCGCCTGCCCACCCTCGTCCTGAACTTCTTGTCTTGGAGACCTTAGAAATGGATGCCAAAGTCCTTTTTTTTTTTTAACCCTGACCTCTCGGATTTGATTCTAAGTAGGCGGTTCCAAGACAAAGATGGTAAAGGCTAGGCAGTTGGGCTTAAGTGACATAGCTAAGAAGCGGCAGATTGGAATTCAGGATCTCCCGTCTGTGGACCTTACTCTAGCCACTGAGCCGCCCAAACTTGGTCCCAACATGTTTTTGTCTGCATGTATTGTCAAGTCCCGGCACTCTTCTTCCTCCTATTGTACTTGGGGGGTCCTGAAGTGGTCCATAGATTTACTGGCTCTGCCATTACTGACGAGAAAGGGTTACTTTAGAAATTGCTAGAATCCCGGTTTAGAGCTGGAATGGACTGTCGTCATTTAGTTTAATTCTCTTAATCTATAAGGAAACAGGCAAACTCGGTCATCATGACTGGTATATAATTAACTCTTTAGGGTTTACTTGATTGCCATCTTCATTAATCTTGAAAATTTTTCCATTTGTATTTTCCCCCCAAAGAAAAACCTTAATACATACGCTTCAATGAGACGAGATGTCTCCATAAATAAGTCTCTCTCTGCATCTTGAGTCTATCCTCCTCTTTCAGGAGGCTTCATTCTCAGTCATGGCGATCAAATCTTTCAATGTTTCCTATTATATGAATCGTTCTAGTTCTGCTTACTCACTGCATCAGTTCATATAGATCTTCCTAGGTTTCTCCAAAACCATCCTTTTCATAATTTTGTAGCACAATTGTATATTCCCTTATATTTATATATAACTTGTTCAATAATTCCCCAATAGATGAGCATCTCATTAGTCCACAATAATTTACTATAAAAGAATTAGGATAAATATTTTTATACAGTTTTTTTTTCTTTGATCTCTTTGGGGGTAAATTCTTGTGTAATATTCACAAAAGCATGTGAGGTAAGTACTACAGGTATCATCTATGTTTAACAGACGAGGAAATATGCCCAGTGAAGATAGGGGGTTTTATGGTTACTCAGCTAGTGATTATCAGACTTGGATGGCTTTCAAATGACTCTTCCATAAATGCCACCTCCTCTCCCTACTCTTCTGTCCATTGTTTTGCAAATAAGCTTTTACCAATCAGTGTTGTCCTTGGGGGTTACATTTACTTCTTTGTACAAAATTAAACTTCAATAAGAAACACTGAAGATGTATGTAAAATTTTGTGAGCTGATGTTTAGGCAAGTTGAACTGTAGTTAATAAGCATTTCTTGACTACCTACTATGCTCCAAGCACTGTGCTAAGCTCTGGGAATACAAAGGAAACAAAAGATCTTAAGAGGGATTGGGAAGAGCTTCCTGTGCTAGGTGGGATTTTAGTCCCACTGAAGGGGATAGAAGATGTAAGGTGACGGGTGGCACGATCAGACTAGCACTCAAGGAAAATCATTTTGGCAGTTGAATGGAGGATGGATTGGAGCGGGCAGAGACCAGCAAGAGAACCAGGACCCAGGCCAGACTTTTAGGAGACATGCTTGGTTAGTGGATTGTTGATGTTGATTCTGCAATGTCTTGCTGGTACGATCCATTCTCTTCCTATTTCAGGTATACATTTCAGTTTGGGTCATTGCTTTCAAAGTCTAGTGCCCTCTGGCTCTGAATAAGGAATTGGATAAGCCTGAAGAGTGTGAGAACACTGATTTCTTGTTATCAGATCCTGTTTTCCATTTGCCTGTCTCACCTTTTTATTGAAATTACCAAGCTTCAAGGAATATGGTGACTTAGTTTATAATATTTGACTAAATTATAAATTATATATAAAACATTTAATATATTTATGTAATTCCACAAGTCTTTCCAAGTGCGTTGTCTTTACCACGTTATTTCTGGTTTCCCTAACAGATCTAGGATTTGAATCTAGGCCCTCTGTCCCAATTCAGGTCACTTTGTCCCCGGTGAAGCTTATGCCCCATCATTCATTTTTCAAAAATACAGGCTTACAAAGTCATCAGCACGATGCCTGCTACTTAGTTTGCTGGCTGTATTTTTTTTCCTGGTCCAAGTTCAGCCTTCAGAAGCCCTTTCTGAGTGTGTGCCTCGGCCCCATGGATATCTAGCTATTCATCTCTGCAGGGAAGTAGGAGTGTGGAGTAATGGGTGCCACCAGACTGGAAAGGATGGCCAGAGGCACAGAGGGCAGCCACATCATTAGAGGTGGCAGCAGCTCTGCTTAATAAGCATGTGTTTGAACCTGGAACCTGAAGTCCTGAACTGGGTAGGGGTAGCCCTTTTCAACAGTCTCAAAGTAGCATTTCTTTGAATTACATTCTGAGGAGTCCATAGATTTCATCAGACTGCCAAAGGGCACAAAACTAATTGATCTCAGCTTTCTAGGCAGCCATTTCATTAGTGCATCTTTTTCCTTTGAAGAGATACCTCTAATGGACCTAAAATGTACAATCTTAGGTAAATCATTATTTCCTCTGCATTTCTAGGCCTCATCAAGCCTAGTCATTTGAAAATGTGTCGGCGTAGCATTCATTAATGGGTCATACTTTGTTAGCTTTTCTTAATGTTCGGTTGGACACAAAAGGCAACAGGTTCAGAGGGCAGCTTGTTAGCTCTGATGGCATTTTTTGTTCTGGCATACTGTTTTCAATCTCAACATTAGCGCATGGGACACTTAAAGTTCTTTAAAGTTCTAGTCCCCATTTTCAACCTTCTCTCTCCCAGTACTCTTGGCCATCCCAAGGACTAAAATATGGAAAACCAACAAAGTAATTCATGTGTTTTGGACCATCTTCATAAACAGAAGCAAACACAAATCTAAACAAAGGGGGCAAAATAGTTATGTCTGAAAGAAGATATTCGATGGACCAATAAAGTCCAATAAAAATGAATGCTGTAATACTGGTAGTCGATGTGAATGGCACATAATTCAAAAGAAACTCCACTTATTTCTGTATCCGGACACTGGCCCCTTTGATGAAATTCCAATGCATATGCTTGAAGTTATTGTAAACACCATCTTTTATGTGCAAAATGTAAAAAGCAAATAAAACTTTGGCCTTTAAATGTTGTACTTCTTCCTACTTGTCATTTTGAGTAAAATACTAGTGTCAGAGATCTTGTGGTTTTTGCTGAGGATTTTACCCTCTATTTGTTTTTCTGAGTAGCAATAATCTGAATGTTACCCTGAGAAAATTCCTGAGAATCATTTCGTGAAGCCACCTGTGTGTGCAAGTTTTCAAATATAAAATGAGACTTTTACCTCAAGTTAACAAGCTAAACACGAACCTGCTCTTATACTGCTATGGGATGTGGGGTGGAGAAAATGGGTGAACAAGCATAGAAACATTTCTGGATAAGGCCAATATACTTGACTAAAGGTTAGGATTTCCCTTTTTGTGGTGGTGTTCAATTAGGGAAGGGCCTGGAGGCAGAATTCTGGGGGGTTGTGGGGGATACATTTGTTAAGAACCATTTTCTAAACAGGTTATTCATAGCCTTTGACTACTTTTCTCTATGGAAGCCTACAGTCAAGATCTTGCCACCAACAAATTATAAAAGATCACCAAAGAGGGAAATGATCTCCCAAATCTATCAGAGTATCATCAGTGATTGAGAAAACAGAACTGATTGCTGAGCAAGGAAATGAAAACTATTCAGAGCACAGGAGTTAGAGGACTTGCCCAACATTAGGCAGTAATGGATCAAGGCAAGGCAGTACTTGAATCCCAGACCTCTCCCCATCCAGAACTCTACCTCACCATGCCAAAACAGCAGTTTTTATACTAGCAAAGAATGAAACACCAGCCAGTGGCAGTAGATTAGGAATAGTTAAAGATGTGAACTAGAGAATAAAATTGCACCCACCACCATGGAAACTAAAATGATGTCAGGCAGCAAAAGATATCAAAATAATCAGGCATAACAAATTGGGATATGGAAGAAATTGCAGGATCCACTGGTGAAGGAGAAATTGAGAGCTATAGATGTGGAAACAATACTGCTAAAATGTGTACAATGAAGTCATTATTTGCCATGAATGGTTGGTCCCAGGAAGGATGTAACATCTCAGACTAAAGGACTATGAATGTATCTTCAATGAAATTTCAAGAGATAAGGAATTAGGCATGTAGAATGTTGCATGTGTGACCAGACACAATGTTTTGGTGTGCTGAGCTTTTACAAATATTTTTTGTAAGGAAAAGGTTTGCTAATAAGTAAGGAAGTGAATGTAATTAGACCATTATACCAGGATAATGTCCTACAAAAGATCACTGTATAAATGATGGAGAAGCGAGGAAGAAATCTTCAGATTGATGAGTAAGTGGAAGAGTTCATGATCAAAAAAGGATAGTTTGCTCCCTTTGTCTCCTGACACTGCCACCACCTTGGGAAAAGACCAGATCACTCCCCACTTTCACTGCCATAAAAGCCTCCTGGTTTGGTTTTCCTGGCTTCAAGTTATTTTCCTAAAGCCTATTCAATATACTTTTAAGTCTTATGCATAAGTGAAGCTGGGAAACTACAAACATCTGATTAAGAATCAGTAAATTTAGAAGAGCCATTCCCCAATGGTAAATGATCAGAGGATAAACAAGTTTTCAAAGGAAGAAATCCAAGCTTCTAAAAGCCAGATAAAAAAATTGCTCCAAATCAGAAAGCTAATAAGACTATAGGACAGCAATTTTAAAAAATGAGGAATAGAAGCCACACTTCTAGTCTGAGGAACACAAATTGTGTTCCTCACAATGTAGGAATGTTACTGTGTCAGAAGAGATAATTTCAGACTTAAAAGAACTGATGCGAAGTGAAGAACTGATTAATGCAATGACCACTGTGATGCCAGAAGCCTATGCTTGGATTTAGCATCCAAAATAAGGCAAATGGCCAAACTGGGAATTCATTTTGTTTGGCTCTACCACCATCCCCAAATTGGGGAAGAGAAAAATGCTTGTTGCAAATTTGGAAAAAGACAACACAATATAAAAGCAAATGATATCAAAACTTGAAAAATACAGGAGAGGTTTAGAACAGGTGTCAAATGTGGGAAACCAGATTAAGATTTAATTGGGAAATAGAGCAATGTTACTCAGGGATGTAGTTTCATGTCCCCTTTTCTACTGGGGTTTCTAACGGGTTGAGTATATTAGAAAATGACTTTAAAGGCATAAATAAAATTTGGAAGGTGGGGTAGGTGGGTAATCATTGGATGAGCCAGAATACACATGTCCTTTTTTGCTTTAAATTTTCAGGCTTGCTTAAGTGAGCAAATAAGCTGTCACAGGATTAAAAACTAAGGGAATGGGACATGATGTTCAAAATCTTTTGAATGGTTCATTATGGAACCTTTATGGAATAAGTTTTTAACCTCTACAAACACACCTAAACCTGCCACATTCTGAGCCCTAAGGAAAAAATACCCTTAGCATCACAAATTTTATTTTTAAAGGTATTGGGCATGTTTCCAGATGGTTGCATTAAATTATTTCCACTTCTAAAGGGCTTTTCTTACCTGGGGAGTCACAATTGACATCAGTTTTCTTAGTAACCATAAAATACTGTGTTCTGAAAGTTCCTTGGTCCACCTTCCCAAACTCTCCATCACAATTTGTGGAAATTAACTCAAAATCAAACTTTTCCTCTTCTGATTCAGAGGAATTGGGCCAAATGAGAATGCAAACATATGCCAATTTAAGGAATGTGATTAAGTCTGAAGTCGGTTGGGGTGGTAAACAGGCTAGAACTTTTTAAAAGACAATAATGCATGTCTTTATTAGTCTAATTCTATTCCCAACCTCAGGGCAAAGATACATTTAAGGCATTTTTTTTTACTTATAGTAACATGCCTCCCCCACTCCCCCCAACCTGCCCCCAATTTGGTTATGTTTTTCAGGAATGCTGTAAGAATGTTTTCTTGTGTATAATGTATTAGACCATGTGTTGATTAGTCATGTGCCAATAAGCCTAAAACCCAGGAAATTGGCTATTACTATAAAATTCTGAATTTCCAAGTACCTCAGTCACACAACTTTTATTTAATTTTTATTCTGATGTTTCATCTCAAATATAAAAAGTCAAAATTCTTACACCAATCTTCAAAAGAAAACCATGCAAAGCAATGAGAAATGTTTACAGCCTTTTGTTTCCTTAGTTTGCTTCTTTATATGAGGTTGTTGTCAACAGAACACTTTTCTTGAAAAATTCCATATGGTTAGGCAACCCCCAAGCCTGGTCCATACAGATGGCTCCAAGATTAAGCATTCCAAGTTCTTATGTGTTACTGAGTATGGCACTTGCCCACCTGTGGTTTACAAAAGGGGCAGAAAAGAGCTTTTTGCTAATGCCAACAAGGTCTTCTATAGTTAGTTCTGTTCTAATCAATCATAAGTAGGCCTCCTGCCCCCTCCAAGATAAATTCAGGACAGGAAATCAACTGGCCAACTATGTTTAAAAACCAGGATGAGAGAACATTTGGCCACTTCCCCGAAGCTTATCTTACTATCTTATTATTTGGACAGAAGGTGTCTCTAGCTACCTTAAGAGTTTTGAAAATGCAATTCTGCTAGCCTGGTCTGAAACTCAACAAGAGCCAACCCTATTGAGATAAGTTGTTTACTTCTGAAATATGACAACTGTAAGATGTTTGGTTAAATTACACAAAGAGAGCATTAGGAATCAAAACTAATTGAGGGAATTTTGCAAGTTGCATAGAGACTAAAGAGATCTGTACAATGAATGACATTAAGGAATCCTGATGTGGCACTACTAAGCCCAAATGTTCTGACCAAAAAATTATACAACAAAATATTTATAGGCTAACAACTCTTATGAGTTGATTAACATCAATACTGTACATTTTTTACATCTTTATCAAATACATAGTTTGAGTTACAAAATAAGATCATGCATTATTACCTCTAAGAATACCATGTACAAGCTTTGTTTAAAATCCCCAGTGTCATAGAATGTTAAGTGGGAGTAATTTTATGTACAAAAATTGCATCCATAAAACGAGAATCCAGTTTCTTTTGGCTGTTTGTAATTCAAAGAAACTTCTCAAATGACTAAGTTACTCTGAGAAACATCTAGCCCATGAGATTTTTCTAAGTCAATTTGTGGGATTTAAAGGGTCTGCCCAGAATGCTTTTTGAAAAGATGTTTACCTTCCTGTACAAAGAGAAATAATGACATTTCTCAATCAAGTTACATAATTTGGAATAGGAAATTCTCCAGCAGTGGTAAAAAAATGTTCATATTCTACTTTCTTCTTTTTTTTTTTTTTTTGGTCAGGAGTACATATCCAAAACCTATTTTCATGTGAGTTAGAACTTGTACTTAAGATCTGGTGTATCTGAATGGCACAAGATCTCATTTCAAACTGTGGCACCAATAATTCCTAAAAGTGTAACAGCACTCAATTTTAATTTATAGCAGCATTTTACACAATTGTGTTTAAAAGTAGGTTAATGATTTGTGTACTGAATAACAAGTGTTTAAATTATATGTACTTTCCACTTTATACTCACTATTTACCATTTAGAATATTTACAAATGTTTAAATGTTATGTATAGAAGAATGATTTTTAACCCCGTATTCTCTTCAAAATACTTAAAGGTTTTTGTACTTAAACCTCAGTTCTGACCTGACATGGGAAGGAGTTTCACAAGAAATATTTGCATTTTAGATGAGATTGTTGGTTTTAAGTTTTAAGACTGAAAAGAACTTAAGAACCCCAATCATAATCTTTTTTCAAATTGGAAGGGTTGAAATTTGAGGGGTTTATAAAGGTCCTAATACATCATATACCTGGACATCTTAAATTCTGTTGGCTATTATTTACCAGGAAAGATAATGGGAAGAGGCTCTCCCAAGGACTAAAAGGAATGACAGAAACTGAATGAGAAAGTATGAGTCTGATGCCAGTGTGCTTTTGGTAGCAGTGGATTAATTGAAGCAAACCAACTAAAAAGGTAGTCCACGATGAAAACGACGAATTGTATAAAGTTTTTTTCCCCCATTAAAATCAATACCTGATGCTTTAGCTAGGGCATTCTGCCCAAAAGGATGATAAAGCAAAAAAGAAGATGAAGATGAAATCTGAATGCTGGTTTTCATGAGCCTGTTTTATATATTTTCAAGGTGTATGCAATACAATAGTGGCATCTCATACTGAAATGTCAGCCGTATTGGGCACTGGATGAGAAAACGTTTAAACCTTGAGGGGAGAGATACCACATGTGTATATATATTAACAATACCCTCTAATGGTAGTAGAGAAATTGCTGTTCAATACACATCTATTTTCTCTAAATTTCAAGAAATGAGGGCTATAATGTATAATGAAACAAAGTGGCACCATAAACATTTTAATCTTTTGAAATGAGTAGCTCTAAAAACTAAAAACCACTATAGAAGGCTTGCTTTCAATGGGTCAATACTTTAGGAAAGTACCTAGTCATCTCTCCCCTTGACTTCCTTTAAAAAAAAAAATCCATACAACCACACCAGGGTAGGTTACTGTGGTAAACTAACCAATATTAAAGACCAGAATGCAGAGCAGTCTGAAAAACAAAAATAAAAATGTATTTGGAGAAAGGGAGAGGGCACACAGTTAAGGCATCTTAAAAAAAATCCATATGGCTTTGGTTTACTGAAATATTTTACACTGTTAACAAAAAAGGGAAACATTTCAAAGCATCTGAAAACATGTTGATGTCAAACCCAGAAGCCTTTCTCCCTGTGAGACCGTACATGGTCACCTAAATATTTATCTTACAGTAGATGGCAACCCCGAAGTCTGTGCAGAAGTTACATACAAAGAATTGTTGTCTGGAAGGGTGGGAACCATAGAATTTCCATTGGTTGATGAACAGCCCAACTTCAGTTTTTCCAAATACTCAGCATGTACAGGTTTATGACACTGAAGAACTTTAATGGCATCTTCAACCTTG
>NC_058134.1:238231211-238242672 GCF_016433145.1 Gracilinanus agilis
CAAGGTGTATGCAATACAATAGTGGCATCTCATACTGAAATGTCAGCCGTATTGGGCACTGGATGAGAAAACGTTTAAACCTTGAGGGGAGAGATACCACATGTGTATATATATTAACAATACCCTCTAATGGTAGTAGAGAAATTGCTGTTCAATACACATCTATTTTCTCTAAATTTCAAGAAATGAGGGCTATAATGTATAATGAAACAAAGTGGCACCATAAACATTTTAATCTTTTGAAATGAGTAGCTCTAAAAACTAAAAACCACTATAGAAGGCTTGCTTTCAATGGGTCAATACTTTAGGAAAGTACCTAGTCATCTCTCCCCTTGACTTCCTTTAAAAAAAAAAATCCATACAACCACACCAGGGTAGGTTACTGTGGTAAACTAACCAATATTAAAGACCAGAATGCAGAGCAGTCTGAAAAACAAAAATAAAAATGTATTTGGAGAAAGGGAGAGGGCACACAGTTAAGGCATCTTAAAAAAAATCCATATGGCTTTGGTTTACTGAAATATTTTACACTGTTAACAAAAAAGGGAAACATTTCAAAGCATCTGAAAACATGTTGATGTCAAACCCAGAAGCCTTTCTCCCTGTGAGACCGTACATGGTCACCTAAATATTTATCTTACAGTAGATGGCAACCCCGAAGTCTGTGCAGAAGTTACATACAAAGAATTGTTGTCTGGAAGGGTGGGAACCATAGAATTTCCATTGGTTGATGAACAGCCCAACTTCAGTTTTTCCAAATACTCAGCATGTACAGGTTTGTGACACTGAAGAACTTTAATGGCATCTTCAACCTTGAACCATTCTCTCTTCCTGCCTAAAAAAAGTATTACAATAACTATTAAAACTCCATTTCAAAGGTAACTTATCCCTTATACCACTACCCCACACATCAAGTCATTGAAAACATCATCAAGAGTTTTTTATGCCTCCTAATGGGACAACAATAGAATAATGCTCAGTTTGATTTGAGGCCTGTAAATCACTGCTATTAATAGGGAATAAACTCTAAACTATCCTTGTCTTGCATTTAACTGTAATATAAAAGTCGGAAAGTTTGTCGTAATAAAAATTGTTTAATAGCTCTGGGTCATTTAATGTCATCAAAATATCTAATATAAAAAACTAAGATGAAGATGGCAAGAAATTGGCTGGCATAAGGCAAGGTCCAAAGACACATGTATTGGCAGTACCTAATTTGCTAAAATTACAATAGACTTCTATTGAACATGATTATAGATATTACTTGGCTAATGTGCCATTAAAATAATGTATATTATTTTCCCATATTCTTATCTAAACATGGCATATCATCAGTTTGTCTATTAAAATAAAAAGATTCCCTCTTATATGTGTTTGTTTAAGCCAGCTACATGCTAGGTGATTTGACTAAGGTAGCTCTAAATATTAAATATGTGCTTTGGGAACATAGATGTGAGAGATAAAGAACTAAAAAGATGGAGACCGGTTCAGATATATTCATTCAATCCTCTCAAAATTTGCACAAGCATCATGAATTTTTTTAATCATGATCTGATCAGGCAAACTAATTTCTGGAACTTGGTATTTCATGGGTGTGTCAGTGTAGTCAATTCTATTTGCTTCTTAGCAGAATTTTAGAAAGATTTACCTATGTTAACAGAATCTTCCCAGTCTTCCAATATTTCGGTGACAGTAAGAACATAAACATAAGTGCGATGTTTGCGGTCTTGATTCTGCTTGAATACGAAAAAAAATTACATTTTAATCTATAGGCCTATGCTTTAAGAATTACACGCTATTTATCAACAGTAATCTTACAAATCAGTATAAAAATTAAGTATATTTAAATTTTTACCCAATGCTGTAAAACTCATTCAATTCTATAAATCGGCATACTTACTTTTTGATGGTGGTCTTGATGGGAGAAATATAATTGTCAATGTAACTCACCAGGAAACTTGAGGCCTAAGGTCACATGAGCTGTTATTACAACAAACTTCAAGGCCAATCATCTTTCCACTATCGGACTAAATCTTTAAGGCCATTTACAGAAACTTTTCTGTATTAACTTGAAAATAGTTGAATGTATCAAAAATGTATTAAAAAAAAGCCAAGAGTGGAGCCAATATTCTCTCATTGCAAATTTTCCCTAGGCTAGAAAAATTTTTAACATATAAAAATTCAGATTTCAATCCAAAAACACTTTGCTTTTTATGTCATAACATTTTGTAAAGGGCTATTATAATAACAAAGGGCATCTACTATTTGTGGAGGCAAAGAACAGGAAACTAAATCAGAATAACTGAACAAATTTTGGCATATGCATGTAATATAATTTTACTGTGTAAAGAGATGATTAAAAAAAACCTGGGAAAAATTATATGAATTGATGCAATGAAGTGAATGGAACCAAGTGAATAATTTATAAAACAACAAAGATGAACTCTAAAAGAACCTTACCTCTTAATAAATGCAGTATGACCAATCACATTTCCATGACTCCTTATGGATTCAGAATGAAGAGATACTTTTTTTGGAACTGGTTAATGCAAGAACTTTTTGGGGGGGTTGGGGAGAAGACTATGCACATTACAAGAGTGTTTTGTCTTTCTTTTTAAAGAAAGGGAGGAGGGGTGGTTTAGGATAAGCTATCGTTAAAATAGATTTTTAATAATTGCTGCTCTAACATTTTTTAGGAAGGAAAACAGAATGGTTCAAAGTAAAAGATGCTATTAAAGTTCTTTTAAAAAAAACCAATAATCCTATCTCCATATCCCTAGTTTCTAGTAGTAAGAATTTTGTATAATTAATAGTTCCAAATTTTATACAATTAACACTTATTTTATTTTATACAAATAACACTTTTATACAATTAACCCATCCCCCTCCTTCCCCCCCACAGGTCAAAAATATCCCCCTTTCACTTAGTAGTTAAGGCTAGGTATTGATTTTGTATCACCATATAGGTGAAAGCTTAGGGCCCTTGGGTTGAGTGCAAGTGATGGAAAGTTGCCTGAGGGCCAGGTGACAAATTCTTTGGACACAACAAAAATGATTATAATCTGTCAGTGAAAGCAAATCACAGTGATAAAATCACAGGTGATGTTAATATTTGAAATATTCAAGAGTACAACTTGGATTTTATCTATAGCAGCTTTCTATGAAAGGAGATACTGAAAATATTTCTATTTCTACATAGGCACCATTGAGTCCGTGCCACAAAGTAACTGAATTTAGCCACTTCAGTGGAGAATGCTAAAAACAAATTGCTAGTACTGGCCAAGATTACTAAACAAAACTGTTAAATTACACCATCACTATCCTGAATTGGATGTAGAAATCTAAATGTATCAAAAAAGAAAAAGTCAACTTTTGATTTTTACCAGAAGATGGAGCTATATCATTACTCAAGTACCAGTTATCTCAGGATAGAAACTAAAGGGTAGCTTATTAACTTAATCCCTAATGTAGAAATGAAAAAGTCCTCAGAGAAAAAAATGCTAGAGCTAAATCTTATTCTAGGCTCTTCTCTTAGAACTATTAAATGTCTTCAGGATTCCGAGGTCACACTGTGTACTTTTAGGGTAGTGGCCAAAATTAATGTTCTAAAATCAAGTTATGAGGTATGTTTTCTGTTTGAGATTATGTTAAATGTTACAACAGGGAATATATAAAGATGTTTTAAGAGCTAAGCATTTAACAGAAAAGATGTCACAAAAGCAGGACCAAATTAAATGCCAGATAGACATTCCTTTGTGGGAAGGCTTAGTGGGAAATTTTCAGTACTAGGTCTGAAAATAAAAGTGAGATGTGATTAGGTAGAGGAATGGAGCATGAGTTCTGGGAGGGGTCCCAAATTAATCCAGCATTGAAACCTATTTATGTCTCATAAGAGCAGTAATCCCCAAATGAGGTTGAAACACAAATATGTTTCTCTGTTATATAGAAAAGTGGTCAGAGATTCACTAAACCTGGCGCATAAACTATATATCCTTTGGGCCAGATGACTGAATAGTTAAACTGTTAACCTTTAAGAGTTTCTTTTTCATAGACAACTAGGAACAACAGAAACAGCTTTTAATGAAACAACATAAAGCAGTGCAATTTCATTCTGGCCACCAGGTTTATTCTCAATTTTTGTCCAGAAAAAGTTTCATGGATCGACAAATAATTAATGATGTTTCCTATTAAACAACCATGTTTCACAAGAGGAGTTCCCATTCATGAAGTCCCTGCTTTGCTTGGTTTTATACTACCAATATTTAAAAAGGCAATCAGCCAAATACCCAGGTAGTGAAATGAGTCAAGAGAACATATGCTTGAAGATCCAGTTTCTTTAGCAAAATGAGTGAATGCTACCTATTCTCTCCAAAACACTATGTTCTATCAGCTTCTTAAATCTCCTATCTTGAAATTCAATAGTTTCCCAGAACTATCAATGAGATAATATGTTAATATTCTTAGTTCAGTACTTGGCACATAAGATACTATATAAATATTTATCCCTTGCCCCTCTTCCCTATCAATCAAACATTGAGAATACAGTAAGCTTACTTCCTTGGCCCTACACATCAAAATAAACTATATATTTTCAGCACTGGGGGCTATGTGGTTGACCACCTTGCCCAAAAGATGTTCTGCGCACTGCCTCTAGGACTTGGGGTATATAGGGCATATGTGCCTCTAGGATTGTTTGCTTACACTGTCTCTGTGGCTCCCATTCCTATTGCCTGTAGGTTTCTGCCTGATTTTTTGTGCAGCCAAGATGGTTGCCTAAAAATATCAAAGAACATATTTCTAACTATTTTAAGGATTGTGAGTGTAGGTGCTGCTTCCTCCTCTTTTTATATTTTAGCAACTTGGTCTTCTAGAGTTGGTATTGCTCCAATCAATCTGGAACCTCTTTCTCACTTCAGTTGGGTAGACTTTATAAAGAAACGTGGTGTATTTGCTCTGTCCACATTTGAAGCCTTTCCAGCTTGGCTAAGGACCTGCCGGTATTTGACTTTGCTGGCAAAGCTTTCAAGAACCCAGACTAGATGAAATACCAGAAAGTATCAGATGTAACATAACAAATTATGGTGACAAAAATAACTTTCTTGTTTCTGTAGCTAAAAACCTTCAGTTTGTCTTTGCCAATATGAATTTCATTTTTGAAGCTGTTGTGATCCAATGTGAATTTCCAAAACCCATTAAGAGGTGTATCACTTCTTCTCTACAGGTTCTTGATATGCTTATAAAAGTACTGCAGAAAGAAATCCAGGCTTCAAACAGGAAATAACCTGTTCAATGTGGCAGCCAAGAATGAGCTACCAGACCTGAAGAAGAATCTCATGATTTGTGTTTAGTTGGAAAAATAGCAATTTAAAAAACATTAAGCAGCTGAAGAGTGGTATTTTTAGAACTCACCTCGAATATCCCCAGAAGTCTGCCCAATTTTCCTCTGACACCAGCCTACAAATAAATTATAAGTTAGTTTCTTCAAAATATCAGAATTTCTCTCCCCACTATTTTGAAGCTTCATTTCTTCATGCACTGTTTGTTAATATGTTGGAATGCAAAATGATTTTGAATAGGTCAATAACAGTTCTCATTGCTAGAATAAAATGTCATACATATCCAGTCATTTTTCATCATAAATTCTAAAGTTGTAAAATTGTATCGAATGAAATAGGCTCAATTATCCCTTCACCTATAATGTATTCTGAGATACTTTGCATTCAACCTTTCACAAGACTATGACTGGAATAAACATGCTTAATCAGATGGTAGTGACTAAATATGGCTGTTACTTGTTTGCTTTTTAAAAAAAAGGAATCCGTGGTTTATTTCATTCATTTATAACAGAAATTACTAGCTTTGCTTTACATGCAAGTTTGATTGGTTCACCTTATTAGCACTATTTAAGGAAACATCTAAAATTATAACCTCTAATTCTCTAGGAACAACCTAAACAATTTTCCCATAAGAAATCTCTCTGTAGTGCTTACAAATGCAGTGTTTCCCTTCTTTAGATATGATATCACAAGATCATAGAGAGAAGGGACCTTTCCATTCCTGGCTTCCTTTTCTTGATGACATCAAATAGAGTTGGTCTTTTTGATTGTAGCATATGGTGGAGCTAAGTAGAGATTATTTAAAAAGCCAACACTATGATACAAAGCAAGGATGACTATTAACCCTTTTCCCCCAGGTGACTGAGACTGTGAGTTTGACTTGCCCATAATCACATGTCTACTAGAATTCAAATCCAAATCTGCACTCCTAACCTTTACTTTTCTGGAGGGATAGAAATCCCTTCTCCATTTAAAAAACAACAACAACAACAACAACAACAACAACAAACATTTTGGAGCCACCAGGTTTATTTAGCCTCACCTCTTCATACACCTCTCTTACTGCAGCACCACCCGGCTCTTCCTCAGGCTCCATTCCTCCACCAGGGACAATCCATTGATCTGGATATCGACTGCTACTAACTAACAGCACCTGAAAGAACATAAAGACAAACATTTAAACAGTTAAATATGAAAAAAATATTACAGAAAAGGACACTACATGCAATTAATGCACAAACTATTCCTTTTAACTAGAGAATTGATCCCCTTTCCTCAGGAATCCAATGACCACACCTGACTTTTTAAAAAGCACTACAAAAGTATCTTTTATATATTATTCAATGTAAATGCCTGACCAGCTCTGTGTTTAACATTCCCATTTTAAATGTGGGGAACCTCAATTTTTTTTAAACCCTTACCTTCTGTCTTAGAGTCAATATTGTGTATTGACTCCAAGAAGGAAGAGTGGTAAGGGCTAGGCAGTGGGGTTAAGTGACTTGCCCAGGGTCACACAGCTGGGAAGTGTCTGAGGTCAAATTTGAATCTAGGACCTCCAATTTTTAATAGATTAAGGAACTTTCCAGCTGGAATTAACAAACAGCTCTCTCATCTAGTCTGGGATACCACCATATGGCAATTTTGCCAAACTGCGCTTCTTGGGTACCACCATCTACCATCTCCAAGCCTTTGCACTGATTGTTCCTTTCCTCCCACAACATGTTCCCTTCTGTATCCCTGCTCCATCTTCTGATCTCCACAAATGACCTAAAGCAAAACTTAAGAAATGCTTGTAGATTTGAGCAAAATTAGAGACAAGTAAATCTATAAACCAGATCCTTCAAGTGGAAGCCCCACTTTAAAAAAGCTATTCTAAATTAACCCTATCATTCTCTATAGAAAGGCATTAATTCTGATAGTAATATTCATATTATTGCATAAAAATATCTGCCTACAAGGCATGCTACCCTACTATCTTGTTATAAAACATGTTACCTGAAAAACCATTCAATCCTTCCTCCTTAGATAATAAGATCTTAGGAGAGGAATGGTTTCTCCATTTTTAGCACCCTTGTATCTTCATTCATTCCCTAAATAACAGTTATAGTTCACTATACCCTTCTGTTTCTAGCTCCAAAACCAAAGCCAAATTTTCCAACTTTTAAGTATATAAGCAGTAAGATGAAGAATAAAAAAAAAAAATACCACCTCCCAACTATTTTTAGAGTTTTAGATATATTTTAGATTTAGGAAATACATATAGATTTGTGACTGATCAAGTTTCAATAAAACAAAACAGCAGTTATAAATACTAGGAACTAAAAAATAATGTTTTACATGGATGATCACATTTAGTCCTCTCAGGTCTTATTTTACAAATAAGGAAATGAAGCTGAGGTGTAGTAAATGAATGTTAATAAGAATCATGCAGGATTTGAATTCACACCTATACTCCCTTCTTCCTCAAGATAGGGTATGAAACATTGAAGTAATAGGATTTGGAAATTGCCAATATGGGCAAAAGAAGAGATTTTTACCTGGGTAATTAGGAAGAGTTTCTAGTGAAACTAATGTCCTGCATGGACTGGGCTAGCTTAATACTATCTGGTCTTTGCTTGTTTCCTCCAAGAAAGGGCCTGAGCCCAGTGTAAGAGCATAAAGCTGGTAAGAATTCATCTACTGGGTAAGAAATGAGTTACAGCATATAACTTACTGCAAAAAAAAAAAAGTTAACTTTTAAACTTCACTTTATACCAGGGACCATATTAAGGTCCATAATGCCACAAATGACCATGTCTTCCAGGATTCTCTGTATTATCTACACCAGAGGCTTTCATACAGGCACAGGGGAAAACTCAGGTTCCCAAACTGTAAATATTCTGTTTCCTTTTCATTCCCAAGGTGATCACAACAGCAGCAATAGCACCAACAGTTTTTGGCCCTAAGCCACAACTTAGGACAAGGTGTACTAGATAAGATTAAAAGCAGACCACCCTCAGACAGATTTCAGAATGTGCCCAGCTGGTGAAAGAAGCAGATTTACTTAGTTTGACCTTAGTCTTTAATTGCCAAATGAGGGAGGCAGTATGGGTCCAATGGAAAGAATGCTGGACTTTTCACTCAGGTTTTCTGATTCCAAGTCCCTAATCTGATACTTACATCCTGTGTTGATTATAGGGGAGGTCACTTTACACTCTTGGGCATCAGTTTCCTTATCTGTAAAGCAGGGATAACTTCTCACCCTCGTGGGAATGGGAAGTGCCTCAGTACCATATACATATAACCTACTTAACTGTTTCTATCCTCTTTTTATGAAAGTTTCTGTAAGCTCATCTTTCTATGAACATCCTACCCTGATTCTGCTTGTAAACAAGTCAGGTAACCAAAGAATAAAGTTCCAATTAACAATTAGAACCAGCCCAATAAGATCTTATGGTAACCAATTAAAAATCCTACTTTGGCACATTTCCATATTATTTCAAAAGCAAAGAACTCAAAAACAGTTTTTACTTCTGACTCAGTTAAGTACAATGTTAATAAGTTTCTAATGTATTTTTTAAAAAACCCTTACCTTCTGTCTTGGAGTCAATACTGTATATTGGCTCCAAGGCAGAAGAGTGGTAAGGGTAGGCAATGGGGGTCAAGTGACTTGCCCAGGGTCCCACAGCTGAGAAGTGGCTGAGGCCAGATTTGAACCTAGGACCTCCCATCTCTAGGCCTGACTCTCATTCCACTGAGCTACCCAGCTGCCCCCTCTAATGTATTTTTGAAAGTTACACCTGTTGAGAAAGCATGTTTACACTTCTTTTTTTTCTGAGTTTTAAAATACTTGGGGCCACCACCTCACAACTAGCAGATTAGCTAACATGACAGCAAAGGAAAGTAATAAATGTTGGGAGGGGACGTGGCAAAATTGGGACATTAATGCATTGCTGGTAGAGTTGTGAATTGATCCAACCATTCTGGAAGGCAATTTGGAACTACGCCCAAAGGGCTATAAGAGACTGTCTGCTCTTTGATCCAGCCATAACACTGTTGGGTTTATACCCCAAAGAAATCATAGGGAAAAAGACATGCACAAAAATATTTATAGCTGTGCTCTTTGTGGTGGCAAAAATTGGAAAATGAGGGAATGCCCTTCGATTGGGGAATGGCTGAACAAATTTTGGTATAACACAGAGACTTATACATTGTGGTACAATAGAACTTAATGGACTTCTCTACTAGCAACAATGCAATGATCCAGAACAATTCTGAGGGACTTATGAGAAAGAACGTTTTATCCACATCCAGAGGAAGAACTGTGGGAGCAGAAACATAGAAGAAAAACAACTGCTTGATCACATGGGTTGATGGGGATATGGTTTGGGATGTAGACTCTAACGACCACCCCAGTGCAACTATCACTAATATGGAAATAGCTCTTGATCAATGATACATGTAAAACCCAGTGGAATTGCGTGTTAGCTGGGGGTGAGGTGGGGGAGGATTTGGGAGGAAAGGAAAGAATATGAATCATGGAACCATGGAAAAATGTGTATGTGTGTGCGTGTATGTGTGTGTATGTGTGATATATATATTTTAAATTAATATAATATATAATTTAATATATAATTTAATTTAATTAATATATAAATAATATATATATATTTTAAACCCTTAACTTCTCTGTATTGGCTCCTAGGTGGAAGAGTGGTAAGGGTGGGCAATGGGGGTCAAGTGACTTGCCCAGGGTCACACAGCTGGTTAGTGTCTGAGACCAGATTTGAACCTAGGACCTCCGGCCTCTTAGGCCTAACTCTCAATCCACTGAGCTACCCAGCTGCCTCGAAAAATATTCTAAAAAAAATTTTTTTAATACTTGGGACCCTTTTACAAAGGGTTGATACACTTTAAAAAATGTGACTCAGTTGTCTTATTACCCAATTTAAGGATTCACAAAGAAGATATAAGGTCTGGATACTAATACAGCTTATGGGTTATTTAATCCTCATTCTTAAATGACTATCATCTCCTTTTGTACACTCAAATCTTTTGTGCCTCTTCAAATTCAAATCTTCCATGGTAATTAATATACTAAAAGCTACTATACCCACCTGTCTGTAAAATACCCTCTGACTACTAATCTTTTGTGACCAGACTATAAACCTTTTTGTTGTTGTCCAGTAGTCTGACTCTTCCTGACAAAGTGACTGTATTACTCTGCCATTTCCTTTTTGCGCTCATTTTGCAGATGAGGAAACTGAGGTCAAATAGGGTTAAGTGACTTGCTCAGGGTCACACTGCTATTAAGTGTCATAATTTGACTCAAGGCATTTGAACTCAAGTTTTCTTGACACCAGGCCTGGTGTTACCAATAACTGCCCTGACTCTACAAAACCGATTCTAAAATGACTTCTATGCATAGTAAATACATAATTTACTATCTGCTAAAATTCACTTCATGTTTTGCTTTTGTTAATTTAAAGAGTTAAGTATTCAGGACAACCTACTTCCAAGTTTCAGAGTAGTTAATACAACTATGCATTCTAATAGTCAACAAGCCAACATTTTTCACCATTGTCCATCAACTGTGACCATGTATGTTTGCCCTGAAATTACTGAGTATCCAGGTATGTATATGGATTAGTCTAGAGGATGTGGTCTAGTTTCTATCCCCCCCCCTTTTTTAATTTAGAATATTTTCCCATCCTTGCATGTCCCCCAACCCCAGCCCCACATTCTTTCCTACCCCCTCCCAAAGCAACAAGCAGTTCCACTGGGTTATACATGTATCATTGTTCAAAACCCATTTCCATGTTATTCATATTTGCAGTAGTGATCTTTTAACATCAAAACCCTAATCATATCCCTATTGAGCTACATCATGCTTTTATTCTGCACTTCTGCTCCCAGTTTTTTCTCTGGATGTGGGTAGTTTTCTTTCTCATAAGTCCCTCAAGATTGTCCTGGGTTGTTACATCGCTGCTAGTAGAAAAGTCTATTAGCTCTTGTGTCCACAGTGTATCAATCTCTGTGTACAATGTTCTCCTGGTTCTGCTCCTTTTGCTCTGCTCAATTCCTCAAGTTCTTTATTTTTTTTCCAGCACAAGAGTATTCCATAAAAAAGTTTTTGTATAAACAAA
>NC_058134.1:238242883-238297042 GCF_016433145.1 Gracilinanus agilis
ATATTGGCTCCAAGGCAGAAGAGTGGTAAGGGTAGGCAATGGGGGTCAAGTGACTTGCCCAGGGTCCCACAGCTGAGAAGTGGCTGAGGCCAGATTTGAACCTAGGACCTCCCATCTCTAGGCCTGACTCTCATTCCACTGAGCTACCCAGCTGCCCCCTCTAATGTATTTTTGAAAGTTACACCTGTTGAGAAAGCATGTTTACACTTCTTTTTTTTCTGAGTTTTAAAATACTTGGGGCCACCACCTCACAACTAGCAGATTAGCTAACATGACAGCAAAGGAAAGTAATAAATGTTGGGAGGGGACGTGGCAAAATTGGGACATTAATGCATTGCTGGTAGAGTTGTGAATTGATCCAACCATTCTGGAAGGCAATTTGGAACTACGCCCAAAGGGCTATAAGAGACTGTCTGCTCTTTGATCCAGCCATAACACTGTTGGGTTTATACCCCAAAGAAATCATAGGGAAAAAGACATGCACAAAAATATTTATAGCTGTGCTCTTTGTGGTGGCAAAAATTGGAAAATGAGGGAATGCCCTTCGATTGGGGAATGGCTGAACAAATTTTGGTATAACACAGAGACTTATACATTGTGGTACAATAGAACTTAATGGACTTCTCTACTAGCAACAATGCAATGATCCAGAACAATTCTGAGGGACTTATGAGAAAGAACGTTTTATCCACATCCAGAGGAAGAACTGTGGGAGCAGAAACATAGAAGAAAAACAACTGCTTGATCACATGGGTTGATGGGGATATGGTTTGGGATGTAGACTCTAACGACCACCCCAGTGCAACTATCACTAATATGGAAATAGCTCTTGATCAATGATACATGTAAAACCCAGTGGAATTGCGTGTTAGCTGGGGGTGAGGTGGGGGAGGATTTGGGAGGAAAGGAAAGAATATGAATCATGGAACCATGGAAAAATGTGTATGTGTGTGCGTGTATGTGTGTGTATGTGTGATATATATATTTTAAATTAATATAATATATAATTTAATATATAATTTAATTTAATTAATATATAAATAATATATATATATTTTAAACCCTTAACTTCTCTGTATTGGCTCCTAGGTGGAAGAGTGGTAAGGGTGGGCAATGGGGGTCAAGTGACTTGCCCAGGGTCACACAGCTGGTTAGTGTCTGAGACCAGATTTGAACCTAGGACCTCCGGCCTCTTAGGCCTAACTCTCAATCCACTGAGCTACCCAGCTGCCTCGAAAAATATTCTAAAAAAAATTTTTTTAATACTTGGGACCCTTTTACAAAGGGTTGATACACTTTAAAAAATGTGACTCAGTTGTCTTATTACCCAATTTAAGGATTCACAAAGAAGATATAAGGTCTGGATACTAGTACAGCTTATGGGTTATTTAATCCTCATTCTTAAATGACTATCATCTCCTTTTGTACACTCAAATCTTTTGTGCCTCTTCAAATTCAAATCTTCCATGGTAATTAATATACTAAAAGCTACTATACCCACCTGTCTGTAAAATACCCTCTGACTACTAATCTTTTGTGACCAGACTATAAACCTTTTTGTTGTTGTCCAGTAGTCTGACTCTTCCTGACAAAGTGACTGTATTACTCTGCCATTTCCTTTTTGCGCTCATTTTGCAGATGAGGAAACTGAGGTCAAATAGGGTTAAGTGACTTGCTCAGGGTCACACTGCTATTAAGTGTCATAATTTGACTCAAGGCATTTGAACTCAAGTTTTCTTGACACCAGGCCTGGTGTTACCAATAACTGCCCTGACTCTACAAAACCGATTCTAAAATGACTTCTATGCATAGTAAATACATAATTTACTATCTGCTAAAATTCACTTCATGTTTTGCTTTTGTTAATTTAAAGAGTTAAGTATTCAGGACAACCTACTTCCAAGTTTCAGAGTAGTTAATACAACTATGCATTCTAATAGTCAACAAGCCAACATTTTTCACCATTGTCCATCAACTGTGACCATGTATGTTTGCCCTGAAATTACTGAGTATCCAGGTATGTATATGGATTAGTCTAGAGGATGTGGTCTAGTTTCTATCCCCCCCCCTTTTTTAATTTAGAATATTTTCCCATCCTTGCATGTCCCCCAACCCCAGCCCCACATTCTTTCCTACCCCCTCCCAAAGCAACAAGCAGTTCCACTGGGTTATACATGTATCATTGTTCAAAACCCATTTCCATGTTATTCATATTTGCAGTAGTGATCTTTTAACATCAAAACCCTAATCATATCCCTATTGAGCTACATCATGCTTTTATTCTGCACTTCTGCTCCCAGTTTTTTCTCTGGATGTGGGTAGTTTTCTTTCTCATAAGTCCCTCAAGATTGTCCTGGGTTGTTACATCGCTGCTAGTAGAAAAGTCTATTAGCTCTTGTGTCCACAGTGTATCAATCTCTGTGTACAATGTTCTCCTGGTTCTGCTCCTTTTGCTCTGCTCAATTCCTCAAGTTCTTTATTTTTTTTCCAGCACAAGAGTATTCCATAAAAAAGTTTTTGTATAAACAAAACCAATGCAAACAAAATCAGAAGGAAAGCAACAAATTGGGAGAACATTTTTATAACAAAACTCTCTGACAAGGGTTTAATTTCCCAAATATATAAGGAATTAAGTCAAATTTAGAAAAATCAAGTCATTCCCCAATCGACAAATGGTCAAGGGGCATGAACAGGCAGTTTTCACAAGACAGAATCAGAACTATCAACAAGCACATGAAAAAGTATTATAAATCTCTCCTGATTAGAGAAATGCAAATTAAAAAAACTTCACCTCATACCTAGCAGACTGGCCAATATGGCATCAGAGGAAAGTGGTGAATGTTGAGGGGGATGTGGCAAAATTGGGACATTAATGCATTGCTAGTGGAGTTGTGAATTGATCCAACCATTCTGGAGGGCAATTTGGAACTATGTACAAAGAGCTATCCTTTGATCCAGCCATACCACTGCTGGGTTTGTTCCCTCAAAGGGATAATAAGAAAAAAAAAAGACTTGCACAAAAGTATTTATAGTTGTGCTCTTTGTGGTGGCAAAAGATTGGAAAAGGAGGGGTTGCCCATAGATTGGGGAATGGCTGAACAAATTGTTGTCTAGTTTCTTGTCCTTCACAACATCTCTCAAACCTGGCCCTTTCTCTTTACTCATATAGCTAATGTGGCTATTTAGTTCAGACTCTCATCACCCATCCTCACTTAGATAATAACTTCTTGATTGGCCCCTCCACTCTGAGCAATCCTAAAAAGCAATTTTCCTTTAGTAAGTATCTGTTTATTCCATCACACACAGATCCCTCCTTAATCAGCTCCAATGGCTTCCTGATATTCCTTGGTTCAATATCAACTTTTATGGTTAGCTTTTAAAGCTCTTTACTTGGTCTCAAACTATGATTTCAGTCTCATTTTACTCCCCCTTCCCATGCTCTCACGATCTGATAGGAGCACTGGATGGAGTAACTGGGCCAGAAGTCAGAATCATCTTCCCAGGTTTAAATCTGGCCACAGACACTAACTGGGTGACCCTGGACAAGTCATTTAACCCTATTTGCCTTAATTTGCTCATCTATAAAATGACCTAGAGAAGGAAATGGCAAACCACTCCAGTTATCTCTGCCAAGAAAACATTTTATTTGTTATATCTCAGGCAGTACCAAACTGCTCAGCCCAAAGGAGGTATTTAATAATAAATGTCTGAAATGGCTTCAGGTTTATCTTACTTCTCTAACTAGTTATTTCAACCCTTTGAAGTAAGGATGGTTTTACTAGGTATTTAGCACAAAAGTAGCATGCTTCTAAAATAATTGAGCTAAATGTGCATCCTAAGAAGATCCTTTCCATAGGACAATCCCTTCTACACAAAAACCTTTCACTTCAGTCCCTCAGAGAACTTGCTCTATTAATCATCTCTTCTAACTAGCTCCTTTCTCCTAGTCCACAATGCTCCTGTTCTTATACTAAACAAAACCAGTTAACCTTTACAAGACTCCTGCTAACCCTTCAAGTTCTCTTTTCTCTTCCTCTTTAATATTAAACTTTCAGAGTAGTCTAAACTCCCTGCTTGCTGTTCTTCCTTATCCCACTACAACTACTCATCTTTCTGGGTGATTTTGTTCATTTCCCGAATTCTCTGCTTCCTCACTATTTACCAGCCTTCTTTTTGGGCAGCTTTCTTTTCCCAAGCCTTCCATGGCACTACTAAGTAGGCCTCTCTAATGTTCCTTTTCTATAGTTCCTAAAGCATGGCTAACACTTACAGTTCTGTTTCTGACATATCTTCTCTTAAAAGGATTGCCCAAACTAGGCACCAATTCTCCTAGGCTGTTACTGAAAAAGGCAAACTACAACCTATATACTATGGCTACCAACTAATAATATATAAGGCATCTATGGTTTGTGAGATTCTTAAAAATTTTAATGCTGACATGGCTAACAAAAATAGATATTATATTATTGTTAACCAATACTGGTTTTTTGATGTTTTCTTTTAAAAAAGAAAAAAAAAAAAACCTCTTAGTTTCTGTCAATACCATGTATTGGTTCTAAGGCAGAAGAGTGGGAAGGGCTAGGCAAAGGGGATTAAGTGACTTGCCCAGGATCACACAGCTAGAAAGTGTCTGAGGCCAGATTTGAACCTAAGACCCCCTTGTCTCTAGGCCCAACTCTCAAGGCAGCCACCCAGCTGCCTCCAACTAGTACTATTTTTTAAAGGCACAGCCTAGTTCTTCCTGGGCCAGCTACATGGTACAGTGGACAAAGTGCTGAGGTCTAGAATAAGGAAGACTCTACTTTCTAAGTTCATATCCAGTCTCAGATACTTACTCTTAGTGAATTAACCCTGTTTGCATTAGTTTTCTAATCTGTAAAATGAGCTGGAGAAGGAAAATAAAGCAAACCACTTCAGTATCTTTGCCACAAAAACCCCAAATGGAGGTCATAAAGAATATGATACAATTGAAAAACCGAACAAAAACAATTTCTATAACTTTTTCTTTGCCTAAAGCTAGCCTTTTCCTCTTTTACTAAAACGTGTGGATATAGAGAAAAGGGAAGGGGTTGTGGATGTTATTGGGAGGTACCATAGTACAGTGGAAATATTATTCCTGAATCTGAAGTCAGAGAAAAGCCAAGTTCAAATCATGGCTTTAACAATTACTACTTATGTGACTTTGGACAAGGCATTTTAGTTTCCTGCACCTCAGTTTCCTCATCTGTAAAATCAGAAGGTTAGACTAGCTGGCCTCTGGGATCCCTCCTTACTCTAGATCTATGAACCTTAAAAAACAAAACAGGGGGCAGGTGGGTAATTCAGTGGATTGAGAGCCAAACCTAGAGACAGGAGATCCTAGGTTCAAATCTGATTCTTGACACTTGATTCCCATTGCCTACCCTTACCACTCTTCTGCCTTGGAACCAATACACAGTGTTGACTCCATGGAAGGTAAGGGCTTAAAAAAAAAGAAAAAAATTTCTAGAGTTTAGCAATGTCTTAAAAGTATAATTTTCTAAATTAAAAATAATTTGATAATAATATAAATATGAATTTAATTATTTCAACATTTGAATACCACTTTGGTTTTAGGTTCCCTGAAATGTCACAGAAATGTAATTTGTTATCAGAAAACTTTGTAGAAAGCCCAACTGTTGCTAAGTATAGGTTCTAAGAATAAAGTATATTACTATTATATATATATATAAAGTATATTACTATTATTAAGATCATTTTGGCCTGTATTAAAGTAGGGCAAATTTATATTCAAATATGACATAAAATTTCTGGTTTTTAAAAAGAAAGCTCAATTTAAATAGATTATGGTGAATCCTTTTTCTAAATAAATTTCTGCAATGTTGCACAAAGAGAATTATACTTCCTAGTGTTTCCTCAAACAGTAAAATGAGGAGGTATTCCTAACTTAACAAAGGAACTGACATGTTTTAATTTGGAAACTAGTATGATTTCACTACTTAACCAATTTTTTTTTTCAATTCTTCTGTAGATAATAGCTTGGTCAAGAAATATTGAATACATTTTTATACCCAATTAACTTAAAAGCAAAAAGATTCAAATCACCGGTAAATGAACCATGGGCCCAGAACAACCAAAAATGAGTGCTTTATGAAGTCCTTTCCAAAATTCCCCAATGTCCACAGAAAAGGTCACTGTATACAAATAAAATAATCTCTACTTAATTTTTAACCTACTTAGGGTTTTAAAACAACCGAATGCTCAAAGCTCCAGTTCTTAAAATTTCTGAAACCACCTAAAGCCAGAGACTAATTTCTAATATTCATTCAGTCATCCTAATGAGAGCTCCCACCCTAAAGTACTTTAATGTTTACAAAGTACTTTTTTCCAAAAGAACCATGATTTAGTAAAAGTATTATCCCCATTTAAGTTGGGTACAAAAATCCTCAAAGGCTATAACTATCCAGCCACAAATGTGGGAGCTGGGAAAAGAATCTAGATACCCCACTGCCAAGTCTAGTGCTCCTAATATAGGATCCCTTAGAGTTGGAAGAGATCTTAAAAAGTCAAACTACTGGCCAGACAACAGATGAATCTTAGTTTGTTTTTCTTCTTCCAATAATGTGAAGTTTAGTGCCTCACATTGTTTATAGGAAAAATGGTGCCAGAACTGAACAAAGTAATGTGATAGCCTCTCTACTACAGATATCTAGAATAAAAGCTGAGTAGTGGATATGAAATTATGTCTCCTTTTATAATATTTCACAATGAAATAATATGCAGCAATCATTTCCCTGTCTTATGTTTTTCTTAGATTATACACAACCCTGGAAAATATTAACTTTCCTTTTATAAAGATACAGTATAAAACCTTTTAAATAGGTGCAAAAGGGAGTGCTTTAATAAGGCAGTTTCAGCTAACTTGGTGATGTATTATTGTACACACTTATAGTCATATGCATGATTCTCCTATAACATGCTGAGATTTTTCATAAACAAAAATGATACTGTGCCACAAGGGAAAAAATCTGATAATCACAATCAAATAATGGATTGTCTATCCATTAAATAGTAGAAAAACCAGAGAGGGCAATATGGGAGGATTTTCAATGATAAAGGATAACATGGTGTAAGAATTGCAGAAAATGAACTATAGAGATGGGTGGGTTTAATCCATGCAAGGAATACTCACAGACTGAATCATAAATCCATTTAAGTATATCATGCTTCAAGACTTTTTTAAGGGCTTAATCATTCAGGAATCCCGGGGACTACTACAATTATTCAAGAGAAATCTTGCATCAAACAAAGTCAAAGTGTTTTTAAGTATGATACTAACATATATGTTACTTCCATTGAGGTATCAATTATAAAGTCAATTATTTGTGGTTAAGAAATCTGGTCATAATTTAACAAGTTGTTAGCATTTTATTAAGTTATTGGTTCTCAGGAAGTTGCTTGGGTCAAACTTGACATTTTAAAATATGGGAAGACCTGGCAAATTATTATTTTGTTTACTCATATAAAACAGTTTATTTAGATGTAAATGTATTCTTGTCACACTTGAGAATTCTAAAGGTATCTGATGGAGTCCTAGATCCTGGCAATTCCCAGGATATAACTATGGTCTTCCTGTGCTTTTTTGGGGGGTTAATTTTGAATTTTTTTAAAACATGTACACTGCTTGAGGATTATTCTACCCTTTTCCCTACTCTTCTCTTTTCAAAACTGTTGTATGAATTTTAAAAAATAAATTAATTTTGTTACTGGAGATGTTAGGATGTACTCCAAGATATTCCAAAACCAGGCATGGTATTATGTGGCAGTTGGACCACAGATTTTCTAATACATATGAGTAGCAGCAACATGAGACTGAATATCTATTCATGTTCTAGTTTTGAAAAAAAGAAATTAAAATGTTACAAAAAGCCACTTAGCAAGTCACAGAGACCACAATATATACAGAAGACGACCCATCAAAAAGAATATACTGGTCTAAAGAGTCTAAAAAACATCTGGATTTAGTCAGCTATTTACTAACCATTATGACCTTGGCCAAGTCCTTCTGAGCTCATTCTCACCTGTAAATTGGTGATAATGACTTACCTGTCTTCTTCATAGAATTTCTGAAATATATGAGAATGTGAAAAGACCCTGAAAACTATAAGAGGGACATAGAAGTTATTTTCAGACTGCCATTTGTTATATAATACTTAGGTGCTAATTCCTCAACTAGTAAAGTAATCTAACAAGTAGAATCAATGGTTACAAGGTGATGTTTAGAACAACCAGAAGTTAAGAAACAAAATAAGGGTAAAGTTGTATTCTAGTAACTATGAATCATTTTATAATTATCTGCAATTAGAAAACTTGCTTTAATCTGCCCCATAGTATTGTTTAACCAGAAAAATTCAACCCAACTTTCTGGATTTATTTTACTACTATTCATTCCCAATGTTCCTAGGAGACAAACCTGATAAATTTAAGTAATTTTCTTGTGTAACAACCATTAATAGCCAGTAATTTCTGAACCTGGTTAAAATAATTAACTTTAAAATGATGAACAGATACAACTTTCAGGCTCAGAGTAATCAGAATCTGTCTATAAAAAAGAACCAAATAGTGCTAATACAAAATGCAACTAGGTAAAAAAAAAAAGTAGGTTTGCTGGCAACTTTCTAAAGGCCAAACAGTGCTACAACATTTCAGGATCTTTCAAATCCAGTTAACAGCCTAATCTTACACAACCTCTCTGCTAAGGAACTATTCAAGCCAATGAAACACTGTGTTAATTTTGATACTCCAAACTTTTATGTTTCTACAAGAGTTCTAATTCGTTTTGGAAAATCCAGTATTCAGGCTGGCTATCAGCTGAACAGTTGCTACATTGTTTCTTAAATGACCCTTCAGAACACTGGATGAACAAAGTGATGATTTTTAGTAGGAGTGTTATGTGCAGAGACACTGAATCATTGCCAACTTCAAGATATTTTCTATTAAATAAAATTCATCAAATCTGAAATCAAACCCAAAATTATAGTAATCTAAGAAAATGTTTCCCTCAATTCCGTGAATCTAAGTCCCTGTCTTTAACTAGAAGAATGCTTCTTCCATCCTGTCCCCTACTACATACCACTAGGCTTAAGGATGTGAAAGATAACTATATAAAGTCAGAAAAGACACTAAGCATGTTAGTTGGGAAATCATTAATAGGAATCATAAAGAGGTAATAGAGTCCAAATGAAACACTGATCTAAATGCTAATAGACTATTAAAAAAAGAAATCCCAAAGAAATGGAAAACTCCACTGAATTTATTTATTTCAAAAAGAAAAAGCAATTTCAGGTTTAGCAATAAATCTTCTGACCACATGTTTAAGACATAATATTTGTTGTCACCAGGTCAGCTGAGGAGGCTCTAGCTACCCTATTCATCAGATGTGTGGTCCTTTGGTTAAGGAAGCAGGCAATAAAAAAAAAAAAAAAAAAAAAAAAAAATCAATGTACTAGTTAGTTTGCTCATCTGTCTTAAAGTTCTAAGGAAGGATTAATGTGTATGGAAGCACTTAGCATAATATACTTACACAAAAGTAGCATATTATTTCCTAGAGGGGAGTAATCTAAAGTGTCTCTGCTCCATTTTACCTGGAATTAAAAGTAGACTTTCTCTTTTCATACATGCATATTTACATACTAGTAGCAATGTGACAAAGAAGTCTTGAAACACCTGACAGTTCCATGGCAAATACCAAACTCCAGTTTAGCTCTTATGTACTTCCATAATGGCACTGAAGGAACAGAAAGTCAAAATTTTAGGTCATGGTCATTGTGTCATTTGTTTTGAGTGGTAAACATATTGATTACAAAACTAAAGAACAAAAAAATTCAGGATAAACTACAATTTTCAAAGATATGCAATTTATTATATGTTTTTTAAAAAAGCAAAAAATAGAAATGTAGATTCAATGTTTCATCTGTTCTGCTATATATGGACATGCTCTTTATAATTCAGAATAAAAAGTTTTTCAAAAAAAGGATGGACAGAGAAGGGGTAAGTAAGGCTGCTAGTAGTCAGCTGTAAATAAATGTATGGCACCCAAATAGCAAATGTACCTAGCAATCTATGTTAGCCATTCCAGAAAATCTTTTCGTAGGTCTAGATCTGAATTTAAGAACTGGGGTTCTAAGTGAACCTTTTTTCCCTTTTGAAAAGCTGAAAAATATATCTGGTTCCTAAATATTCAAGTTGACTCCAGATCTAAAAGCACACTTGACAGGTAGCACATACAGTGGGAGGCAAGAGAGCCCTGGACATTTCAATCTTTGCCTTTTACTACAACAAAGCACCTGACTGGG
The DNA here is from genome assembly GCF_016433145.1 of Gracilinanus agilis. Taxonomy (NCBI): domain Eukaryota; kingdom Metazoa; phylum Chordata; class Mammalia; order Didelphimorphia; family Didelphidae; genus Gracilinanus; species Gracilinanus agilis. The sequence goes on from NC_058134.1 coordinate 238,253,218, forward strand.
CAAGTCTCTTCCTTCCTCTGGACTCCAGTTCTTCAAAGGCAAAAGAAGAGGGCTTAGAGTAACCTCTAAAGATGTCTTCATGTTAGCCTTTAAAGAGGCAGAACAGGATAAGGAATGTGAGGTATCAGAAAGATCCAGGTTCAAACTCTTCCCAAAAGACATTACACTGAGCTGCGCATAAGTCAATGACCCCTCCTGAGCCTCAAATTTAACCAAAGATATAAATCATCAGGGCAAGATTGTGTGAGGACCAAAGGAGAAAGTCTGTAAAGTACTAAATAAAAGTCAAACATTATGTGACAAGACTAATTAGCTTTAATGCTTAAACCAAGAAAATAAACTGCTCACAAAAATTTGGTCATTAAAAACTGTTTCGAGTTACACAAGTATTCTAATAAAAAAAGATGATTTTTTTCTTAAAAGCAGTTCTGTTATAGTAACAGAACCAGTCAAAATTTCATTTTACTTTACAGAATTCATATTCTACATCACATCTACAGTAGGATGCTAAGACTTTGTTATGTTAGCTTGTGACTTTCATCAGTTGCAATGAGGGAAAAGAATATAGAAATTGATGGAAAATTCAGCCTTCATCAAGATCAATTAAACTGTATCATCATTAACTATTTGGTAGCTACCATATAAAAGATTTGAGCTAGTTCCTAGCAGGATTGGCGATTGAATTCAGATTTTGAGGAGTCATAATCAAAAAGATCAAATAAAAAACAAAGTACAATAAATGAAGAAATTGACTCTGGCAAAAACTGGCAGTTCCTGCAGTTTGATGGCAATCACATCTTAGGTTCCCTCCTCAGCATCATTTTATTTACTTCACTTAAGAGTCAGGGACTTAAGGAAAAATATCAAGAAATGTTCCACATGGGGAAATTTTCTCCTATAAAAAAATTTCAACTTCATTCTTTTAATGGAAATCCTTTTGACATGTACCACCCTGCTTTTAAAAAAAGTATAATAAACACAGTTTATCATTTTACTGTTGATTCTGGGTCATCAACTTTAATGCTCTCAAAACTGAGTTATGAGACTTTCTATCCCTATAGTAAATGGCTTAGCACTAGGTCTCCTACCTACTTTTTGATAATTTAATACTTCCTCAGTCTCTTCTCTCCCTAAATTTGTTTCTGATCTCAATAACCCAAAATTGCCAGATTTACAAGAAAAACTAGGCCAATCAATTTCTAGCACTATACTAATATAAGAATTTCTGAAGATTAGCTTGGCTTCTCAGGCTTCCTCGGCTTAATTCTTGACTATACCCTGAAATCTTGTTGGATAAATAAAAAGGTTTTTTTGCACTGCATCCACTTCAATAACTTTTGCTCTAATTATATCTGTGAAATGTTAGTAGGAACTCTTGAAAAAAGAAATAAATTCCATGCCCTACTCGAAATTATCTGCATTATTGTAGCCTGGCAATAAAGGCTGTGTTCTTTGTTAAGACTACTGGACAGTGTCAATGACAGACCATTTCAATTACTGGAGGACCAGTCTAGATTATTCTAGATTATTCTAGAGTTGTCACTTACTTGTACAGAGGGGGTAAGAATTTTTAGGCCAATGCTCAAAGACTGTTTAAGGAATTATTTATTTTAAGGCAGGGTGTGCGTGCACTTCTGAAATTATGGATCCTTATGTTTCACTTAATACAGCAGTTTACAAAACAATTCACAAGTTAAATATCTCTGTTTTCTATAGGACTATAGTCTCCAATAATTAATTCTTGCATAAATCAGAATAGCACATGCCAACATTAATGAAATTGGAATTGGCAGCATGACAGGGGAAAAATTTTGCCAAAAAAGTAGTAAACATCTTCTATGAACTAGGTGCTTTTAACTTCCTTTACATAGGGAATGTGTGGAACATCATAAACCAAGGCATAGTAAAAACTTCATTAAGATTAATATTAAACATGAGAATGTTTAATAGTAGAAAATAACCCCAAAGTAACAATGCTTTTTTGATCTGGTTTTCTGAGTTTAGAGAATTCATTAAAATGAATACATATAACTGGGGCCTTTTCAGGTTTTAGTAAGTTAAGTCATTATGGCCAAAAATATCCTATTCAAATCTATCTTCAACATGTTCTAGTTGTCCAGTCCTTTTCTCTTTGTGATCCCCATTTGGGGTATTCTTGGCAAAGGCAATAGAGTGGTTTTCCATTTCCTTTTCTAGCTCATTTTACAGATGAGGAAACTAAGGCAAGCATGGTTAAGTGACTTGCCCAGGGTCACACAGCTAGTGTCTGATGCCAGATTTGAGCTCAACCCCAGGCTTAGCTCTATCCATTGTGCCACCCAGTTCGCTCACTTTGTACATATAAAATGAACATTTGTTAATTTCCTCCTCAAAGGAAAATAACCAAAAAAAAGGACTTGTTCTGCATAGCAACCATGTCTTTCGGAGTCAGTGGTACCACCTGCTGGCTGGCACAGAGAACTGATTCCACCAACCTCTCTCAGGACTTTCCACTGAAGTTCTTCCCCACCTAGAATAAGAAATGTATTTTTCTTCTTTCTGTTTATAATTATCAGTTCCACCTTGGGAAACCTCACCAGGAACTTCAGGGAAGATCAACCTAATCAGTCATCTCTCAACTATATTACTAGCAAAGCACTTTACCTTCAAAATAAAGTCGTAGTTTAGTTTATCAATATCACAACATTATGGGTACTATAGATTTTTGTGGGTCAAGCCAGATACCTACTAGACCCCTTTTTTCAATAGGAAGTGTTTTGTAAACAGAATCTAGACAAATGATAAATGGACTTCTGGAATAAACTGGAAACTTCCTGTATCTGATATGTACTCTATATATAGGTGGGTTATAGGAGATTTTAAAAGGGAGTTCTGGATTATAGAAGATTAAAAAAGGAGTTCTGGGCAGAAACTGCCTTTCACCTCCATTTTATAGCTATCTTTTTGGTGTTTCTACATACATTTCCTGCTCCACACAATTGTGCAAATCCAGATTCTTGACTTGGCTACCTTAGACAGTCTTCCTACTCAGTTCAGGCTTTCTTTTATTCCCCTACCCTATTTCATCAATTGGTTGGAGAATGAGAATGTCCTTTAGTGTCTAAAATTGAACTGCAATGTCAGCCTGGATGTCATCATTAAATGAAATTTTGCATGTCATAGAGATCACAGATCTCAATTTCAACTGTAACACAAAAGAGAACCAGGGAATGGGCAAAAGACCTTAGAATATCTGAAATGGATGCTAATTTAAAAGAACCCATTAAGATTTCAACTCAGAACCTACTTATTTTACTTTACACACACTACCAACAAATTGTATACCTGATCTCCAAGCCAACTTAGGTTAGAAACTGGGCCTCCATAGCATGACCCTCCCCCCAACTCCAACTGTTTCTCATTTTGTAGCTGGAATTTAGGAACTTTGAAAGCACCAAGAAATGCCCATCCTAGGAGGATGACAGAAATCTTATTAAAGACAGAAAAGAACTAAGAAAAGCATAACTATTTGGGGCCATTTAATAAGGAGAAAAAGAGCCCCACACAATTCAATTGTTTCAGCAGATTTTAAATTTTTGCTACTTTAGGATATGCCTCAGTTATATGGAAAATTGCTAAGTATAACATTTCAATGAAGCTAAAAAAAATGAAGTTACTCTTGATTACAATTTTTAAGCGCTGATGCAGTTAGTAATATTCAAAAAGAATTAGACTTCATTGAAAACTTTTATAATGTAAGCATTTTCTGAAGACTTGGAAATGAGCCTTTCAAAAATTTATTATAACAATTTTAAGCACATGAGGATTTATTTTCTAAATTGCACTGAGATGCACTTCTAAAGCTTTCTTTTGGACTAAAAAATAGTTAGCATACCTCACTTTTTACAGACAAGACATTATGAAAAACAGAAATATCTCCTCTTATCTCAATACTTCATAATTTTCAGTATCTAGAAATTACAGAAAATTCTAATCAAGGCTTTCTATTAAACTATCAAGTTTTAGTGGTTTAAACAAATTCAAAACTTAATTTTTCTAGTAATCTTTTCCCCATACAAACTGATTATTTTCTCTCTAGAATCCTTCAGCACAACTTGTGATTTTGTTTTAATTTTCCAAAGAAGCTAGACTGAAAACATTGTTCTTCCTGAAAAGGACAATTTAAAATAAAAAAAAGTTAAAATAAACTTTTTGAACACACACACACACACAAACAACTATTAAAATAAACTCACTCATGTGTTTCGGAAATAAAACTAAGGCTGAAAAAGTATCACCATAGTGTAACATAGTTACTTACAGCAAAGGCAACAAGCTAGTATAATTGTGCATATTTAGCATGATATCTTATTGTGGCACTCTGGATAAAACTGGTAATAATAAAAAAAAAGAAACCCTAAGAATTCAGGGGTTTAAGTGAATTGGAATTACTACAAAGGAAAATAAACGATTACGATTTTAAGATTTCTCAAAACAAAGATGTTCCCTGCTACTAAGTGTTAGTTACCAAATGTCAACTATAGAAAAAAATTCACAAAATAAACTATTTTTGTATTATGCAGTTCTGAAACAGTATTGCATCTTCAATTTGAAAGAAGTGACTTTTTGGAAGACCTGGGCAGAGTAAGTAGTCGAGGCAAACCAACACCCATATAAAAATGCTAATCAGGGTGCTAAATGGCAGCTCCCCTCCTCTAGTCATCTAGCTACCTTTCCGATGACAGCAAGTGTTCTTTCAACAATCACCAAATCACAAACCGTCATTATCAAAACTTCTCATTGGGAGGCAATGAACTAGGTTTGTCAAACCCATAATAGATTAAAAAACAAAAAACAAATACCTTACCTTCAGTCTTAGAATCGGTTCCAAGGCACAAGACAGGTAAGGGGTGGGCAATTAGTGACTTGCCCAGGGTCATGCGATAATTTAAAACACATACATACATACACACGCACAATTTCCCTTTCAGAATCCAAACTATATCGATTCCAAGACAGAAGAGCATTAAGGGGTAGGCAACTAGTGACTAGTCTAGGGTTAACTGATAATTTAAAACGCGTACATATACACATATACTCTCCCTTCCTCCCACTTTCCGTCTTAGAATCAATACTGTTCCAAGGCAGAAGTCGTAGGAGGTAGGCAATGGGGCTTATGTGGCTTGCCCGAGGGTCATAGAGCTAGGACTAAAACTATTTTTCACAAAGCGGCCACTCTCTTTTGTGGCCGAACCAGCTCATTCTGCTGCCCGCAGCTGGGAGAAAGACGCGTGGGGTGGGGGCGGGGGTGTGGGGAAGACAAAGGACGCGGCTTCCACACCTACCCAGAGCCCATTTACCAATAAAGCGGAGATGAGGGTTTCCCTCCCCCACGAGCACGCGGTTATTATTAGGAGGCGTCTCTCTGGTACCCCCCCCCCTCCGCAGGTCGGCAGTCCCTCGGAAAGCCCTGGGATTTCCGCCCGACACCCACAATGGGCTGGGGGTCCCGGGGTGGCGGAGCGCGCCCGGCTCGGGAGGAAGGAGCCCCTTTGTTCCCTCGGGCCCGGCGGGGAGTAGAGGGCGGGGGGAGCACCCACCTCGTCCTCCTGCTCGCTGCGGAAGCACAGGCAGGCCGCCCGCTTCTTGAAGCCCTCGCGGTCGTACGTCCTCGTCTGGTTCGGCTTAAACTTCATCATAGAGGCGGGTAACCCCTCCTTCTCCTTCTCCTCCTCCCGCCGGGGCTCGGCCGCCGCCAACCCGCCCGAGGGCGCGGGCAGCAAAGGACAGAAGGGGGGAAGGGAGAGAGGAACGGAGGAAGGAAGCGGCTCCCGAGGGCCGGGGCTGTGGGAACTAGTGAGGCTGCTTCGGGGCACTAGAGCCCGCGGGTCGAGGAGGCTGCGCCGCTGCTGCTGGAGAAGCTGCGCCTCGCCATGGAGATCGTCCGGCCGCCGTCCGCCGCGCCGCCGCCGCTCGCTCCCTTCAGTCCTTCAATCACAGTGAGGCTCCTCGTGACCGCCGCGAACGGTTGGCAGCTCCTCCCTCGCGGCGGCAGCAGTGTGGGAGGGCGGGAGGCTCGGACACACACACGCTCGCTCTCGCGCTCCTTCCTCTGTCACGGCTCCTCACACTCGCTCGCCGGTTGCCCGAGCTCTCTCTCACTCTCTCCTACGCCTCACCCTCTCAGACCCCACCACCACCACGCCCCCTCCGTTCCCCTCTCAGGCGCGAGACGCCTCCTCGCACGCACAGGATTGGCCAGAGACCGAGACAACGCTCCTCCCCCTGCCTAACCGAACCTCGCATTCCATAGGCGCGAGGCAAACCGGCCCGGCCCCGCCCCCTCTTTTCCCTCCCCCCCCCCTTTTTAATTGAACTTGGCCCAGAGCCTGCGCGCTGCACTTGCGCCTGCGCTTTAAGGAGAGTAAAGGAAAGGAGGCGGGTCCTGGAATGGACTGCCTGCGGCAAGCACTCGCTGCTGTTCTGGGCGAAGGGTGGGGGGAGGGGACTGCGTGCGACTGTTGGGGTTGTGGGTCTGACTAGAAGGGAACGAAGGAAAAAGTCAAGCACCTAGAACCAAAGATGAGTCTAGCGCTGTAGAAAACTGAAATTGCTTAATTCCAATTGCCTAGCCCTTAGTGCTTTGCTTTAGAACCGACACTTAATATCCATTCTAAGAAAGTTAGAGTTTTAAAAAATATTAAGTTCCTACTATGTGTCAGACATTGTTAGAAATTCAAAGAAAGACATGAAAAAGGAAAAAAAAAACAACCATGATTGTACACTCAGCTAGGACTAAGTGATAACCTACTCATTTCTGGAAATTGTTTTATTTCAATTCAATTCATGGAATTATTATTAAGTACCTACTATATGCCAGAGAGGCAGTCTTACTGGAGAAAAAGTTGGCCTCAGTGAAGTCAATGACCTACTATGTGCTCAGCACTGTAAGAGTTAGGGATACAAAGAAAAGCAAAAAGAATAGGTGACTCAGGTTCATTGTCTAATGGGGATAAATGGCTCATTTCTAGAAATTATGTTTAATTTCAGCTCAGTTCATGGAGCATTTATTAAGCACCTACTATGTGCAAGAGAGTCAGTGTGTCTTAGTGGAAAGCAAGCTAGATCTCAGTTAAGTCAACAAACATTTAAGTAACAGGCACTGCGCTAAGTGCTAGAGCTATACAAAGAAAAGCAAACACATCAGTAACTTGTAGGTCTTTATCTTTCTGTGTCTCTCTCTGTCTTTGTCTCTGACTGTCTCTCTGTCTCTCTGTCTCTCTCTCTCTCTCACACACACACACACACACACACACACACACACACACACACACACACACTAACCAAGGAGCAATTATTAAAGGTATAACTATGCCAAGTACTGAGAATACCGTCTGGTATTCTTTCCTCCAAATATAAAATTCCCAACTTTCCAACAGCAAACCTAAACATGCCATCTCCCTATAGATGCCAACCTCTGAATATGCTGTCTTGGAAGTTAGATACAACTACAGAAATGCTAGATGAATTCTTCTCTGCTAGCAATTATATTTCATTAGTCAAGTACAAATAGCAAGCGAAGTAGAGTGAATGTCAGTGGTCAGGTGAGGAAGGATTAAAAGAAGAATCTGAACTACAGATCTTATGAAGTGTGGGTGGGATCTTTGTGATGCCAATCTTTAAGTATGCATTACTGGTATAGTTTGGGAAAAATGGGAACAAGGGCAAAGTCAATTTAATTTGACAAGCATATATTAAGTATTTACTGTGTGCTAAAATTGTATTTATTTCTGAAGATATTTACATTCAACTCAGGAGAATGGGATCTTCTAATGAAAGCAATTTTAAGCAAAGTAAGTTCCATTGGGGCTATGCCACCTGTGCTACCCTGGGAAAACTTCTATTAATAGTAATAATAGCTAACATTTAGGTAGTGTTTAGTATGTGCCAGGCACTGTGTTAAGCATTTTATAATGATTATTTCATTTGATAGCAATTCTGGGAGATAGGTGCTATTATTCCCATGTTTTTTGTTTTAGTCATGTCCAAATATGACCTCATTTTGATGTTTTCTTGGCACAGAAATTGGTGTTTTGCTGTTTCTTTCTCCTACCCATTTTACAAATGAGGAAATTGAGGCAAATGGACGAAGTGGCTTGCCTGAGGTCACACAGCTAGGAAGTGTCTAAGACTGGATTTGAACCTAGCACTTTATCTACCTCATTACCTAACTATGTTTCTCTAGGCCTCTAAAAATAAAAGGGCTGAATTAGATTCAGGATCTCTCTTAATGCACTAGATGATGTAAGAATGGTAAGTGACAAGATTTCATGTTCTTCCTCAGCCTACCATAGCAGCAACTGGAAAAATACTTTAATAAATGAGCATTTCCAAAGTTAAAAATGTGGGCTGTACATATCTAATTAGAAGTTATGTGCTCATTTACTCATCTAAAGTAGCATTTTTAAAGGATAGGTCCTGACTAATCTTATCAAGTAATCATAGGATAATAGAGTAAAGGTGGAAGGAACCTTAGCATGTGACCAAGCTCCATCCTCCCTTTTCTTGTTAGACTTGCCCAAGGATTTGCCCAAAGTCACACAGAGAAAGGACTTTTAAAGGATTTACATTTTTTTTAAAAAGTAACAAATGCTTTATTAATCTGTCCTTCTTACAACACTGCACCCCTCCCTAACCTTGAGGAAATTAAAAAAAAATTCCTCCATATATATTTGCATAGTCTGGCAAAAACAAATTCTCACATTAACCTTATCTGAAAATGTATGAAACTTTCTGCATTTTAAGTTCATTGCCTCTATGGCAGAAGGTAAAGAGGAAGTTTCATCCTCATTCTTTTGAACTCTTGCTTTGACATTGCATTAATCAGAGTTTTAAAGTTATTTTTCACAGAATTAAGATTAGAACTGGGTCCTCCAATATGTACCAAATCCAAGGCCCTCCCAAGGCCATTAGGGGATTAGACTATCTTTTTATGATTAACAGCAACATTTCTGCTATTTTTCAGAGAATACGTTTAGGTCTTCATAATTCTGTTAATGAAGAGCAATTATTTTCATCACATGTCTCTTGAAGGAAAATCCTCCTTTGGGCATATCTAAATACCCCTTAATGTGCATAGTGAAGGATTCCCTAAAAGTCAGGTGCAAATTTAATCTGTTCAATCAGATAATGTCTGGGCCATAGTAAGCACTGAATACATATTGATCAATTGCTTAATTTGCTGCCTCATTTGCATTATAATGGGAGAGATGTGTTATGGGCATTCCTTATTGAGGATTTTTAAAATGGTAATGATTCCTAACACTAGTTTTAAGCTTCCCTGATCCCTTCCTTTTTCAACCTTTCAATGACAGTTTCATAATTTACAAACAAATAATAACAAACAAAAAATATATGAGGAAGTACTTATGCCAAAGCTTCTGACATTCTTGGTGTGTGTACAGGAGCCGGGGTGGTAGATTGAATGGGAAACAGGGAAACAGTTCAGTTCTTACCTTACTGAGGTCAAGCGTGCAAGCAGAAAGCATATCTGAAATGCCTACCATCTGCTAGGAACTATGTTAGGTGATCAGGATAAAAATATAAAGCTGAAATAGGTGCTCCCTGCTCTTCTAAAGCTTACCTTTTACTAGGAGGATATAACAAGTAGGGAGTGGTGTAACACAGTAGATTGCTGTGTCTCTTCTCATGGAAGTGGTCATATTGATTTGATGATTGTTCCAAGTGCAAGAGGTGAGGGAGAGGGGTAAGTAATCTGGGGAGGGAAGGGTAAGACAGATAGTCAGATGATTATATTGACTATGCATCCTAAGACAAAAGGTAAGGGTTTAAAAAAGTAATGTATATTTACATAATATGAATAACCACCCCCTCATTTATTGGTTTCACAAATTGGGATTTTCGCATGTCAGGTTCTCTGAAAATAGTTCACATTTGTAAAAATGACATGAAAGAAATCTGATGAAGGAAACATTTGTATGACAAAAAACAAGATGATAGTTTTATTTGCTTTTTTTAAATGACTTCTATGATTCTTATAACACATATCCAATGACAACAGAAGGTTCCTGCCTAGGATCATTTAACATTTATTAAGCATCTGTAATATGCCAGTATTGCTCCAAATTGCTCTTATCCAGTGATATCACAATTTAAACAGCCAGAGGCTTGCTTCTCCTCCTTAGAACTAGAAAGGACAGGGCTATACTAGCTTGATCCTTTTAAGATCAGAGTCTAATTTCATATTGACCTCACATTAGTGCCTTGACTCTGGTACCAAGAACTTAGAGTACAGGGAAATGCACTGGAATATTTTCAAGCAGTTTAAAATTTCAGAGAAGGAAAAGGCTGTATACTAAGTATATCTTAGAGAAACTTGTTACCCAAGATTAAAAAAATTATTTTACAAACACTTTCTGTCTTAGCTTCAATTCTAAGACAGAAGAGCTGCAAGGGCTAGGCAATCAGGGTTAAGTGAGTTAGTTATCCAGGGGTCAAATTAGGAAGTATTTGAGGTCAGATTTGAATCCAAGACCGCCTGACTCCAGCCCTGACACTCCATCCACTGTGTTACAAGCTGCTCCTACTCAAGGTTTTAAAAGGCAATGTAATTATATATTTGAGGCATCATGGTCTGGATAGAGGAGACTTAAGCTCTGTTAGACTGACTCACAATTACCAGAAGCAAGACTCTAAGTTCCCTGGTATCTTAGTTTGCTTCATTATAAAATTGTGATGCTATTAAACATTCCTTTCTGATTTCAGAGATGTTGTACAGATAAATAATAACCGCTCTTATTCACTATGGGAAAGATAATACAAGTATTGTTATCCCCATTTTACAGATGAGAAAACTAAAACTCACCAGGGGAAAGATGATTTTCCCAGGGTCTCAGAAACCCTGGGCTAGTCACTTAACCCCCATTGTCCAGCCCTTACACAGTATTGATTCTAAGACAGAAGGGAAGGAAGGAAGGAAGGAAGGAAGGAAGGAAGGAAGGAAGGAAGGAAGGAAGGAAGGAAGAAGCCAGATAAAAGGCAAAAAAACTTATTCTCAATTAATTCTGGAGTCTGAGATGCCTTGGGGTTGCCACTAAAGGGGTTGCTCCCACAGATGGAGGAGTAGGGCATGGACAGGTCAGGAAGGGGCTGACATGGGGTTAGGGAGAAAATGTCATCTGTTAATTTCTGGTTTTAGCTCATTACTAGTGCTAATGTCATTCAAATAATAGAGAACTAGCTTTGGAGCCAGGAAGATATGGGTTCAAGTCCTGCCATTGATATATAGCTGGCTTTGTTTCCTTAAAACAAGTTAAAATAACCTCTTAGTACATTAGAAAACTTTCTAAGAATCTGAGTTGTAAGAAAGGTAGTGATCCACATTGATAAAGAAAATTTCTTAATCCTGAGTTCCCTAGACCAAAGATGTCACAGGTCCACTCCTTATTCTTGTTAACTAGTTGCTAAGCCCAGCTGTTTCTATATTAAACTGAAAAATGTTTGTTATAGTGGAAAGGACTTGAAGTTGCTGATTTCACCCTGGGATCAAAGCCCCACTCAGTCAGCTCTAGTTATAGCTCTGAGTGTTAGAACTAGAATTCAAACTGGATCAGACATGTCTTCAAAGCAAATGTTTCTTTGAGTCCATTTTCTTGCCTCTTCAGATTGAATTTCCATTGTTATAACCAAGTAAAATAATAATGCTAATTACATAAACAACAGTGGAATTTATCCCAGATTTAAAATAGTACAGAAGAGCTTTTTCTTGGGAAAGAAACATCTCTTTACGTGGTGCAACTGATAGCAATTACAAGAAGGCAAAATATGAATTGAAATTAGTTTATAACTTTGAACATAATGGGTATTTATTGCTTTATATCAATTGTTCCAGCTGATTCTTATAATAGCCCTGTGAGGTAGGTAAAATTATCCCCATTTTACAGATGAGAAAATAGGCTTAGTGAAAGTTAGGGACCCTTCTCATGATTAGACCCCTAAATTTGTATTTGAGAAAGGATTTGAACCCTATCTTCCTAATATACAATAAATTATTCTTTAGGCTATACCCCTTCTTGTATATGTCTTACAATGTTTGGAGACTAGATGGGGTGAATGAAAATTCAGAAAACCTCCATAACCATATAAAATGCAGCCAGCTTTTTAAACATTAAAGTCTTATTTTGATAGCTTTTATGTTTACATTTCATTCATTTCTGAGTACAGCCTCCTCCCTCCTCTTTCAGTGAGATTTCCTTGCTACAAATATAACGAAGAAAGAGAAAAAAAACCCAAACAGTTCTTCCTCATTGATACATTGACTATGTCTGATAGTATATATATACTACCTCTCACCCATAGGCCCCCTACGTCTGCATTGAAGGGAGGAGGGCCTTGCTAGACTTTTAAAACAACTGTTATGGCTCAGTTTTGAACAAGGTGTTCTTCCATAAGAAATAGCTTACTAATTTACAGAACAGACCTTAATTTTCTATTTCCTTGAAATATTTATGGTAGGACAATTTGTTTTTTCTAGGCAAAAAAAAAAAAAAGGCATCCTTCCACTCTATTTATATGTGGTTCACTGTAGCTAATCAACACGCCTTTGCAAAAATATGTTCCCTCCTTTACTGCCTTATCATCTGAAGAAAGGTATATGCTCTAGTGGTTATCACCTCTTAAAAACCATGACTCAACATTTTGGCTTGTTTCTTCAGCCCTTGGCATTTTGGACAACTATTTCATTCTCAGGGTTTGTTCTGCTAAGAGCAATTCTGCAGTTATGTTCAAAAGGAGAAGAACATTGATCAAGAATGCATATTTAGTAAGGAATATAATTCAGATGGCCTTGCAATGAGTCATAGGACTATAAAAATATTAAATGGGTAGTCATAATAACATTAGGCACTGGGTGATCAGAGCAACTAAAAATACATTTTATGAAGCATACAATATTAAGGCTTTGCAAACTGTGATGTCAAATGCAAAAAATTACTCACCTATGCACATTAGATTAAAATCAAGTCTTTGTTGAAATGATAGGATGAATTGAGAAATCCCCAGCTGTCAAAGGATCAGTGCTAGAAGGGGCTCAGAGGCCATCTAATCTACCCTCCCCTTTTAAGAGCTGAGGAGACTGGAGCTCCGAGAGGAAGATTAAATGACTAACTCAAAGTAAAACAGGTAGATACAGGTAGGATTTGAGGTCAGGCTCTGGAGAATGCTGTTGGTTCAATGAAGGAATGAATGAAGTTATCTCCTGCTCAGATCCAAAGGGAGTTAGTTATTCATTAGCAGATACGAAAATTGTCCTGATTTTTGTGTTTTCTAGTCCTTCAAGTTTATAGACACATTCAACACACACACATATATGCCCTTTCAGGACTGACTATATATATGTGTGTGTATAGTACATACATACATACACACATAGATTTCTCTGCATATAAATGTGCACATGTTCACACATGTATATGTACACACACATAGAGAGACATATAGCTAAAATCAGAAATATCGCCAGAGTCAAAGCTGGGATCTGATGGACTAAGCCAGGTGCAGTATTCAAGATTAGGAAATCTCAATATGAGTTAGATGAAAAACATATTAAGTGCAGTTTAGAGCTGAGCATAGCAGCATCAAATCCCAAGATCAGGACCTGGGAACACAAGCACAGATTCAACAAATACATGTTTTACGTTTTTCTGGCATTTAAAAATTTACAAAAACACTTCCTGTCCCTTGCCATGGGAGGAGCTGCATGAAGTAGTATTAGCTCCATTTTTTAGATGACAAAACTGAGCCATGGAGGTTAAATGACTGATTCATGGCTGTTAGGGACAAAGTATTGAAGCCAGGTTTCTCGACTGAAGTGAGATGCTTCTCTACTCCATCATGTTACCTTCCTTGGATTCAATCCATCCACAAGAATTTAGTAGGTGGATACTATGTGTAAAAGTGGTGGCCTCAAAGAGTTGACATCTATCTAAGGAAACAACATTAAACATCGAAGTAAATACAAATATATACAGAGTAATTGAATTTGGCCTTAGACTAGATGAGGTCTCCGAAGGTGAGCTCGTCCTCAGCTAACAGCTGGTATGTTTGGGGCTCCCTGATTATCTAGGCCACACAGGATGACTCAGAACCTTTGGCTGAGTGGTCTACCACACCCTGAGGATAATAGGTAAAAGGCCCAGAGCAGCAGGCTGGGGCTCTCCAAGGCTTAGCCCTTCCTTTTGTCCTGGATTGGTGTGTGTGGGATGGGGCTACTCCTATCCGAGCTTTTCTTTGGATTTGATTAATGTCATGCCTTTTACAAAGGTTGTTTTTATTTCTCTTTTGCTCGACTTCTTCCTTTGCTAGAAAATCCTTATCTGTCTCGAAAGCCTCAGAATGCAAGTGACATGGATTTGAACATTTCCATTTAACTGTTAGTGGGCACATGCGCACATTTTCCTACAAGATAATATATATGCTGACCTGCATTGATGGAGGGAATTTCCCCACCTGGGAATTCCCTTATATTAGTGAAATCACAGAGCAAATGTTTATAATAATGATAATAGCTAGCGTTTACATGAGCTTTAGAAAGCCCTTTAGAAATAGTCAATCAGTTTCTCTTCACAGAGATCTTGGGAGGTAGGTGCTATTATTCTCCCCGTTTTATAAATGAGGAACCTGAGGCAAGCAGAGGTACAATGATCGGCCCATGATCACACAACTAAAAGTATCTAAGGCTGGACATAAACTCAGATCCTCTTAACCCAGGCCAGTGCTCTATCTGCTGAGCCACCTAGTCATCTCTTAGGTAACATTTATACACTTATTGTGTGTTTAAAGATTTGCAAAACACTTTAATATGCTAATAATTTTGATCACCACCACCACTACTACTATTACTACTACTACAACTATTACTACTACTACTAACTACTACTACTACTATTACTACTACTACTACTACTACTAACTACTACTACTACTACTATTACTACTACTAACTACTACTACTACTATTACTACTACTACTATTACTACTACTACTAACTACTACTACTACTATTACTACTACTACTACTAACTACTATTACTACTACTACTACTAACTACTACTACTACTATTACTACTACCTACTACTACTATTACTACTACTAACTACTACCACCACCACTACTACTACTACTACCACCACCACCACTACTACTACTAACTACTACTACTACTACTATTACTACTACTACTAACTACTACTACTACTACTATTACTACTACTACTACTAACTACTACTACTATTACTACTACTACTAACTACTACTACTACTATTACTACTACTAACTACTACCACCACCACCACCACTACTACTACTACTACTAATTGTGTGTGTGTATATATATACACACACACATACATATATATGAATTATATTTGAACAAGCCATGTTGAATAATTTGTAATATCTTCAATATGGCTTGTTCAAATATGGTTCATTCCTAGGTCAGGACAGTTCACAACATATCTGGTTTTTATATAGCACTTTACTGTTTGCAAAGTACTTTAAATTAATAATCTTATTTGTTCCTTACAACAACTCCTGGAAGGTAGGTGCTATTATTATTCACATTTTACAGATGAGAAAACTGAGCGCCAGAGAGGTTGTTACTTGCCTAGAATGTGACACAGCTTGCGTCTGAGGCAGTATGCTAACTCAGGTCTTCCTAATTCTAAGTCCTGTACCCTATCTGCTATCTGCTATGCTACCTACCTATCCACAAGACAGTGAAATCCGTTTATATTCCCTTAGACAAGAAAAATGAAAACCCAACAGTAGTAATCTATGAAATAGATTTTCTCAGTATTATAGAATGGACTAATTTAAATTATATTCAACATGTTTGAATTAGATTTTAAACTCCTTGAGGGCAGAGCCTGTTCTTTACCTTTACTTTTATTATTATTTTTAAAAATATCCTCAGCACTAGGCACTGTGCCTGGCACGTTTGTTGTTGTTATTTTGTCTGTTAGTCATGTCTGACTCTTCATGACTCCATTTAGCCTCATAACCCAGAAAACTTGGGAACTGGTCCTGCCTCTGATGCTTGCTGACTGGGTGATCCTGGGCAAGTCATGGCATGAGAAATATAACTTCTCAATGTCTCAGGCATCTTTCTAAGACTTTAGGTGTCAGAGAGGTTGACACCCTGCTCCTCCATCCTATAGTGGAAACCTCCTCATTCCCATATACTTATGAAATCACAGCTCCTATCCTTGTGTCTATTTAAATAAATAATACTCAATCAATAAACATTTATTAAGCACCTACTTTGTGAAAGGTAAGGCAGCTGGGTGGTATAGTGGATAGAATGCCAGGCATGGCTTCAGGAAGACTTCATCTTCCTAGGTTCAAATCTGACCTTAGACACTAGCTGTGTGACCCTAGACAAGTCATTTAGCCTTATTTGCATCATAAAAATGGAGCGTCTAGAGCTTGATCAGACACTAAAGATCCCTAGCTTAGCCACTTCTTCTTAGGACAGTCATTGTCTAAGAAGTCATCCTGATTTTTGTCTTCCTACTGAACACTGGAAGAGAGAGTGAGACTAATGACTTTGTGAAACTCTGTCAGTCCAATTTAAATCCATCCCATGATGTCATTGGTCTTCTTTGAAACAAGAGTGTGGTGTAATGGTAAGTCTGATAAATTTCTAGTCGAGGGTTCTAAATTCAAATCTCAGTTCTGTTTTTTACTATGTGGCACTGAGTGATCACTGGATTATATAGTTCCTTACCTATAAAATGGAAAGCTTAGTCCCGATGACTTTTAATGTCTCTTCAGCCTATGAATCCTTTGATTATTCCTTCTTTTATAGAAAATACACCACAGTTAAAAGTGTTCCCAAGCTGGGAATGCCAACTTTTCTGCTGTTACTCCTTCTGGTCTTCTTGGCTTTGTAACCATACTCTTTACATGACTTAATCCACTCAGTTTTGGAATGAGAGACCATAGGGCCATGGCCTTCTGATTGGTGAGTCAACCAGTATGACTCCATATGGCCCATTAATATCTTGACATTCCCAAGCCACAGACTGTGCTTAGGAACTAGGGTTAGGGTTTTGCCTTTCTATTCTGCCTTCCCACCTTGTTCTGGAAACAGGAATCAAATCAATCCTTCCCTAGCTTCTGAAAAGGGTTTTACAATGGACATCTTTCACCATTAAAACTTGCCAGAACGAAGCATTCTTCCCTGGTTGAAACTTTCTTATTATGTATTGTCTCTATGAGATTGCCAGTTCCTGGAGGGCAGGAAGTGCCTTGTTTTTGTATTTGTATCCTCAGTACTTGGTAAACAGGGTTTGGTGCTTAGTAATTGGTCAAAAATGCTTTTCATTAATTCTTAGTTCATTCATTGTGAGTTTGTCCATTCATTTAACTAAACTGAGAAGCATTTTCTACGTCCTTGGACTTTTTTCTTTGTTTACCTGTAACAGCCTTATAAATTTATTTTTATAGCATATCACAAGATATGAGAATGGAAGGCACTACCGTGTAGCTAGCAAAGAGGCAAATTACACTGGGATAGAAGAATTTTTAAAATGTGTAGATCTTTCTGCACCAAAGAGATAAACATGTTAGACTTTCCTGATTTACTTCTCCATTAAAAATCGCCCAATGAAAGTATTACCTTAAAGTCATCATTTTGAAACATTTTGATTCAGAACTTTTCTTACTTCCCTTTAAATAATTGACAAACAGCTTGTGAAAACCCCCCTTCAGCTCATATTAGAATGCAGGGTAATTAAAAGAGGAAATGCAAAAGAAATCTGTCTTGGGAGATATTTGCAAAGGCTGAGGGACTGAGTCTTCATCCCAGTTGGTGATGTGTTTGAACTTGAAATAGGAAGCTGTTTTGGATAAAGTGAGGACCTTTCCCCCTTCTCTTTCCTTCTTTCCTTCCCAGATCCTTCCTCCATGTCCTGCTGATTGCTATAATAACAAAGATACATTCATTTTACTTTATGCTATCTGGTTGGGAGATACTAGTCAAGAATTGAAGACCTGAATTGAATTTGTGGTTCTGCTACTATATGTAATGTTGGCCTTGACCAAGTCATAAATGCTCTGTAGCTCATTTATAAAATGATGGGGTGGGGGAGCGGAGTGCAGGAAAGCAGCTAGGTGGCTCAGTGGATTGAGAGCCAGGACTAGAGAGAAGGGAGGCCCTAAGGTTCAAATCTGGCCTCAGACACTTCCTAGCTGTGTGACCCAGGCGAAGTCCTGGGTTCAAATTTGACCTCCCACTCTTCCTAGCTATATGACACTGGGAAAGTCATTTAACCCTGATTTGCCATTCTCCTGTCTTAGAATTGATACAAAGACAGAAGATAAGGGTTTAAGAAAAAAAAATAATGGCTGCCTCATCTATCTCAAAGGGTTCTTTCAAGGCTCAGCTGAGGGAAAAGAGATGGTAGAACTTAAAAAACAAAACAAAACACCTTTATCTTCCATCTTAGAATCAATACTAAGACTTAGTTCCAAAGTAGTCAACAGGGGTTATAAGTGACTTGCCCAGTCACACAGATAGAAAATGTCTGAGTTCAGATTTGAACCCAGGACTTCTAATTTTCAGCTCTTGCTCTCTATCCACTGAGGCACCTAGTTGCCATGATGATAGAACTCTGAGGAAAAAAAAGAACTCCACATCCTCAGTGTTTTACAGTAATGTTTAGGGGAGAAAGCTCTTTTAGGTTCAAAGAAAAAGAAAATATATTATCATGAGGAAGGTTCCCCTCCCCACTTTCAGAAAGTCATGCAAATGAATGGAAATAGAGTTTGGGGCCTAGAGATGGGAGGTCCTAGGTTCAAATCCGGCCTCAGACACTTTCCAGCTGTGTGACCCTGGGCAAGTCACTTGCCCATTGCCCACCCTTACTACTCTTCCACCTAAGAGCCAATATACAGAAGTTAAGGGTTTAAAAAAATGTAAAAAAAAAAAAAAGAGTTTGGGGAAGATTCCAATGGCATACTCCCCTTATCGAGAACATCTGTCTGTTAGTAGTTCCAAGGCTTTGTCAGTCAGTCATGTGGATAAAATGCCTCTGTTGAGAGCCAGCTGGGACTGCTGAAGGAATGGGAAACACCTGCATTTGAACCCTACTTCAGACGCTTAAAAGCTGTGGGATCAGGACAAGTCTCTAACTTCTCTAAATCTCAGTTTCCTTAGCAGTAAAATGGGAATAATAAGAGCGCCAATTTCACTTTGTGAGGATTAAATGAGATAATGTATATGAAATGTCCCCCATGCCTGACATATTCTCCCTCCTCAGCTTCTACTGCTGGCCTCCTTGACTTCCTTTATTTTATTTTTTTTTAAACCTTTACTTTCTGTCTTAGTATCAATTCTAAGACAGAAGAGAAGCAAAGGATAGACAACTGGGGTTAAGTGACTTGCCCAGAGTCACATAGCTAGGAAGTATGGGAAATCAGATTTGAATCCAGGTCCTCATGAACCCACAGGGTACTCGATCCACTATGCTACTTAGCTACCCCCCTGACTTCAAGTACAACTAAAATCTTACCTTCTATGGGAAGCTTTTCCCAACCTCTCTTAATTCCAGTGTTTTCCCTCAGTTAATTATTTCCTAATTTTTCTGTATTGAGCTTGATTTGTATATATTTCTTTCCATGTTGTCTCCCCCAGTAGGTTGTAAACCCCTTGAAGGCAGGTTCTGCCTTTTGTCTTCTTTTGTATTCTCAGCACTTAGTAAAGTGCTGGGTATATAGTAGGCACTTAATAAATGTTTATCAATTAATTTGTCAATTTGTCAATTGATTCATTGAAATGTTTTGCAAGCCTTAAAGTGTTATTTAAAAGTAGCCTATTGGTTCTCTTATCAGGAATATAGCTTATATCAGCAAAAATTTAACTTAAAATAAAAAATGGCGGAAAAGCCCCAAATAGGGAGAAAATACATCTCCTGAGTGGAAATATGGGGAGTGGTGGAGTCAAGATGACTTGGGTGTGAATCTCAGATCTGTCAAATACCAGCTATGTGACCTTGGGCAACTCACTTTACTTATGTGAGTCTCCTTTCCCTTCTTGGTAAAATGCAGATAATCTGGTGAAACACTTAGTGCAGAGGGGCCAAAGAGACTCAAATGAAATAATGTATATCAGGTGTTTTGCAAGTTGATTCAAGATCCATATAAATGCCAGTTAATATGGATCTGGGATTTCCATGATGCATAGAATCCCAGGTGAGGAAACTCCCTTTCCCAAAGCAGATTGATCACTTCCCCAAGAACCAGAAAAATGCAGTGACTTGTCCAGAGTCACACAATCAAAATGCATTAGAGGCATGAAACCTCAAACTCAGATGTTCTTGATTCTAAGACCATTGCTCTAATTATTTTAGTTGCTGCTTAAGGGAGCGTAAGGGCATTGTTTAAGAGCAATAGTTGATTAGGGAAGAAACATAGTCTTCAAAGTTCTTGCTGTCTGAAAGGGCTCTTTGGAGGGGTTCAGAAGGGAGGCACAGTCTATCAGAAGTCCAGCATCCCTTCAATGGCTGTGAGAGATAATCTCTGGCTGAGCTTAGAGGATAAGAGTTTCTTTGTTCTTCATTGAAACAATTTGCCAAGTACAACAGTGACTCTCCTCCTCTCCTTCCCAGACTTACTCAGTTCTTTTATAGACTATTTATTCATAGATTTGAAGAACTCTTCCATGACATCAAGCTATTTCCCTTAGCCTAATAAGCACTGGTTAGCCATCTACTATCCCTAAGCAAAGGGATGCAAGGATATTTAAAATGCTTGCTTCAAAATGTTTTACTTAAGTTCCCAAGGTGATCATGACTAAGGCCATTTGAACCAAACTAACAAGTATTTCTTAAATGTGCCCCAAACTGTTAAGAACGGGGAGCAGAAAGACAAAATGCAATTAGTCCTTTCCCTGAAGGAGCTTATGTCTACCCTGGGAGTAATGAATTCATATGTTCCTAAGACTGAGCCAAAATCTCTATGGTGTTCATATTTTTTTTAAACATTTATTAATATTTATTTTTTAGAAAAGTTAACATGGTTACATAATTCATGTTCTTACTTTCCCCTTCACCCCGCCAAGATCCCCTCCCCCCCCCCATCATGGCTGATGCGTATTTCCACTGGTTTTAACATGTGTCATTGATCAAGACCTATTTCCAAATTGTTGATAGTTGCATTGATGTGGTAGTTTCGAGTCTACATCCCCAATCATGTCTGCATCAACCCATGTGTTCAAGCAGTTGTTTTTCTTCTGTGTTTCCACTCTTGTAGTTCTTCCTCTGAATGTGGGTAGCATTTTTTTCCATAAGTCCCTCAGAATCATCCTGGGTCATTGCATTGCTGCTAGTACAGAAGTCCATTACATTTGATTTTACCACAGTATATCAGTCCTGTGTACAATGTTCTTCTGGCACAGTTCCTTTCGCTCTGCATCAATTCCTTGAGGTCTTTCCAGTTCACATGGAATTCCTCCAGTTTATTATTCCTTTGAGCACAATAGTATTCCATCACCAGCATATACCACAATTTGTTCAGCCATTCCCCAATTGAAGGACATACCCTCTCATTTTCCAGTTTTTTGCCACCACAAAAAGCGCAGCTATAAATATTTTCGTACAAGTCTGTTTATCTATGATCTCTTTGGGGGTACAAACCCAACAATGGTATGGTTGGATCAAAGGGCAGGCATTCTTTTATAGCCCTTTGATATGGTGGTCATATTTTGGTAGAATGCATATGATATGATTTATACAAAGTAGCCTTCTTCCTGGGTGGGGTAGCATGGCATAGTGAATTGTAGTCCAGCCTTAGCTTCAGGAAGAGCTAGGTTCAAATCCTACTTCTAATACATACAGGCAGAGTGACCCAGGGCAAATCACCTAACCTGACAATATCCCTAGGCAACTCTCTAAGATTATAAATGCCAGAACAATTGAAGCTGAAGACTCATGTAGTTGGGAAAGCTTTTCCTTATCTCCTTTGTTATCAGTGCTTCATCCTTCCTTACTCCCAAATTATCATGCCTGTTTCCATGCAGTCTGAATGTAAGCTTCAGCAGAGCAGGGCCCCTTGGGGGGCAGGAGCAGGGCTCTTTGCTTTGTCCATATCCCTAGCCTGGCTTCTCCTACCTTTCCAGCTCTAGTCCATGTTATTCTGCTTTTCCTATCTGGTGACATTTGCTGATCCGCATACAAGACTTCCATAGGCAGACCTGGGCACTGGCCATCTTCCCAGCCTGGATGTGCTCTTCTCATCTCCATCTCTTGGACTACTTTGTTGCTTTCAAAATCCAGCTGAAGCACTCCCTTGCTCATGAAATTGTTCCTGGTCCCCAAAGCTGCTAGGGCACCCCTTCTCCAAAGGGGCTAGAATTCATTCTCTCCATACTCTTTGTGTATGCACTTTGTCTCTCCCATTAAAAAAAAGCCTCTTAGGGGCAGCTGGGTAGCTCAGTGGAGTGAGAGTCAGGCCTAGAGACAGGAGGTCCTAGGTTCAAACCCGGCCTCAGCCACTTCCCAGCTGTGTGACCCTGGGCAAGTCACTTGACCCCCATTGCCCACCCTTACCAATTTTCCACCTATAAGACAATACACCGAAGTACAAGGGTAAAAAAAAAAAAAAAAAAAAAAAAAAAAAAAAAAAAAAAAAAAAAGCCTCTTAGAGGAAACTGAGCCAATGATCAAAAAGATTCAAAGTAGCTCTCCTTGTGGTAGCCGTTGCTAAACTGGAAAAACACAGAACTATTAAATAGTCAGAAAAACCACTTCTTTAATTAAGGAAAGGGATTGGGCAAATTCCTCTCAGGCCTCCACACAGAGCTTCCGGCTACAACCCCACCCAGAGCCTGGAGGCTCTGGTTGCTCTGGACACTGACCACTGGAAGTGCCACTGCACTAGAGGACAACTCTGAAGCCCCATAGCATTTGGGCACTTATACACCCTTTTTGGGGAACTGGGGACTGAGGATTGGAGAATATAGTTAATTGGCTTTACAAAGGCAATAAAGAAAATGAGGAGCCCTAGACAGGATTATGAGTGAGAGGCTGATGCTTTAAGATGGACACTAAAGGGAAAGATCCAGCTCAGAGCTGGGCTACCTCAGTAAAGGACTTTGGCCTAAGGGAAGAAATCGGGACCAAAAAGGTACTTAACACCTGATGGGATTTGCCCACTCCATCTCAACTAATTTTAGGCCTAATGTTAATCTGAAGTTGGGCTTTCCCTCAGGGAGTGACTCAAGTGACAAAGTCAAACTTGAGGTCCTCACCTCCAAGCTAACTAGATTAGGGGATTCATTAGATCTTACTAGGCTACAAGTTTGGGGGTTTCTAGATTCCAGGTCGACACCATGAACTGGAAACTAAGGGAGTGCCCATCAATTGGAAAATGGCCAAAGAAATTATAGCTTATGAATTTTATAGAATGCTATTGTGCAGCCAGGTGGTTTAGTGGATAGACCCCTGGACCCAGAGTTAGGATCACCCGAGTTCAAATCTGACCTCAGGCACTTATTAGCTGTGTAACCCAGAGCAAGTCACTTAAACCTCTTTGCCTCAGTTTCTTCATCTATGAAATAAGCTAAAGAAGGAAATGGCAAATCATTCCAGTGTCTCTGCCAAGAAATGAGGTCACAAAGAGTCAGGCAGGATTGAAACAAAAATGACTAAACAACAACAAAAACAGTTCCAAAGAAATCTAGGGAGATCTGATAAAGAGTGGAGCTAGAAGAACCTAGAGAACAATTCATTTAATGACAACATTGGAAAGGTAAACAACTTTGAAAGATCTGGAAATTCTGATCAATTCAATGACCAGCCAGGATTCCAGAGACTTTCTGATGATTCATGACCCAGTGGTAAAGGACTCAAGATGCAAGATGTAACAGACATTTTTTGATATGCTCTAGATGGGTATTTATTTTGCTTGATTATGCATATTTGTTACTAGTGTTTTGCCTTTATTTTCTCTTTTCAACAGGAGTCTGGGGAGATGGGAGAGAGAAAATACTGTTTCTGATAATAAAAATACATTTTTTTTCCTATTTTTTATTCTCATGCAAAACACACTACCATATTGGTCCTTGTTGTAAGAGCACATTCATACATACCCCAATCCCCAAAATAAAACCAAAAATACACTGATGTGAAAGATAACTCTAGGAGTTCTTTCTCTGGAGGTGGAGAGCATTCTCTGTCATTAGTCTTTCAGGATTGTCCCAGGTCATTCATTGCATTGCTGAGAGCAGCCAAGTTTTCACAGATAATCATTGTCCAATATTATTATTACTTTTCTGCTTGTTTTGCTCTGCATCAGTTCCTGCAGATCTTTCCAGTTTTCTTCTGAAATCATCTTGCTTTTCATTTCTTATAGCACAGGGATATTCCTTCACCAAACATGTACCACCATTTGTTTAGCCATTCCCCAGTTGATGGACATCCCCTCAATTTCCAATTCTTTGTCACCACAAAAAGAGCTGCTATAAATACTTTTGTAATAGTGGTTCCTTTTCCCTTAAAAATGCAATTTTTAAGAAAAGAAAAAAGAATTTAAACTCCTAGAAGGCAGAGATTGACTTTTCACTTTTGTCTATAATATTTAACTTGGGGTTTACTGTAGAAATCACTTAATAAGAGCTTATTAGTTGGTTGATTGATGTTCAAGCCTTGCACATAGTAGGTATTTAAAAAAATGCTTTAAAATTGGATTGGAGGTAGGGATTCAGAAAGAAGCAAAAGACAGTCCCTGCTCTCAAGACACTTACAATCTAGTGGGGGAGACAACATATACAAACAGAGCTATAAACAGAATAAATAGGAAGTAATTAACCAGGAAAGGCACTAGAATTAAAAGGGATTGGAGAAGGTTTATCATGTTAGAAGTTCATTAATCCTTTCAATCACAGTCAGACTGAGTCAGGTAGTAGTCTGAAGTGGAAAGTAGTGTTAACAAAGAAGGTTCATTCTTCAGTTGTTGATTTGGGACTATAAGATGTAAGAGAAGGCATCTTAAAAAGCCATCTTGTCCAAGCTCCTTATTTGAGACATTAGAAAACTGAGGCTCAGAAAGGCAAAGTAACTTGGATTTGAACTCATTTCTTTTTTACTCCAAATCCAAGGCCTTTTCTGTTCCAATGCACTTCTATTCCACAGTCCTACTTTAGTTACAAACCTCTTTAAAATAATTTAAAAAAAAATTTAAACTCCTTAAAGGCAGAGATTGTTTGGCTTTATTCTTTTGCCTACAACTTAACAAACCTTTTTAAAACTCGATTTCTTCCTTTTCTCCCAATCTTTCTTCTTCTCCTTTCTAATTTCCATCCTATGTCTGCTTTCTACTTTATTTCTTCCTGTTTTTTTAAGTCCAGATAGGTGGCAGGTGTAGATTAAAACAGTAACAATAGCTAGCATTTCTATAGCGCATCAAAGCTTGCACAGTGCTTTATAAATATTATCTGACTGGATCTTCACAACAACCCCAGGAGGTTAATTGTCCCCATTTTACAGTTGGGAAAACTGAAGCCAAGAGACATCAAGTGACTTGCCCAAGGGTCATACAGCTACTAAGATCTGGAGGCAGAACAATCAACTTCAATGGAAAAAAAAAAGGTTAGTGGGGCCCATATTTGGGAGAAATGAGGAGAGACATTCAGAATTCTTTTTCCTTGCTTTAAGTTTTTTTTTTTTAAACCCTTCCTTCTGTCCTAGAATCAATACTAAGTATTTGTTCCAAGGCAGAGGAGTGGTAAGGGCTAGGTAGTCAGGGTTAAGTGATTGGCCCAGCGTCACACAGCTAAGAATGTTCACTTAGCTGCTCCTTTTGTTTTAAGTTTTGAAACAGGATACTTCCCACATCCCAAATTCTGAGATGTAAAAGATACTATGTTCCATGTAGGTGAGCACTCAATTTCTTCAGCCTCAGAAGTCCACAACCAGCTTAGGAAAGTTGTGAAATGAGCCTTTTATTTCATTTTACTCCCCGAAAGGGCTCTATGGTACAAGGAACAAGAGCATATGTTGTCATTTTATTGTCCTAGTTCTCTAGCTGCTATTTTATTGAATGGTCATGAAGCTCCATTAAACTCTTAGGGGGGACTAATAATAATAATAATAAAAATAATAACAATAGCACATATTTTAAGTTCACTGAAGACTCTTCCCCTGGCCTCATGGAGCTTTCAGTCTAGGAAGCAGCTATGACATTTACCCAGATAATTTGTGCACAATATTACTTGCTAAGGGCCTTACGAAAGGACCCCAGAAACCGCTATCTGAGGTCCGGAGGAAGCCCATGACAACCAGGGGGATCAGGAGAGCCTCCTGGAAAAAAAGGGGCCTTTGGAGCAGGCAGCATAGAACAGTATAAGGAAATGGGGTCTAGGTTAGGATGCTGCCTTTGTCACTTACTACATGTGTGACCTTAGTCCAGTGGTTCCCAAACCTTTTTGGCCTATCATCCCCTTTCCAGAAAAAATATTACTTAGTGCCCCCTGTGTAATGGAGGATTACCAGGGATGTTAACTTTTGTTATCTGTGGGTTCACACTGGGGTGAGGGAGACAGGAATGACAGATGGCAGGACCAAAACAAGGTAGGGAGACCAGGTTATACTGCCAAGGAGGTGACTACTACTGAGGTGGCAGTTGGGCCCAACTGCCACTCTGCCGTAACAAGACTAGGCCTATGGAAGCCAGCAAGTAAAGACAAGGTTTATAACAGTTTAATTGGGGAAAACAATAATAAAGGATGGGAATAAGGGATTCTACACTTACAAGCTAAGGGCAAACCACAGGGTCAAGGGAGGGACTTATCTACACTAATCTAAGACCTAAACCAGGCAGGGCCCAGAGAATAACAGGACTGGAGTGGCAATCCTCACAGTAGAGTCCAAAGATGTTTTCAGGATGCCAGGAACCAGCTCCTCCAGAACTGATGGTCCAAAGCAGCCCAGTAGGGAGAGGAGTCTGCAAGCTGTCCACCAGATCGCAGATCACTCCCTACTCAGTGCTGTCATGCAGGATAGATGTCCTCTGCTTCCAACCTTCACCACACTCCAGGATCCCAGGGAATCGGGGTGCAGCTGCCCTAGCTCTGAGGTCTCCCAAGGAATCAGTTACTGCCTGTCCCAACCACCACGGAGTCCTTCTCAGAAAGTGCCAGCACTTCCTGCTTTCTCATTCCATGTGGAATTCTCCAGCCCTTCCTGTTAGGTTTAATAACTCATCTAATAACTAAATAATAATCTTCCTCACAACACCAGTCACATACTATCACTGCCCCTTTACAGTTATTCACCACCCCCAAATGCACCTGCGGCCATCACCGCTCCCCTGGATCACTGCAGTGTGATAATTAGATTAAGGCTACACTGCCCATGTTTAGATTTAATCACCAAAGGTGAGAGCACCTCCAGTTCTGGGAGGTCCTAACCCACATGTGCTAGAGTGGGTGACAAATCAGAATCAACTGACCACCCCCTAGGCAGTCTATGAGAATCGTCTATTGTGATTGGACATGCAAATTAGGAGGGAGGAACAAGAAGTGATGCATAAGCGACCCCTTTAAAAGGAGAAGGTCCTCAGTCAGCGAATGTCTTCGGTAGAAGAGAGCATCTGGTGAGGACCTCTTCTGGTTCATGGAGGAGTGCTGGAATGCTGAGACTCTGGTGGGACTCTGACTGCTTCCTTAAGTTAAGCTGACTTCCTTTCTCCTCCCTTGGCATTTCTGGAGGCTCCAGCCTCAGGGAGGCCTCTCTTGCCTCTCTTATTGGAGGAGGCCTTGTGGCTAGAAGCCTTGTTTAATTAACCTCTGTGCCCCCTCTACATTCTTACCTGGTCTGGGCCTCTGGTCCAGGTCAGAGTTTCTCTCTCTCAATTTCCCTACCTTCAACCTTCCTAATTGTAAATAAACTTCCATAAAAGTCAATTTTGACTTGAGATTATTCTTAATTGAGGATTGATAATAGTTCAATCCTCTGGCGACCATCTTTTAATATATTGAACCAATAAATCCCTTTTCCTCCCTTACATCAGCACCCACCAGGGGGTGGTGGTGCCCACTTTGGGACTCACTGCCTTAGTCAAATCTTCAGGCCTCAGTTTCCTCATTTGTAAACCAGGGGGTTTGACTAGGTCCCTTTCAGCTCTAGGTCTTTGATCCTAAGGAAGATTAGTTTATCTGCTAATTGGCAAAGTGAATAGAGCACTGGATGTGGATTTGGGTTTGAATCCTGCTTCAGAAATTGACTATGTGACTCTTGGCTAAGTCACTGAACCTCTCAGCTTTCAGTTTCTCCTTCTACAAAACAGGAATAATAATAGCACTCACCTCATGGGGTTTGGGGAGGATCAGTGAAGATAATTAGGTTAAGTATTATATGAGCATTAACTTTTATTATCTGTTATGTGAATTAGGGACAGGAAAAAATAAGAATGTGTCTGTTTTTGTTCCTTTTGCTCATCTTTATCCTAAAGACTGGGTGCAGATGGGCAAAGGGAAGAGAGATTGCCTCTTACTCCCTTAGAAATAGCATGATGTGAAAGCCTTCAAAAAAACTAACCCTTGTCATCAGTTCAAATACAGAAGAGTAGCAAGAGCCAGGTGACTGGGGTTAGGTGACTTGAACAGGGTCACAAAACCAGGAAGTAGTCTGAGGTCAGATTTGAACCTAGGTCCTCCCAGTTCCGTGCCCAACACTATTCACTGTGCTTCTTAAGTGTCCCAACTTGAAAATCTTATCAAGGACAATTGGAATGTTTCCATACCCACCATGAGCAAGTTCCCTCCCCAAATGGTGCTAGTTATAGAGCAATAGATTGACCACATTTCATTTTCTTGGGATGATTTTGTTCCCCTCCTAATCTCAGTTATTTCTATCATCACTGTTATTAGATGTATGCATTCTGGCATCTTACCAAAGATGACTCCATGCAAGACATGGGCTAAAAGACTTAATTAAGGAAATGTATGCTCAGAAAGGAGGTGGGCTGGTTACCATGGTGAGGAGAGAAAACAGACGTAGTCAAACTGCATTAGCACCCACAGAATGTTTTAAAAATGCCTTCTGAGATTTGGTGGATTGGGCTGGAGAGATAAGTAATAATAATAATAATAACTAGCATTTGTGATGGTTTGTAAAGCTTCTTCATTTATATTATTTCATTTGATCCTCACAACATACCAATGAGGTAGGTGCTATTATCACTCCCTTTTTACAGATGAGGACTCTGAGGCTGAGGAGTTGTGTATTTATGTTTTGCCCAGGCAGTATATAAGGGAGGATTCCAATTCCAGTCTTCCTGGCTTTAATGCTGACACTCCACCCATCTTATTACCTAGCCATCTAGTCAGTAAATAAGTATTGTTTTAACTCTTTACCTTCTGTCTTAGCATTGATACTAAGTATTGATTCTATAATATACATGAAAAATAATTATGACTGAAATAATAATATAAATTAGTAATTAAATTAAAGCCATGCTGATAGATAAAGTTATGAGACCACGCGCTTGTAAGAATTCAAAATCGCCGCCCTCGCCATTATTGTCTCCTGTCTCCTCCCGAGTCTGCTGGCCAAGAGGCCACTCCCCCCTAACCCAGGAGATTTAAACTCTTCTCCGCGTGGAGACGTAGGCCTCCCCACGCCCAAAGAACCGGAACCGGAAACCCGTTGGACCATGGGAAATGTAGTTTGATAATTTCCCCGTGTCCATAGAAAATACATATATATACTTAAAGATGACATCTCCCAAATTTCACTTTTACAGTTCCAAGGCAGAAGAGTGGTAAGGGCTAGGAAATAAGTGACATATCCAGGGTCACACAGCTAGGAACTATCTGAGACCAGATTTGAATTTAGGACCTCCTGTCTCTAGGTCTGAGTCTCTATCCACTGAGCTACCCACCTATGTGAAAGGGAATTTTTTTTTTTTTAATCTGAAGTGCTCTACTCTTTTAACTTAGGAACTCAAGGATCTTTTGGATAGAAGTTCACACCCTCAGAGGACAGGACAGGACGCTGATCCCACAGGCACTGTCTCCACCCTCCACCAGGGCAGTGCCAGGCAAATTAAGAAACTTTGATTGATTCCTGAGATGTGACAGAGAGAGCTGATGGGTAGAGAAAACTGTGTATAAGCAGGAGCCTCTGGGATGCTCTTGGAGTTTTTTGGCAGCTCAGTCTGGTGTGGCTCAACTTAATTAGGTTTTCAATTCTGCCTTGGATTTGGCATTGGTGGCTTGAGGAGTTGGGCTTTGATGACTCATTTGGGTTGGGGAGACCCTGAATGAGACACTGGCTCTTGGGCTCTTCTTCTGTCTTTGGTGGGATGCTCTCTTGAGGTCTGGAGGCACTCTCATCCATTCTTAGGGTATTTAGCTAGGCAATATTTTCTACCTCCTTCCTACATTTCCCCCTTTACTATCTCTTAAGCTACTAAAACTACTTAATAGCCTCATGACTTAAGAGTAAATTTTTATAAATGGCAACCACAACAATTTTTAAAATTCTTATATTTGTCAAACCCATTTTAATTATTACACCTAGCTGCCCTTCAGCAAGTATTTTTTTTTTAGTGCTTACTATCTATCAGGTACTATTCTAAGTGCTGTGGATCCAAAGAAAGGCAAAAATATTGGTCTTGTCCTCCAGTTGCTTACATTCTAAAAGGGAAAACAAAAGTAATCAATTACCTAGCTCCTGGAAGAGACATCACAGGCCACCTAATCCACTCCTTTTATTTTATAGCTGAGAAAATGTTAATCTCTATAAATTGAGTGATCTTTTCTTAGGTCATATAGGTAATAATTATGACGGGAGGAGGGAGAGGATTTGAACCTGCATCTTCTGTCTCCAAAAAAATGTATCTGCCACTGTTCCAGTTTACTTCCCAACCACACAAAAGCAATAAGGCTTATTCATTAGATAAATGGTCAATGGATATGAACAAACATTTTTTGAAAGAATAATTTTAAAGTATTAACTGCTAATAGAAGAATGCTCCAAATCACTAATAATGAGAGAAAGGAAAATCATACTGCTCTGAAGTTTTACCTTACACCCTGCATATTTGGCAAAAATGGCAAACAATGGAAAGTGTTGGAAGGGTTATAGGAAGATAGACACACTAATATGTTGTTGATGGAGCTGTGAAATGGTATAACCATTTTGGAAAGAAATGTGGAATTATGAAAATTGTGACTAAAATGCCTATTTATTCCTTTTAAGCCAGAGACTCCGTTTCTGGAGTTATTCCACAAAGGAAGACAAAATAAAATAAAGAAAAACATATAAATAATGAATAAAAAAATATAACTACTGGGGCAGCTGGGTAGCTCAGTGGATTGAGAGCCATGCCTAGAGACTGGAGGTCCTAGGTTCAAATCCGGCCTCAGACACTTCCCAGCTGTGTGACCCTGGGCAAGTCACTTGACCCCCATTGCCTACCCTTGCCACTCTTCCACCTCTAAGTCAATACACAGAAGTTAAGGGTTTAAAATTTAAAAAAAAAATATATATATATATATATATAACTACTAAATAAACAAACAAACAAATAAATAAATAAATAAACAATATGTTTCCATATACTCCCAAATATTTACAGTAGTATTTTTGTGATGGCTAAGAATCAGAAACAAAATGGATGCCTGTTCATTGGGAGAATGGTTAAATGAATGATTATAATGGAATACTACTTCCATATTGTAAGAAATGTTGGAAACATGGACAGAACTATATTAACTGATTCAGAGTGAAGTAAGCAGAGCCAAGAAAACAATATCCACAGTGACGACAATGACATAAATAACAATCACACACCAAAAAAAAATGGATATAACAATTTTATAAATAAATATTTTATAAATCTCCTTTAAAAACAATTCTATAAATAAATAAGCAAATTTATAAATGAATAAAAATAAAATGTAAAGAGTTTATAAAAATCAAGTGGAATTAATTGCTGAGAAGATGCCCCTAACCTACCCCTTAGTGGAGGTGAGACCCAGTCCCACATGTTTCTGGACTTTCTCAGTGTATCCATCAAATAAGCTGATTTTTTTTCTATCTAAAAAATGAATGTTCCTATTTGTCATGTAGGAATACTCTCAGAGAAGGATAGGGGAGGAATACATGGGATACTATGGTAATGTAAGAAACAAAATATCAGTAAAAATGATTTTTAAAAAAAGCAATAAGCCAGGGCAGATGGTTGATGATTTACTGTGGAGAAGAGGATGTCCAAGTTGATAAAATCATGAATCCAGGAAAGTTTGGTTGTTAAGGAATTACATACCTGCATAATTCACCCCTAGGAAGCCAAGAATGAAATTCACATGCTGTGAATTATCAAGCCAGGGTAATAAAAGCACAGAAATGGCGAATGTGCTTTTGATAAGCTAAGGTTTATCAGTCCAGTTCGGATTTCCTTAGGTCCATTTTAGGCCAGTTGGAGATTTCCTTGGGACTAGAATGAAAAGCAAATAACACTCCTGTGCTTTTGTGAAAAAGAATGTGAAGGTCAATGACTTTTAAGGGCAATACCTCCCCCCACATTTCCTTACATTCTTAAAACTTCCTACCACTTAGGTCTTACCTAAAGTAGAATATACTGCTCAGGGAGATAGCAAGTTCCCCCTCATTAGAGGTCTCTAAGCAGAACTGGAATGACTGCTTACTACTAGATAAAGATGACATATACATCTAGACTTAGAAAGGACCTTAGAAGTCACTTGATCCAATTCTCATCTTACAAATAAGGGAAATGAGGCAACAGATGACATGACCACCTGTTTAGCAGTTCCTTGGTCAGGTATGGCTTGGACTAGATGGCCTCTCAGATCACTTCCAACTCTGGGATTCTGTGGCTATGAATTCGGCTTTTTTTCTATCAGAAATTAAGTTCTCCACCTCTCCTCAGTTGGTAGTAGGATAAGGACAGCAGTCAACATGATGAGTTTAAAAGATGTTGTTTCTGCTTGGATTTTGTCTATTTTCCTCTGATATGTGCAATCCGTACATAATTATTATAATATCAATCAACCAACATTATTGTAATTAATATTATTATTTACTGAACTTTATTTTATAGTGTGCAAAACATTTTTCATATGAACTCTCATTTGAGCTTCACAACTGCTCAGTGAGGACAGTCCTACAATTAATTCATGTCAGTTAGTTCTAGTCAATCAACAAGCATTTTTAAACAAATAAATTTTGATGATTCTCTTACATTTTTAAAATTTCCCTCTTTTTTCCTCTCTCCTGCCTTTTTCTTCTAGAGATCCATCCCGTGTAACAAAGAATATTTTTATAAAATAAAGAAGAGAAATGAATCTTCAAAACCTGTGTCAACTTGAAATCTAGAAATCCCAAGTTTGTAGCAATTTGAAATCCGGAGACCCCCAAGTTTGCCCTTGTCACATGAGAGTTTCACTGGAGGGAGGTCTAAGACTCACAGGTTTCCAACTAAAGTACTTGGTGGTCCCAGTTAGGTGGGGCTAGCAGATTTAATCGATGTTAAGTACCTGGTAGTTTCTCCCATTGTATCAAAGACCTTTCCCAAATGGCCCAGCCCTTGGCTGGATCATTCCCTTTTGTATTGATTGTAAAGCATCAATTTCTCCCTGATAATGCTGTCTTGAACTTCTCATTACCTTGTAGCCATTGTAAAGCCAATCAATCATAATCAATCATAATCCCCTGCCCCCAGTTCCCTAAGAGGTACATAAGTTCCCAAAGTTCTATGGTTTGTTGGAGCTATCTCCCAGGGATATTGTTGTCAGAGTGCCAGAGCCTTTGGCTCAGTGTGGTTTTTGGGTGCTTGACTCTGTGTGGAGGCCTAAGGATTATATCATTATCCCTCTCCTGATTAAAGACTTGGTTTTTCTAACTATTTAATAGTTCTGTGTTTTTTAAAGTTAGCACCAATAAATACATTGGAAAAAAATCTGACATTATATGCAATCACAGATCCTTGCTCCACCTCTCACTCCCCATACCTCTGCAAAGGACTGAGGGAGATTTCCTCTCATATCTATTCTTTGGGTTCAAGCTTATTTTTGGTAATCTTACAACATCCATTTTCAATTGTTTTATGGTTGACTTTTCTGTTTGCGTTGTTACTGTCATTGCAAATAGTTTTCTTGGCTCTGTTTACTTCATCTTGTTCATATAAGTCTTTCTATGCTTCTTAGTATCCACCATATTGCTTACAACCAAGTAATAATCCATTATATCCATGTGCCACAATTTGTTTAGCCATTTTCTTGAATCTGTGAGGATCAACTTTAACAATCATTTATAAACTCCAGGATATAAAGAAAGTAAAAGAAACAGTCCCTCCCTTCAAGCAGCATAAATTCAAATGGGAAAGACATTGCACTTCATTTTACATGCAAGAAAACTCAATCTGAGAAAGGTTAAGTGTGTTGGCCAGGGTTACCGGGTGATCTGACTCAGGCAGATGCTGACTCCAAGTTGACACTCCATTGCCTGCCTACAACAACAATCACAGTAAGGAGATTAAAATTAATATCCAATAACTAAGTATTATATTTTATAAGTTTTTTATTAACAATAAACTAACATACAAAAACTAGAGTGAAAAGATACTAAACTAGCTTCAGGCACACTCTTGAAGGAGAGAGGAAGGGTGGAGCTACAGAACCTATAAAACAATAACATGACTATGCAAACATGGAGGCAGA
Source organism: Gracilinanus agilis (assembly GCF_016433145.1). Taxonomy (NCBI): domain Eukaryota; kingdom Metazoa; phylum Chordata; class Mammalia; order Didelphimorphia; family Didelphidae; genus Gracilinanus; species Gracilinanus agilis. The sequence continues at coordinate 238,287,964 of NC_058134.1, forward strand.
GGAGAGATTAAAGAGAATTTTGGGAAATACCAAGGGACTTATAGGAGATGAAGTCCAAGGTTCGAAATCTCTATTTATACATACTGCCCTGTGATCAGTCTCCCCAAAAGGATCATGGAAACATAATCAACTTAAAAATTTGTAGATAAAAGGAAAAGAGAACAAAAATCAATGATTGCTACATTGATAAAAACCAATTTGGGGACAGTCCCCTTTGGCAGAAGAGTATACATTCAAAACAAATTCTTTAAACCCCCCATAGTTCAATTCATACCTCAAAGTCCAATATGAATCCTCTGGTGCAGCGTGTGGTCTCTGCAGGCATCTTCATGGCACCTTCTTCAAAAAGTTCACCTTCTGGATTCTGGGAGGTGGCCTTCTGTTCTAAATTAGGCTCAAATTCAAATCAAAATTCACAACAATAACAAATTTCCCCCTGAGGAGAATAATAACACAGTCCCACCTGAGGAAGATACAGGGATACACATAGGAATCACACAGGGATACGCATAGGAATCACATAGGGATACATGGGCAAGTCATAAGGTATATGAATCAATTACAAAATAAATCAAAAATTCAAAAAATCCACATAAAAGAGAAAAAATAACTTGTGGATGAAATATAAAATAGTAAAGTCTTATATCTAAAAATTCTAAGTAAAGGAAAAATGAAACTCATAATAGATCCTTGAATCAGGGCCCAAATTAAAGTGATTTATGTAATTATGCACTTACCCAATCAATAGCCAGGACTATAGAAAGTTTGCCACAGTATGAAAGACAGAAAAGGGACTAGATTATAGGAGCAAATGGGAGCCAGGATGGCAACTAAAGAGGTCCTCGTTAGAATGTGGTTCAGAGGAAGACTTGCCTCTGATTTATGTCAGAATAGCCACAACTTCAAACCCCAAACAAGTTCAAGTCCTCTTGTCTTGGTTCAAAATTACATCAATCCCACTGGGATTGGTTGGTTTCTTTGACCTTTGTGCTCTCTAGGCACTATACGGGTTAGCTTTGTGCCTCTTTAGCACTGTGCAGTGGCTCTTTAAAATTCCCTTCTCCTGGGATCAGACAGAATCATTAAGCAATGTCCCATAATTTTTTTTAAACAATCAATGGCATTATTTCTAAAGTAGAAAGATTTTGGGTATGCATTAATATTAGAACACAAGTATTTTTAAACTTATATTACTACAAAAAAAGATTAATATTGATTATATATACTTCAAAATACTCAAATACTATATTGAAAAAGTATAAAAAAATGCTTTAAAATTCAGAAATATATAGTTTATAACCAGTGACACACTGTGCCAGCCAAGGAGAGGTAGAATGCAAAAGTTCTTCATAAAAAAATGAGATCTATTTCCTTTTTTAAACTTGGCCATGAACCACTGTGTGAGTGCAAATGATTTTTACAAAATAACATATATATATATAAAAACAAAACAGTAGTAGAACAGATAATACACATTTAAATAAAGTACCAAATTCCCAAAATTCATAATAGCTCAGTTATTGACAGTTGCAAACAAACCCATTATTATATAGGATTCACATGAGTTTCTATATAGCACTTGTGTGATATTTTTAAAACCTGTGAACTGATGTATACTTGTCACAAATTCAACAGATATAGCAAACCTTTCAACCTTGGCAACTGCTGATGAAAACTTATTTGGGTCTAAAATATCACCAAGAATTTAGATTATTCTGGTGGAAGAGTAGAATAAGCTGAAGAGTCAAAGTATTAAATCATCCAGAAGCCACTTGCTATTTGGGGAATGCTCCCTCTTGGGAGCCTTCTAGAGGTACCATGCCCTAGGAACACCTTCCCAGATCCTCTGGTATGAGACTGTTATATATCTCATCCATTTCATTTTTATAACTGCAGAGGTGGAGATATATAATAATCACTTCTTCTACTAAATGGACCCTTTAAAAACAATTGAGATATTTAGCTCATTAATTTCTCCAAAGGTTGTATACAGGTTGTAACCAGTTTTGATGGAGTCCATCTATCATCATATATGTGATAATTAACAAAGGCAAAAAGGAAGAAAAATCTGTATAAGCAACATGTGACCTCAATAGTTGATATGACAAATCCAGGATGCATAAGACTTATGGGCTTTTTACAATTAAAAAAAAATTATGTAAGATGTTCACAATGAAATTTTGTTCAGTACAAGTCATAGGGAAATGGTACAGATAAACTTAAAAAAAAATTTAAACCTTAAAGCAATCAGCAATATACAATAATATAAGCAAATGACAAGGTACAATTAGTGCACTCAAAATCCTTTTTACCAATTCCAATAGACTTATTTACTATCTTGAGGGGAGATAAAACTCAAAATAGTTAGCAAGCAATAAACTTCCAGATCTCTTTTAAGATTCTTTCCCCTTCCCATATAAATCAACCATTTGCATTTCATTTGTCACCCATCTTAAGTTTTTCATATACCCGCTGAGCAGAATTTCCACTTTGTTTGTTGAGAGCATTTAAGACTTCCAAAACTTTGTCAAAATATTCCAGTTTGGCCTCTAGTTTAAACAGAATAACTTTTTGCATATCCTTGAGAGAAGAAAGCAGAATGGTAAATAACCAATGAAAATAAGGACCGTGAGTAAGAAAATCAAGCACAGCCAATATGTACTAGGTAGCTCTAGGAATTCAAACTGCAGATATTCAAGCATGCTTTGCAATAGCATTATTCCTCAAAAAAAAAAAAAAAAAAAGGCTGAATTGGGTTTGTTTACAATAAACAGAGAGAAGGGCAAAAATTACTAGGGTGGACAACAGGGTATTTGCATATGAAGGACTACCAAAAGGAAGAGACAAAATCCCAAAAACTTCTACTTCAGATCTACTGATTTAGTTTCTCTGCCCTCAAAAGAAAAACTGCAGAGAAGTCCCCTTCTTGTGAAAAAATTCTTGCAGTCTCTTTCCGCCAGGAGTCTAGGGTCAGCTTAAGACTTAGACTTAAAAAATGGCTAGCACAGGCTGGAAAATCCACGTGGGGTGAGGGAAGGAACTGGAGTTCTCAATCATCCATTGGAAAAAATTGGATAGATGTGGCTGGTAAAAAACCACCAACAACAAAAAAAACCAACAACAAAAAAAAAAAGGCAGGAGGGCAGGGCATGAGGAGAGAAGAGGCAACCCCAGCTCTTGGCTCTCATGCCCGGTGGGCAGAATCCAGACAAACTTATTAACTTTACTTAAAAGCTATCTGAGTAAAAAAATTTTTTTGAGAATTCATGTCCTGAAGTGGTCTTCAAAAATGTGGAGATTAAAATTAATATCCAATATCTAAGTATTATATTTTATAAAGTTTTTTTATTAATAATAAACTAACATAAAAAACTAGAGTGAAAAGGTACTAAACTAACTTCAGCCACGCTTGTGAAGGAGAGAGGAAGAGGGCAGAGCTACAGAACTCATAAAACAATAATGTGACCACACAAATGTAGAGGCACAGGAGAGATTAAAGGGAATTTTGGGAAATACTAAGGGACTTATGAAGGATGAAGTCCAAGGTTCAAAAATCTCCATTTATGCAACAGCAACCACCACCTAGCTGTCTCTCTGAGACTTAAACCTTATATCACTCACTGATAATGAGTGCTCACTGACTGATTGACTTGTTGACTCAACAAGGTATGAATAAAGCAACAAATATCAAATATCTAGAACAAATTTTGCTTCATATATCAATCAGAGCCGCAAGTAAGTGATCTGTGGTGTTCTTCCCTACCTCAAGGGACAGAGCACCTAGGATCAAAGGAGATGAAGGACTAGCAAACCTTAAAGTGCCATATACATACATATATGCATATGTCATGTGTCATTATCACCATTATCATCATCCATTTCTAAGGGGTATAATTAAGGTCCCAAACAATGGCTTCCTCCTTTAGTTTTCTTTTCTTTTTTTTCTCAAAACCCTTACTTTCTCTCTTAGTAACAATACTTTAAAAAATGTTTTTAAACCTTTACCTTTCATCTTAGAATCAATATTTTGTATTGGTTCCAAGGGAAAAGAACAGTAAGGGCTAGGCAATGGGAGTTAAGCAACTTGCACAGGGCCACACAGCTAAGAACTATCAGGCTAGATTTGAATTTATAATCTCCTATTTCTAGATCTTGCTCTCATTCCACTGAGCCATCTTATCTCTTCCCTTAGTAACAACTCTTAAGACTATATGGCAAAGACCAGGAGAACAATGTTTAGTGACCTGCCTAGAGTCATATGGCTAGGAATTGACTGAGGACAGATTTGCTACTACCCTTCTTTAACTTTCTCCAGGACCTCTTACTTCATTATTTCTACTTTCCATTATAAGAAAGAAAAGGTATTATCAACATACCTTTTTTTTTTGGTCATAAATGTTTTGCTTGGTTTAGTTTAGTTTAGTTTTGTTAATGATAGTGAAGCCTTGCCTGGAAGAGTTCAATTCAATATATTAAAACAGTTTAAGAAATGAAAGAAAATTAAGAAAAAAAACATTGAAGAAATGAAAACCATCTTCAATCATATGAAATAATACTTCAAATCACATTAATTAGAGAAATGTAAATTAAAACAACTCTGAGGTACCACCTCACACATATCAGACTGGCCAATATAACAAAAAATGAAAATGATAAATGTTGGAGGGGATGTGAAAAAATGAGGACATTAATATACTGTTGATGGAACTGTAAACTGATACAACCATTCTGGAGAGCAATCTGGAACCATGCCCAAAGGGCCATGTAACCATGCATACCCTTTGAGCCAGCAATTTCACCACAAGGTCTGTATCCCAAAGAGATCAAAGATAGAGGAAAAGTACCCACTTGTACAAAAATATTTATAGTAGCTCTTTTTTGTGGTAGCAAAGAATTGGCAACTGGAGGATGTCTATCAATTGGGGAATATCTGAATAAATTGTGGTATATGTACTGGAATAATTTTGAGTTATAAGAAATGACGAAGAAGATGATCACAAAAAAACCTGGAAAGACTTATATGAAGTGACACAAAGTGAAGTGAGCAGAACCAGGAGAACAGTGTATACAGTAACAGCAATAAAGTATGATCATCTGAGAATGACTTAACTTATCAGCAAGGCAAGGATCCAACACAACTCCAAGGGACTCATGACAAAAAAGGCTGTCCACTGCTATAGAAGGAACTGACAAAGTCTGAATGCAAATTGAAGCATGCTATTCTTTATTTCCTCCATGAATTTTTCTCTAGTGTAAGCAATATGTATTCTCTTTCACAACATGACAAACAAAGAAATATATATGGCATAATAACATGTATGATCTATATCATATTACCTGCTATATTGGGGAAGGGAGAAGAATGGGAGGGAGGGAGAGAACATGGATGGAAAAATGTCAGAAGATGATTACTGGAAATTGTACTGATGTAATATGGAAAATAACAATTTATAATAAAAAAAAATCCAACTTAAAGTGGGAAATGATAGAAAGAGAACTTACATTATAACCAATCCTACTCTCAAGAAGCTTGACCAACAAGAGGGGGTTGTGGTTTATCATCACAGGTAAAGTCTTGACTTGTTGCATTGGATTTAAGTGAGGCAGAGTTTACAAAACTGTCAGTTTTACTCTCTTCCAGAGCCATCAAATTCCAGAGACAAGACAAAGTTCAGGATGACTGGTGATGGTCTGGGATGCGCAGTGGATGACCTTGGTATCTTTGATGTCTGACTATCTATTATGTTCTGGGCATTTTGTTAAGTACTGGAAATATAAATATGAAAAAGACTGTTAGCCTTCAAGGACCTTATAGTCTAAAGGAGGAAGACACACAGAAGGAAGTTGAAAAGTGGGGTGGAGTGAGGATAATAGAGAAATCCAAAGGAATGTAGCCAGGTAGGAAATGGCTGACCTAGGAACCCTCTTTATTTTTATTTTTTAATTTTTTTTATTATTTTTTAAAACCCTTATCTTCCGTCTTGGAGTCAATACTGTGTATTGGCTCCAAGGCAGAAGAGTGGTAAGGGCTAGGCAATGGGGGTCAAGTGACTTGCCCAGGGTCACACAGCTGGGAAGTAGGAACCCTGTTTAAATAGAGGTTTTGAGAGGATCTCTGTGCTCTGCTCTCCATTCAATGAATTCCCAAGGGCAGAGTGTGACAGTGAGTTAGTTATCCTCATTGTGGTTCATTTGGCTATAACTAGAGGATTACTGAAGAAAGGAGCTGTTCTCTTCTGGTTTGTTGTTCTCTCCCAGCACCTTGCCTTACCTGTCAGAGGTGGTGATGTTAGCCTTTGTTGCATTGAATGAAGAGTTGATGGGTTAGAGGTGGCAGCAGAAGTGATACCAGAGGGGCATTGCCCCTTCCAGAGGTCACAATCAAAATCCTAAGCAATGACCTCATCCTTTAACCTCATCAAGTTTACCTTGCTGTCCTGGCCAGTAAGGAGAGGGTGGGGAAAACTTAATTACTGATAAAATAACTAAAGACTTGTGCAAAGTCTTGAATGTCAGGCTAAAAATAAACAGAGAGCTCACACTGAAATAATGCTTTTAGGTTTGGAAATTGCTACACATTAATTTTTTATAAACTACCCATAAACCAGCCTCATTAATTTTATAATGCCGCTAAATATATTTACAAAGCTGAACAATAATGTTATTAATTGCTAAAGGCATATTTAATTTGGGAACAATGTTTTTGCTAGTGGCCTTTGAACTTATGGGATCTAGACTTTTTGCTGTGGGCACTATGGAGCCACTGAGGGGCTATGAGCAGAGTAGGAGAATGAGGAATGAGGCAAAGGACTGTGAATATTATTGGACATGATCCAGACAAATGCTAGACTGGAAGGGATGGAATCATTGTTCTGCCTGAACTGTAGAGCCCTGAGCCCACGTTCTAGTTCACATCATACTGGTTTAGCTATGTTGCTTATCACCCCTTCTCTGGATTAGGGAAACACACTGGAACTTGAAGGTATGGATGTACATTTATTGAAATATACAAACACACTTTAGAGTAATTATATTTCTTGTATCAGTTCCACTAGAGACATAAACATTTCTTTTGTAAAGAAAAAGACTATAATTTAAAAATCTAAATGAATTGGGATATGGTAAAAATAATAATTAAGAAACAAAATGAATTTTCTTCCTTTGCTTTTTGTTAAAAAAAACAAAACCTTACCATATGTCTTAGAATCTATATTAAGGGAGCAGCTGGGCGGCTCAGTGGATTGAGAGTCTTACCTAGAAACAGGAGGTCCTAGGTTCAAATCTGGCCTCAGATACTTCCTAGCTGTGTGACCCTGGTGAGTCACTTAATTGCCTTTGGCTAACCCTTATTGCTCTTTTGCCTTGGAACCAATACACAGTATTGATTCTAAGACAGAAGGTAAGGATTAAAAAAAAAAAGGATGTGTATTAAGTATCAATTCCAAGGCAGAAGAGCAATAATAGGCAGCTGGTGTTAAGTGACTTGCCCAGGATCATATAGTTAGGAAGTATCTGTGGCCAGATTTAAACCCAGGTCCTCTGGACTCCAGGCCTGATGCTCTATCCACTGTGCTATTTAACTTCTCTCGGCTTTTGCTATTTTCAGCCCATGACCTGGGACTCCAGTCTTCACTGTTGACTGGATTTTGCTCCTCAGCCATGGCTTTCAACTTCCAGATAATTTTGCAAAGGTTATTTTCCTGCCTGATTGAAGAAAGTCTGAATCAGTCCTGCACCACTAGATTTTTAAAGGCAGATAAAAAAAGGGCATCTTTAACCTGAAATACACTTTAGATGTGTTCATAATGTTTGTGAGAAAGCCAGAAATGCCATATCTAGGTATTCATCAGCTTGTTGCCATGTTTTCTAGCAACACAACTGGTATGTGAGGTTTGAAAATATTCCAGCTTTTAATGCCAGATCACTGGGTGGGCTGATATCATCTTGTTAGTATATCATCCCTTTATTTGAAAACATAATTAATATTATCCTCAACTAATATCAACAATCCAGCATCTCTCACTCTATAAAGACAACTTTTTTTGAGTTACCTGCTTATATTTTATTTAAAAAAAAAAACAAATTATCTCCTCAGTTCTATGTCTAATTTTGTACCTTGAGATCCACATCTCGATGGTAAGAAGCTGCTAACATGTTTCATCATGGATCTTTAGGAATTGTGCTTGGCTACATGATATTCGTCAGAGTTCTTCAATCTTTCAAAGCTGTTTGTCTTTACAATGTCATTGTTGCTATATAAGTTGTTTTCCTGTTTTTGCTTACCTCACTTTTTATCACTTCACAGAAATCTTTTCAGGTTTCTCTGAAGCTGACTTATCCATCATTTCTTATGGTAAGAAAGAATTCCATTATATTCATATACCATAATTTGTTTAATTATTTTTCTCAACATAGTGTTTTAGCTATATATATATATACATATATATATATATATTTAAACTCTTAACTTCTGTGTATTGGCTCATAGGTAGAAGAGTGGTAAAGGTGGGCAATGGAGGTCAAGTGACTTGCCCAGGGTCACACAGCTGGGAAGTGTCTGAGGCCAGATTTGAACCCAGGACCTCCCATCTCTAGGGCTGACTCTTAATCCACTAACTATATATATTTTGATAACAGTTAGACCTTTGTCTCTCTCTTTGACTTCTTTAGGGTATATACCTAAGGGTAGGATTACTTGGACAAAAGTTATGGATAATTTAGTAACTTTTCTTCCATAATTCCAAATTGAAATACATAATGGTTGAATGATTTTATAGCTCTATTAATAATGCATCAATATCTTCCTGTGATTCCTCCTAGAAAAGTCTTCTATGTCAGAGGCAGGATTTGAACCCAAGTCTCCTGACTTTTTCCGGACCATGTGACTTAAATGTTGTGTACGAAATAATATTTATAGCTGAAAAAATGGTTTTAAAGGTACTTCTACTGCAGATTCCTTTAGTCAAACATCACTAGATGCCTCATCATGGTGTGAAAGAGACTCATGTTTTTGAAGGCAGAAGCTCAGTTTTAGCAGATCAAAATACAAATTCAGTGAAGCCTTTTTTTGATTGTTTCT